>NC_022031.1:33209548-33311914 GCF_000317375.1 Microtus ochrogaster
AAAAAAAAAAAAAAAAAAAAAAAAAAAAAAAAAAAAAAAAAAAAAGAAAATCTGCTACAAATAGAGTGACCATATCCTATAGTTTATGCATAAAATGTCCCTCAAAGCTCCTGTGCTGAAGGTTTTTCTCAACTCGCACTGCTCTTGGGATGTGCTGGAACCTTTGAGAGGTGGGAGGGCCTTCTTGGAGGCAGTGAAGTCACTAGAGGTCTGTCCAGAGGCATATGTTGAAAGCCTGGCCTGGAGGCTTTTTATTTTTGTTGGATCGGCAGCTCACAAAAAAATGACATGGAAACTTGTGAAAGTTCAGCCTTAGCTTAGGCTTGTCTCTAACTAGCTCTTATAACTTAAATTAACCCATATTTTAAAAATCTGTGTTCTTCTGCAGACTCATAACCTCATCTCCATTCTGCCCATCCTGCTTCCTCCAAGTCTGGCTGGGACTGTGCCTTTCTTCTTCCCAAGCTCTCTCTGTCCAAAAGTCCCTGCTATTCCTCCTGCCAAGCTATGGCTACTTAGCTTTTTATCAAACCATTTACAGTGACATATCTTTATACCGTGTAATCAAATGTCTCACAACATTCCTGTCTCTTCCTGCCTCCTTCTAGGAGTTTTACTGTGCAATCTGGCCATGATTGTGCTCCTGGCCACAAGTCCCAAAGCAAGGGGTTGACCAACAACTGACTGAAACCTCTATCTCAGGTCTTTAACCACATTGCTTAACTGACCCTGCGATTCCGCTGAGGCTAGTCAGGCTTGATTATGCTTGTTACCAAAGTGGTATTCGGCAACTCTTTGGATCTACTTTCTTTCAGCGTCAAGTGTCAAATTTGAAGAGTAAGTTTCAAGGCCATTGTACCTAAAAGGAATACTTTTCTAACAGATACATCGGAGATTAAAGAGGTCACTTTGTGAAGCAGAGTCAGAAAGGGAGCTAATGAAAGAAGCAGCAGGGAGTTGGGTTCAGTCATTTCCGACTTTGGAATTCCATCTAGATTGCCTGGGACGGAGCCTGGAACTGAATGTCTGCAGTCTCCCAAGAGATTTGATTTTAGTGACTCAGAAAGTAATCTAATAATTTCCAAGTCAGGAGTCATAATGCTGAAGGTCAGGTGAGATAAGCAATTATTTCAATTATGCTAAAGGCTGCCTCATTTTCTTGTCGAAAAATACCACTTATCTACCTCATATTTAAGATTTGTTAAACCTATCGATGATACTGTGACTAAAGTCATGTGTGGGAAGTTATCAAATTAATGCTAATTTATAGTAGCTGTTTGTCCTCGGGGATTATTCTCAGCAAACCAGTAGTACTGAAATGCAATTTTTATTATGTTTATACTTTACATCCTTCTTAAGTTTGTAAATGAGTCTTTATACTGTAAGGGGATGGAGTGATTCTTTTCATTCAACTTTAAAGAGAAAGTCAAATAAGCTAAATGCTGCAGACCTGGGTCATAGCTGGTGGTGTGCTGGGAACTGTTGAGCCAGTAACTGTGTCAGAGAGGCTGTGTGGAGAGCCAGGCTGGGGGACAGGAAAGAAGGAAGGGCTTTGTATGCAGGGCACTTTCTCTAGTGTCGATAAGTTTGCGCCGTGACAAACTGACTTCCTTCATTGTGGAATTAGGGGAAGATGTGAGGAGTAGGCTTGGGCTGAGTGATGTAAATTGGCTTCATAGGCCTCTGGGCTGACTGAAAACTTAGTTCTCCTGGCTGTAAGTTTAGTTTCTTTTCTATTCTCTACACATAGAGCTGTCTGGTTCAGAATGCCTGGTCACATACTATCTTGGGACTGTCATTTTTATGCTAAATTTAGAGTCACACACATGTACAGCTATCCATGTACGAATTTCCCAAGGTCCTCTTCTGTTCTCCATACCACTTTACAGGTGTTAGTTTTGACTCTGCAGACAGCTTCCAAGGAGATTTTTTTTTTTTACTCCGCCCCCACCCTCCTTTGCCTGGCTATTTGATTTCAGTCTCAATCTTCATGATGTGGGAGTTCTCCTCTGTGTGCTGTGATTACCATTAATGAATAAAGAAACTGCCTTGGCCTGTTGATAGGGAAGAACTTAGGTAGGCGGGGAAGATGGAACTGAATGCTGGGAGAAAGAAGGGCGGAGTCAGAGAGACATCATGGATCCGCCCCCTGAGACAGACATGCTGAAACTTTGCTGGTTAGGCCACGACCTTGTGGTGATATACAGATTACTAGAAATGGGTTAAACTAAGATGTAAGAGTTAGCCAATAAGAAGTTAGAGCTAATGGGCCAAGCAGTGTTTTAATGAATACAATTTCTGTGTGATTATTTCGGGGGTCTGGGCGACTGAGAAATGAACAAGCGGCGCTCCTCCATCTTCAGGTCATTTTCTCACCTGCATTGCTTTGGTGAGGGACAGACCTCTGAACTGTGGCTCTAATGCGCAGTCTTTTCCAGTCTCCCAAGGATCACATGACACTTTTAATAAGAATTATTAAGCATCCCAGTTCTTTCTAACTTTGATCGCCTGTCCTTAGGGTGGTACTTCCCAAAGTGAAGTATAAGTGAGTGTAAGGCATTAGTCCTTAGATGGTGGGGTGGCTCAGAGGGTAAAGATGCTTGCTGCCAAGTCTGACAACCTAAGTTTGGTTCCCAAACCCAAATGTAAAAGGAAAATACTGGCTCCTGCAAGTTGTCCCTTTCTGCATGTATGCGGTGGCACAGATATGTGTATACACACATGTGTGTATGAATGCACATGCAGACACAAAGTCTTTGATGTTCAGCATTCAAAAAATGTTTGAAGGGCAAATAGTGATGGGGAAGATGCACCCTGCTGTTCTGTGGTTGCCTCCTCCACTCCCACCTTTAAAGATTCATTGTCCTCAGCCAAAATTTAATAGCTTTCAATAGTCTTATATAAGAGATACACTCATTTTAGTTTGATCCAACAATTTCCAAAATTGCTCTATTGTGGATCTTTATTTCAATCTCATGAGGTATGTTTTTGGGAACACTGACAGTTTACTGAAAAGTATAGTTTACCATATTTAAAAGCTTATATTCCTTTTTGGAGTACTCTTTAGTTTCTACATGTGAGTGATACTTCGCCCTGTTATTCCACTCAATTTGTGGATTGAAAGATATGGCATTCCGATATCAGCTTCCCCAGTTTTCAGTGGCCAGTCTTTTTTCCTATTCCAGAGACCCTCTTTTTGCTTGTTGCCTGGCATAGTGAATTGTGTTTTTTTTTATTTCATAAAGCGTTTTTATATGGAAGGGCTATCAAAAATATTTCTGTTTGCAGTATTGACACATGAATGTGCTGTTAGAATGGATACTGCACAGGATAGTGATGATGCTGACAAGGAAGTGTGTGGGCAGTAATGGGAATCTTAGATGGCAGAGGAATTTAAATGTGAAGATGCTAAGGAAAGGAAATGGAGCACACGCTCTTTCCTGTTATCGAGTGATTCCATCAAAGGAAAGAATTGCAATCTCTTTACAGTGTTCAGTCTCTTTACTGAAGTTATGACTTCATTATGGATTTCTTTCCTTTCTTTGGGCAATGGTATGGCTTAAAACATTAGCAACAATGAAATAATGTGCCTGCATGATTTCTGTGGACCTCTTGCTTTGGTCGTTCCCCATCCCTTGTTTTTCCATAGTGCCTGATTAATTTTGATTGGACTGTGTGGTACTCAGGCTGGAGTCCCATAGCAACAGTCATGAATTTCCTCATTGCACAGGGTCACAGCCCTGGAGACTCAAACCTGCCCGAAAGGAACAATAAGGTTACTAGGATTTTTCTCATGAGTGCCCGGTGGAATTGCATTATTGTTTTGAACTTCCCTCTGATGAGATTTTTTGGTCTCCGAGGAGCATATTTTCTGCAATCAATCCAATCTACATCTACAGGGAATAGAAACACTTAAACGGCTCATCGTGGCTCTGGAGATAGATGTTCATCCATCTTACAACAAGGTTAGAGAGACATGGGAATCTTCGCGCTGCCTCCTTGTACTTCCTCCGACCTGTCGCTACCTGATGAAACACTTTCTGACATGCCGCCTCTACCTGTCTGGCCTTTTGAAGATTTCTAAGCATTTCACCCACCGGGACCTTCTTAATCCAATTCCCAAAGCTTCTCCAGTCAAATTTCATACCCGTCTACATTTCTCTGCTCTTGCAATGAAATAGTCACTCAGCATTCTCTTTATTCAGGAGATTTCCTGGGATTTCGCTCTTCTACCCAAGTGTCATCATGGATTCCTCAGTATAGGCATGTGATTTGGAAAGGAAATGTCGAAACCTTGTCGGATTTTTGGTCCCTGGTGACTACCAGAGTCCCTAAGAACCCTCTGGAATCCTGGTTGGATTTCAGGGATTGCAATGTTCTATTTGGTACTCCTCAGCCACACGTGAGTTTTTGCACGGGTTTTAGTCATTCACACATTTTTCTCATCTGCTTCTTAGCCCTCAGCTTAGGAGTCAGATGGCCATTCTCCCAACAGTGGAGCTCAGTAGAGAAGACTCACTCCTAGTGATGTATTTTTCTGGGATTTTACTGGGTGTTGCATTGAATCTGTAGATTGTTTTAAAAAAGGTTGCCATTTTTACTATGTTAATTCTACCTACCCAAGAGCATGGGAGATCTTTCCATTTTCTGGTGTCTTCTTCAATTTCTTTCTTCAAGATGTAAAGTTCTTGTCATACAGGTCTTTTACTTGTTTGTTTAGAGTTACTCCAAGATATTTTATGTTATTTGTGGTTATTGTGAAGGGTGATGTTTCTCTGATTTCTTTCTCAACCTATTTATCATCTGTATAAAGAAGGGCTATTGATTTTTTTAGTTAATCTTGTATCTTGTTACATTACTGAAGGCGTTTATGAGTTGTAGATGTTCCTTGGTAGAAATTTTGGGGTTGCTTATGTAAACTATCATATCCTCATCAAATAGTGAGAGTTTGACTTCTTTTCTGATTTGTAGCCTCTTGATTTCCTTTTGTTGTCTTATTGCTCTAGTTAGAGTCTCAAGTACTATATTGAATACATATGGAGAGAGTTGGCAACACTGCCTTGTTCCTGATTTCACTGGGATCACTTTGAGTTTCTCTCCATTTTAGTTTGATGTTGACTGTTGACTTACTGTATATTACTTTTGTTAAGTATGTTCCTTGTAGCCCTGCTTTCTCCAAGACCTTTATCATGAAGGGATGTTGTATTTTGTCAAAGGCTTTTTCAGCATCTAATGAGATGATCATGTGTTTTTTTTTTCAGTTTGTTTATATGGTGGATTGCATTGACAGATTTTTATATGTTGAACCATCCCTGCATCTCTGAGATGAAGCCTACTCGGTTATGGTGGATAATTTTTCTGATGTGTTCTTGGATTTGGTTTGCCAGTATTTTATTGAGTATTTTTACATCAATGTTCGTGAGTGAGATTGGTCTGTAGTTCTTTCTTAGTAATGTCTTTGTGTGGTTTGAGTATCAGGGTAATTATAGCCTTATAAAAAGTATTTGGCAATGCTCCTTGTAATTTCATTTCTTCTTTACAGCTAATTAGTATTTAGCTATGCAACTATACTACATCGTTATCCATTTGTCATTTGTTGGTCATCTACGCTTCCTCCATTTCCAGGCTGTTGTGAATAGTACAGGCATTGCTCTCAAAAGGTCTTTTGGCTGTATGCCTAGAATTGTACAGCTGGATCATATGGTAGTTTTATTTTTAGGTCTCTTTCTCTCTCTCTCTCTTTTCCTTTTTTTTTTTTTTTGAGAAACTTCCAGACTGACTTCCAAAGAGGCTGCAGCAGATCATATTCCCACCAAAAGTGATTTGAAGGTTTAATTACCTAAATACTCAGGTAAACTGAAAAGCTCTGGACAGGAAAGTTGGCTTGACTGATAACACCTGTGGAAGTTTCTGATCAGGAGATCCATATTTCAAAACTACCACTTCCAAACTGCAAGGGAACTGATCTGGCAATGCCCAAAGTTCTTCCTTTTCCCTTCTATGAAATCCCAATACCTGACACCATGTACGAACAGTCAAGATTTCTGAGAGGGACTTTCACTTTCTTTTATTCTAAGAATAATTCTGCTTCTGGAGGTGTCTACTTCTTCCTTTTTTTACATCATTGTCATCAGTTCCTGCTTGGACCCATTTACCTTTCTCCACATCTGCACCAGCATGTGTGTGTTTATTTTTATTTTTGTTTTTTTAAGGTTTATTTATTTTATTATGTATGTAGTGTTCTGTCTGTCTGTATGCTTGCCGGCCAGAAGAGGGCACCAGATCTCATTACAGATGGCTGTGAGCCACCATGTGGTTGTTGGGACTTGAACTCAGGACCTCTGAAAGAGCAGTCAGTGCTCTTAACCTCTGAGCCATCTCTCCAGCCTGTGTGTTTGTTTGTTTTTTTTAAAAAATCCATTTTAATTAATTATTTTTCCAGCCTGATCACAATTTCCCCTCCCTTCCTTCTCTCCTCCCAGTCCCTTCCCCCATCTCCCCTCTTCTCCTGCCCTCCCATCCACTTGTTCCTTCTCTTCAGAAAAGGGCCACCTCTATGTATATTAGCCATCCTTGGCATATGAAGTTGTAATAAGACTAGGAACCTTCTCTCCTGATGAGGCTGGTCGAGGCAACCCAGTAGGAGAAAATGGTCCCAAAAGCAGGTAACAGAGTCAGAGACAGCCCCTGATCCCACTGTTAAAAGACTCACAAGAACAAGCTGTACAGCTATAACACATTCAGAGGGCCTGGGTCAGTTCCATGCAAGCTCTCTGGTTGGTGGTTCAGTCTCTGTGAGCCCCTATGAGCCCAAGATAGTTGATTCTGTGAATTTCTTTGTGGTGTCCTTGGCCCCTTTAGCTCCTACAATCCTTCCTTCCCCTCTTCTACAAAATTCCCTGAGGATCATCTAAGATTTGACTGTGAGTCTTCATGTGTTTCCATCTGTTTCTGAGTGAAGCCTCTCTGACTGTTGGGCTAAGCAATGGTCTATGAGTGTAGCAGAATATCACTAAAAATCATTTCATTGACATTTTTTTTTTGCCTGTCATGTTTGGTTTTATCCCAGGTCTCTGGGCTGTCCAGCCTCTGGGTCCTGGCCCCCCAGGTAGTGTCTTGATGATAGCCCTTCTGACTGGTGTGAGATGAACCCTAAGGTCTTTTACTCTGCGTTTTCCTCATAGTTAAGGATGTTGAGCACTTTAAGTTCTCCCGAGCCATTGTGTTTCTTAGTGTGAGATCTTTCTGTTTAGGTCTGTGGTCCAGTTTTTATTCAGGTTGTTTGTTTTCTTGGTGTTTTTGAGTTCTGTAGATATTCTTTAAAATAAATTTTAAAAATTTTATTCATTTTATGTCTATGAATGCTTTGCCTACATTCATGTCTGTATACCACATGCCTGCCTGATACCATGGGAGATCAGAAGAGTGCATTGGATTCTTTGGCACCGGAGTCACAAATGGTGGACTGGGTGTTGGGGACTGAAATTGGATCTTCCACAAGAACAATACCTGCTCTTAACCACTGAGCCGTCTCTATCTCTCCAGACCCAATTTTTCTATATTCTTGTTGCTACTTGGTCAGATGTACAGCTGGCAAAGATCTTTCTCCCATTGCACAAGCTGCCTTTTCACTCAGGTGACAGTGGCCCTCATCGTGCAAAAGCTTTATAATTTCATGAGATTCATTTGCTGATGATTGGTCTTAGTTCCTATCCCACGAAAGTCTTATTTATAATGTCCCTGCTTATACTAATATATTACAATGCATGCCCTACCTTCCCCTCGAGCAGTTTAGAGTATGTTGTAAATAAGATAGCAAATGAGGGAGACACGTGAAAATAAAGCAGTTTTAAAATATTTTAATATTTTTGAGAATTTCATGTATGAATATTGTATCTATATTATTTCCCCCTCTTTATATGTTTTTATATTATGAATCCTCTTTTCAGTTCCTCCTGTTCTCTAGTTCCTCCCATGACTCTCCCATTTCTTCTCAAGTTCATCATGGCCTCTTCTTCTTCATCAATTATAGTTGTTTCATGTATATGCCTGTAAGTTTATAAATACAATCATCTGAGATCATTCCGTGTTGCTCAGATTTGTTTAGGGATGACTTCTTATGTTGACTACCCAATCATATGGGAGCTTGTTCTGGAGAAGATGGATTCTCCCTCTTTCAGTGTCATTAATTCCTTGCAGCTCCTCTAGGGGGTGAAGCCTTGTAAGAAGTCCCCCATCCATTTTGTTAGGTCAGTTTGCATTATTATTTTTAACGACTTCTAGGGTAACAATATCAAAATTTTCTGAGTCTAGCTTCCCTTTCGTTTATAAAAGACACACATTGTCTCACAGGGAACATGGCGTCCTGGTCTGACAATTTAAAATTCTGTTTCGCCCCACGTTCTGTAGTGTTCCCTGAGCCGTAGGTGTAGGCTTGTGTTGTAGATGTGTTAGTTGTTTTCTAAAGTGTATCCAGCTGCAGCTTTCTGTAACAGTTTCCATCCGATGCAAAAGGTCACCTCTTAGGAGAGGAGCCAGAATTAGTGCTTCTGAGTGAAAGCAGTTTTTAATATACAGTCTGGAGAAAGGGATGCCAGCAGAGAGAAAAAGGTGAAATCATCTGGCATACTGACTGGGTCCTAGCTAGTGCTTTACAAAGTTCCCTGATCAAGACAAATTCCTTTCTTCTTATGGGCCAGGACCTGTCAACTCCCCAGATTTCTCATCCAGATTTACTGGGGAAACAGAGCCTTTTTCATGAGTCATTTGGGACTTGAGACTGCCCTCTTTGTTTACCGTGGGCTCAGTCATATCATAGACAATCCAAAACTTCAAACTCCCAGTTCCTGAGATAAACCAGTACCAGCTGCCAGCTGAGGGGACGGGCAGGCTCTGGCAAGCCTTCATGTCTATAACTCCGATGTATTTCAAGCATACCAGTTGTGTAGCGGCTTCCTCCAAGACTGAAACATTCCATCATGAAGAAAGCTCCATAAGCAGCGAGGGAAACAAGTCAAAATAGCTTCAGAAAGTTCCTGAAACTAACCAATTTGACAAGGTTCCTCTGGGTCCCAGTAAAGTCTCTGTGAAGTTCACTGTATGATCAACAGACTTCTGACTTCAGAATCAGAGTCTGCGGACCAGCAACAAGCCATGTTCCCCTCCAAGCAAACTCTGAAGTAGCCCTGTCTCAGACAGATACAAACATTTGGACAGCACGGTCTTTTCAACTAGTCAAACAAATGGAAACTTCTCTCCCTATCTGCGTATGCTCTCTGTTCTAAACCTCAGCAAGCCAACTTCCCCGAGTGTAACTGATCTCGGCTCTTCAATCACCTCATACTCAAAATCTCCTCTCTCTCAACTGCCACAGTGACGGATGGCAGGAATGTATTTTTCCGCTTTAACGCCAAAAATTTCAGTAGTAGTCAAATAAAAGGCAGGCCATTGCTGATCACAAGTCAAGGAACGCCATTTCTTGGAAAGGTCTCAGTTTAATTGCCCCGTGGAAAATCACAGTTCAGCTAAAGTATCGGGGAACTGGAGCTGCCCGGGACGCAGCGAGATTGCAACTCACGGGTCAGGAATTGAGTCTAGTCCTCATTAGCTGTGGGACCTCGCAGAAGCCCTCGACCTCTCCGTATTTCTGTCTCTTTCCTCAAAATGGCAATAAAGGCTCGTCTCGCCTACTTCACTGTGCTGCTGCGAGGTTCCAATTAGGTAATAAATGGGAAAGTGCTTTGAACACGAGAGGTGTTCAAACTAAGACAGACTCACCATGGCAGTCTTCCCCGGCTGCTCAAACGGCAGCTGCTGCCGGCCTGCTCATCACCTCCCGACCCCAGAACTGTCTAACGAGAAAGCTAATTTGGAGGGGTTAGAGGTCAAGAATGAACAGAGTCTGCCATTGGAGTGTTCAGTAAACACAGATGTCGTGATGACTGTTACCTTTTCGTACAGTTCCCCACAATCCACTCGACCAGGGAGCTTGGTGTGTGTAAGTGGTGACCAAGGGACACCTCCATGTCTATGCCTCCTTCAGTAGCACAAGACAGTGCCTGCTCATCCACGGCCAACATTTCTAACCCTTCCTCCGCCCCCCCCCCCACCGGAAGTTAGGTGAAACATGAGATTGCGTTTTCCCAGAAACATGAATGAACAGCAGTGTTGTGTGTCCCTTTGAAATCCCAGCTGGCGGAGATCTCAGTAACACTGTGCTCCTTTTCCCTTCCGGGTCTCTGGGAGGGCTGTGACCCTGGTTCAGGTGTGTTGAGGAGAGCACAGCCCTATCAGACTCCCCGTGTTTGTAAATATCTAATATGTCAGCCTAAGTAGTTACTCAGGAAACTGCCACTTGATGGAGGAATGTGCTCTTGTTATAGTTGGTAAGTTATGTAGATGGTATAGGTTCGTTTATAGCAGTAGGTTTGTCTGTCTTAGGGAGGCCATGGATGCCTTTCTCATCTTCACGTGAACGCGCTGCGCATCCACATATACACTACACATGTGTATATGTACTGTGAGTTACTTTATGTAATCTTGCGTTTTAGCTCTGCCTGCACACAGCAGCTTAAGAAAGCCTAGGGAATTGAAGAACAATGGAGGCCGCTACTGTGGTTCTTTCCTTGCTCTTCTGAGGCCTCCAGAGCCCACCAGTTATCCCACTGGGCAGTTTGGTTCTGTGCTTTTCTTGGTTAGTAATTCCTTTCTCCCTTACTGCTAGAGACTGGCGTGCTGCTGGAGATTTCCAGGGCAGCTCCAGTTCCCTGATGCTTTAGCTGAGTCGCAATTGTCCACGGGGCAATTAAAGGAGATTGCTCTTGTGTGTGCTGTGCAAGCACCATAACCCTGAGCTGCACCTCCACCCACCCACACCCACCCACCCACTGTTTCCTTGAGACAGTGTCATATTATTAGTAATACAAGCTGGCCATACAATAACTGATCCTCTTCTAGCTACAGAGTATAGGATTGCCCATGACACTTAGCTTTTGCTTAGAAAGTCTTCAAATCAAGAAGAGAATCTAGTGAACCACAACACAGAATTCCCAAGGTCTAGACAACTAGTTCTCAACAAGTGGGCCCCCTTTGGGATTGCATGTCAGATATTTACATTATGATTTATAACAGCAAAATTGCAGTTATGAAGTAACAAGGGAATAATTGTATGGTTGGGGGGGGGGTCACAGCGACACGAGGAACACTGGAGAGGGTCACAGCATTAGGACGGTTGGGAACCACTAAGCCCAGGTGATGTCTGTGGTGATAAATACGGATTGGTTACTGTGTACGCCCTCATTTCCCTGAGTGCCTCAGTGTCCGTTCCTGCTGTTGTGTGCAGATTCTCTGTTAGGGTTTACCCAAACTGTACTGTCTCAAAGAAGAAGAAAATACTTATGAATCGGTAGAGCCTTCCTAAAATTCTTGAAAGACTTTATTTTAATTTTTTCATACCCCAAAGTATTTTGTTTTCATCAGAATCCTAGCAACAACTGTTGAGAAAATGGGATATTTGAATGATACGATCTGTGGCTGTTAGAAGAGGAATAGCCCCCATACACTCATGTGTTCAAACGCTTGCCCCATTGGGAGTGGCACTATTAGGAGGTGTGCCTTGTTGGAGGAAATGGATCATGGGTTGGCCTTGAGGTCTCAGATGCTCATGCTAGACCAAGTATCACTTTCACTTCTGTTGCCTGCAGATGAAGATGTAGAACTCAACCACCTCTCCAGCCCTGTGCCTGCCAGCACCCCCATGCTTCCTGCCATGATGATAATGGACTGAACCTATGTACAGTAAGTCAGCTCCAATTAAATTGTTTTCTTTATAAGAGTTGCAGGGGTCATGGTGTCCCTTCATAGCAATACAACACTAACTAGGACACCATTCTATGTCACCCAGCAGGCCTTTGTATCCACTGATGATAAATGCTTCCGCCCACCTTTCAGGGTTTTAGAGCTGGTGCACCTACCTATTACTCCCTTGTCTTTTCTCCAATCTTAATGTAATCATCTGTCATGGATTGAATGAGACATGCTCCCCACTTTGCTCCTGTCCTTGAATACTTGGTCCTTAGTTGGTGGTGCTGTTCAGGGACTTTAGGAGGTTAGCCTCGCTGGCAGAAGTGTACTGCTGGAGGTAGGCTTTGTGAGTTTAAAGCTTTTCCCTACATCTAGTTTTCTCTCTCCGATTCATGCCTGTGAACTCTAGGGTTCATGCTCTACCTATCATGCCTGCCAGCTGCCAGGCTTCCTCCTTGCTGTTGATGGACAAGGGAGGTCAAAGAACCATGGAACTGTGAACCCAAATCAACTCTCCATAAATTGCCTCAGTCATGGTGTTTTGTTACAGCAATAGAAAAGCAACAAAAGTTGGTACCAGAACACGAGACGATGAACCTGACCATGTTGGTTTTTTGGAAGAATGTGGAGGATTTTGGAACTTTGGATTGGAAAAGTGGTGGAGTGTTGTATGTAGAGCTTGAAAGGGCCCTTCTAGGAGGAGCATAGAAGGCAGTAGTTCTGAGAGCAGCTCAGACCGTGGAGGCCCCATTCAAATAGTTTCAGCGGGCAACATTAGCAACCAGGCTAACGGCTACTCCTGGGCTACTCTAACAAATACTCTTGGTGCCTTCTACACTTGCCCTAAGAATTTGTCTGGGAGTAAATGAAATGATAATTGACTAATTAGAAGGGAAGATTTTAAGAGCGCATATCGCTGAGTGTGTGGCTTGGTTTTTATTGAGAGTGATGGATCATTTTATGTCAACTTGACATAGATAACTCATTGGAGAGGAGGGAGCTTCAATCAAGAAAGTGCCTCCATAAGACCTAGCTGTGGGCAAGCCTGTAGGGCATTTTCTTCTTAATTAGTGATTGGTGTCGATGACCCAGCCCATTGTGAGTGGGGCATCCCTGGGCTGATGCTCCTGGGTTCTATATGAAATCCATGAGGGGAAAGCCAGGAAACAGCACCCCTCCTTGGCCTCTGAGTCAGCTCCTGCCTCCAGGTTCTTGAGCTGTTTGAGTTCCTGCCTTGACTTCGGTGATGAACAGACACAAGGAATCATAAGCCTAATAAACCTTTCCTCCCTAAGTTATTTTGGTCACGGTGTTTTATCACACCAATAGTTACCCTAGCAAAGACACTGACAAAGCTTAAAATGATCTTCAGTAAAAATAAACAAGAAGGAGAGAGCAAAATTTAAAACACATAGTTTAGAAACAAAAAGACAACTAGGAAGCTTAATGTTACAGTCAAGGCCTGTACTGCAGAAGAGACTTTTGGTCGTAAGAAAGGAGGTCAGTGCCATCAAGGAGAAATCTTTCCTGCATTGGAATGAAGAAAACTTTTAGGGCAAGACCCCACCAAGCTAAGCTTCCAAGCTGTGGGAGAACCTAAGATGTTTTTCTGCTCCTGGAAGGTAACAGACAAAAGTACCACAGCTAGCGTGTGTGTGTGTGTGTGTGTGTGTGTGTGTGTGTGTGTGTGTGTATGCAGGGTTCATTCCAAGCTTGTAGCTTAATCTGATAGTGTCATCCATGTGATTCTGGCTTTAAAGGCATGAGGGTTTTAAAGGCGTGAGTGAAGGGGTCATAGATTCTTCCTCTGTGGATGTAGAGAGCTGCTGAGGCCAGGCATTTTGTGGTGGTAGGGATGGATGTACTTGGGCAAGAGGCTATGAGATGAGGTCATCATATGAAGCTGTGAAAGTGAACTTGGTTTGCGGTGGAGACACAGGATGTCTGAGTTTACAGAGTGATGGGATATCTGGAAAGGAGGGCTGTGCACAGAGCCATGTGTGTTGCGAACAGAAAAACCCAAGGGGCAGAGCCACTTCAGCTTTTGATACTGGACATGGAACTACAAACACTCGTGTTTCTCATGCTGGATTTGGTCTTGCTTTGGCTTAGTATTTCCTTAATATGACACCATTCCTCCCTTATTGAATGTTAATGCATATTCTGTGCTATTTTATGTTGGAAGTATGTAATTTGCTTTTGGATTTTAGAGGAAATTACAATGAAGAGATTACCTTGAGTTTCAAGGGAGACTTTGGACTTTTAAATAATGTCGACAGGCTCTGCCTTTTGAACACTTGGTGTCCAGGGGGTGGCACATTTTGGGGAGGTGTAAGTGGTGGAGTCTTGCTGGAGGAAGTATGTCACTGGATGTGGCCTTTCATATGAAAAGCCTACAGCCCCTTCCAGTTTGCTTTCAGCTTTCTGCTTGTGTTTGAAGACATGGGCACTCAGCTTCCTGCTGCTGCTGCCATGGCTTCTGCTTGCAGCTATGCCTCCCCATGTGGTAGATTCTTGTTCTTCTGGGACCATTAGTTCAGTTAAACTTTCTTCCATAAGTTGCCTTGGTTGTATTTTATCACAACAACAGAAAATTACTAATACATCATTCTTTATATTTTTAATTCTTTTTTTCTTTTTTATTGATTTTATTGAGCTCTACATTTTTTCTCTGCTCCCCTCCCTGCCTCTCCCCTCCCCTTCAACCCTCTCACATGGTCTCCATGCTCCCAATTTACTCAGGAGATCTTGTCTTTTCCTACTTCCCATATAGATTAGATCTATATATGTCTCTCCTAGGGTCCTCATTGTTGTCTAGGTTCTCTGGGATTGTGGTTTGTAGGCTGGTTTTCTTTGCTTTATGTCTAAAAACCACTTATGAGTGAGTGCATAAGATATTTGGCTTTCTGGGTCTGGGTTACCTCACTCAATAAGATGTTTTCTAGATCCATTTATTTCCCTGCAAATCTCAAGATGTCATTATTGTTTTTCTGCTGTGTAGTACTTCATTGTGTTACTGTACCACATTTTCCTTATCCATTCTCAGTCAAGGGACATTTAGGTTGTTTCCAGGTTCTAGCTATGACAAACAATGCTACTCTGAACATAGTTGAGCTCATGTCCTTGTGGTACAATTGAGCATCCTTTGGTTATACCCCAAAGTGGTATTACTGGGTCTTAAGGAAGGTTGTTTCCTAATTTTCTGAGAAATTGCCACACTGACATCCAAAGGGGCTATACCAGCTTTCACCATTCCACCAGCAATGCAGGAGTGTTTGCTTTACCCCACAACCTCTCCAGCATAAGTTGTCATCAGTATTTTTGATCTTGGCCATTCTTACAGTTGTAAGCTGGAGTCTCAGAGTTGTTTTGATTTGCATTTCTCTAAATAAACATCACCAGCTATTTCTAGTTCCTGCACTCTTCCAGCTGAGAACACTTTGTGCCATGTGATATATCCCCAAGAGTCTGGTGGTAGATATGCTGATGAGAACCTGTGTGGCCTTTACTAGGATCTGTCTGATAGAAGCTAATCTTTCTTTGCAGGTGAGATGCTGACATATTCTGCCCACTAAAAACTCACCTTCACAAGGGCCTGAAGACCTTCCTGGGAACAAAACTATTCCAAGAGAAGTTTTGGATGCCAGGGCTTGGCATAGCATATTATTCTCATTGTCATGAGGTTAAGCCAATTCTGATTCAGGGTGTAGTTGGCGTTAGTCCTCAAGGACTGTGTTCAAGGTCAAAGACGATAAAGACAAAACATGAAAGTGTTTACACACAGGGAGTTTTTGAGGTCTAGAACACACAACAGTGTTGTTTGAGGGTACTATTTAAAGCAGACACTACTAATCTGGGTTGAAGGATAGTTTTCAGTTTCATCATTAGCTAGTCTGGACTTTCCAGGCACTTCAGTCAGGGAAAAATAAAGGCCAGTGGTGTTTCTTTCCAGAGATATTGACTAGAAAGGGACAAAAATAGATGAAGGCCAGATATAAGAAGTGAATAGCGGGATGTAAATTAAAGCAAAGAGGCCAATGGGCAGGATAAAACTGGTAGAACAATAATTAGAATCAAATCAGGTGGTGAGATCAAAGCAGAACCCCATGCTGAAATCAGAGGAGTCCCTCAAAATTACAAAATATGGCATTAGTGAAATTACTTTGTTCAGGAGAAGTGAAAACAAGTTCAACCATAGGCTTTGTGCCATCCTTGGCCCTACAGCAGACTTTGCATTTAGCAGAAATGAAGCCCGTTTTTACTTCTCTGACTTGACAATAGACCCCTTGTACTGGGACACTCAGAAGTGGTCTGTGTTTTTCTCTTGTTTCTCATGTTATGTAAAAATTGAATTACACAGAACAGCAATATCTGAGAATCTCTGGCTCGAATCAATCAGAAACAAGTATTGGCAATCTAATCATTGCAGTTTCCAAGAGTAGGCTTTATTAAGTAAAAATGAGTATATCACCAGATATTAGCTTTACTGTGTGAAGTTTGATAGAAGGCATTATCTCTTCACATAGAGTTTCATCTAATCAAATTTTCTTTATATAGCCCATATGATGTTTAGGCACAGATCTGTAACATTTTTATCTTCAGGAAGAAAAGGAGATCCTACCCTGGCTTTTTCAGACATGTGAAGCC
Organism: Microtus ochrogaster; assembly: GCF_000317375.1. Lineage (NCBI taxonomy): Eukaryota > Metazoa > Chordata > Mammalia > Rodentia > Cricetidae > Microtus > Microtus ochrogaster. The sequence continues at coordinate 33,225,998 of NC_022031.1, forward strand.
ACTGTCCCCCCAGGTGCCTTAGAAATGTTTGGATGCTCACCTTACTAGAAATGGATGGAGGTGGGGGTTCCTTGGACTTCCCACAGGGCAGGGAACCCTGTTTGCTCTTCTGGCTGAGGAGGGAGGGGGACTTGATTTGGGGAGGGGGAGGGAAATGGGAGGCGGTGGTGGGGAAGAGACAGAAATCTTTAATAAATAAATAAATTTAAAAAAATAATAAAAAAGAAGAAATGTGTATTTGAGCAAACAAAGCCCCAGGTTTGAGGAATGCTAGCATCGCTCAGGCATTGGAGAGGCTGTCATTAGACGGCCCCGGAGTCTAAGCAGACCTAGGCTTTGTTTTCACTTTAGTATCCATCTATTTAGCCCTGAGCCCCAGTGTCACTCTCTCCTCCTGCTCTCTGCTGATTTGAATGTAGAACTCTTCAGCATCATGTCTGTCTGGGTACTGCCTTGCTTTCCACCGTGATCATCATGGACTGAACCCCTGAACGTAAGTCAACCCCAATTAAAGGCTTTCCTTTATAAGAGTTGCCGTGGTCATAGTGTCTCGCCACAGCAATAGAAGCCCTAACTAAGACAGCCTTGCTAAAGAGATGTTGAGTTGACAAGGTCTAACAGCAAAGCAGTTAGCTGAGACCGAGGAGTCTAAGAATACATAGTGGCAGTGGAGGATAGACAGAGAGGATTAAAGGCAGGGCTACATCTGGAACAGACGAGATTAGACGATGCTACACATGATTGTCCAGAGATGAAAGACTCACTTCAGAAAGATAACGAGGTTGAAAAAAAATTGGTAAAGATGGGGAGAGTCATGAAAGAAGCATTATGCGTGTGTTTAAATTTAATGGAAGTTGTAAGATGAATTCCTGAAAAAAATTGTAAATCAGTTACAAGTGGTTTACTAGGCAAAGGAAAACTATGTAGACTATTTTGGAGGGTGTTAGAAAGGTAAATTGTAGTTTTGGATCTGTCACTGGGGATTAAGGGAGAAATAACATTATGTACCTCAAATGACAACTAGATGAAACACAATATCATGATGTCCTGTTTCTGAAGGGGAGAACACACCAACAATGCTAGCCGTTACCACAACCTCATGAGGTGGAAGTAGTAAGGATTTTCATCCAAATAGAATTCACCTGCCTTTTTCCTTTAAGAAAAGAAGTTGGTATAGTCTTTGTCAGGGTGGTCAGCCTAGGGTTCATCTACTGTTTGCTAACTCTGGGACTTATTCTCTGTGATTTTGAGTATAAGCTCCAGTTTGCATGCCAGACAGGCATGGATAAATGCATGTACAAAAGGTTTGAATCATTTTTAGAATATTCTAGTTATTCATTTTGGCAAACTTGTTTTTTTACAAACTTACAAACATTCCTTGAAGAACTGAAAGTGGTCATCACTTTCCCAGTGAAGTGAGTGTGGAGTCCTGGGAAGGCTATTTGCGAGTGTAAACATAAGTGCTGACCTAGAAACAGCAGAAGAGCAACAGCTGGTGATGGGTGAGCCTCCCTGCCTCCAGCCTCTTTCCACCCATGGGGCTCTTTGTACTTCACCAGAGCCAAGTTTCTAGAGCTTGTTTCATCCCAACACAGACACACCTGGGGATCCTCAATGCCATCTTCTGATGTTCCTGTCTCACAGAGGCCTCATGTTCTAGAAAGAAATGGGATGTGTTTTATCTCATGCCTCAGGCTTTCTCAGAGGGAATGTTCGGTTTACCTGTGTACCAACATGCAGATAAAATGGAGGTCTTCTGAGAAACTCTTGCTGATCCTGTGCCCAAATCTAGAGTGATGGCTCTTGTCTCTGAACTATCTCAGATCGTTACCTTACCTGTTCTGTCCCCTGTGGTGTTTGCCTGTGACTTCCTGATTTCTTCCTCCTTTCTCCTATACCTCATCCTCCTTTGCTTACTGCAAATGCCTTGTATACATACTATGAGTCCCAGGACACAGTGCTGGTAATGCAGTAATTCTCATCTGCCCTCTGTGGATGTTGCAGTCTTGTTGGGGGAAAAGCTAGCTACTAATAAAATGAATGAAAAACAAATTTATAATGACGAAATGAGCTGAGTGCCATTAAGGGGCTCACAGATTGCTTTTAGGTGGAGAAGAGACTTTGATCATGTAAGTGGTGAAGATAGGGAATAATTTAGAGCGGTACTAGCAGTATCTAGAAACAGGTGCCAGGTGTTCAGGAGCTTAGCTTCTCATATACATCAGAATGGTCAAACTCTTTTAGAGAATTCATAGAAAGGAAAAAAATTCTCATGTTGGAGTCAGGGGTCTCTTATGCAGGTGTCCAATGGCAGAACATATTTTTTTTTTTGCTAATTATTAGCTCATCCCAACTTACATTTTCAAATTATGATTTTCCTTTTCCCTCTCTCTTTTATAAACCCTCATTTTAATTTTGTTGAATGAAAACAAAATTAATGTTGCTTATCATTGGGTTCCTCTTCATGCAAACGATTGACTTATTCATCATCAGAACAGCTGGCTAATGTTGGTTCTTACTGAGATCTCGTTATATGATAAGCATGGTCCTAAGAGCTTTAAAAATATTACCTCATTTAATCTTCACAGTAAACCCTGAAGATCAGTTATCGCTGCTTTATCATCAAAATAGAAGCTGCATAAAGAAGGCTAAGTTAAGAGAGTACCAAGAAAAAAAAAAAAAAAAGAGAGAGTACCAAGAAGCCAGTCTGGTTCTTTAATTCCCAAACTGGTGATTCTACTCACAGTGGATCACTCCTAATCTGTAGTACTCATGGTTTAAGCCTTGTAAGGGAAACACATCATTCAGAGTGATTCCTTATGAGTGAGATGGAAGTTAGGTTGCCTACCTGAAATCATTATGTTTCTGAAACACAGATTGTTGTTTAGAGCCTTTGAAGACTTGGCCCCCAATTGTAAGGACCCAAATCAGTCTAAATACCATTTTCTACAATCTTGTTCATAAACAATAACGCTAAGTAATTTTCCAAGAAAGCCATTGGGCATCATTGCTAAATACATCATATTTGCTTTAAGTTTTCTCAGTACATTTTATATATTTACTAAATCTTTCATACAATATATTTTGATCATTTTCTTTCCATTCTTACAACTCTTTCCAGACCCTCCCTGCCCCCCTATCCACCCAATTTCAGGCTTCTCTCACACCCTGAAAACAAACAAAACCAATGAAAAACAAGTGAATGAAATTAAAACAGTGAAGTGAATAAGGTAGAAAAGACCAATTATTACATATTGATCTATTTAGTGGACTACTCAAAGCACTGCTTGTACTGCCTATTTGCCAAGCCTGATTTCACTTGTTACCCGGAATAGAGTGACCTGGAGGAACTGCTTTACAGCTATGCACTGCTGCCTAGGCTTCTCTGAAATCTTGCTTCCTTGACCTCCCCACGTTGTGGTTGTAGAATATAAAATGTTAATCCAAACTAGACCTGGCATAGCAGTCTTTCAGGAGCTGCCCTTGTTCAGTGCGCTAGTGACATCTCCTCTCTCCCACCCTCACTAGTACCAGAGTTCTCAATCCAGAAAGATTTCCACAGCAAAAGAAAGGAATAAACAAAATTCTCAATAAGACAGAAGTATCAAAGCAAACAAGAAGCACACACACAAAAAAACCCCATGTTTGTTTGTTTGGTGTGTATGTGTGTATATGTGTGTGTGTATGTGTGTATGTGTTGACCAACCACTCTGGGCATGGGAACTGTCCTGGAATGTGGTTAATATATCCAGTGGCACTCCATTGGAAAAAAAAAAAGATTTTTCTTTCTCAGCAACACCAATGTGCAAAGAACTTCTGGTTTAGGGATGGGACTTTTTGTCTTTCTTTATTGGGTCTTTGTGTGGTTTTGGTATCAACATAATAGTGGCTTCATAAAAATAATTTGGAAACATCCCTCAGGTCCTGGTTTATATATCATGAAATTATATATATATATATATATATATATATATATATATATATATATATATATATATATATATATCTCATGAAATTCATCTACTTCTTTTAGGATTTCCAGTTTTGTGGAATAAAGAATTTTAAAGTATATCCTTATGATTCTTTCAATTTCCTTGCTGTCTGTTGTTATGTCTCTCTATTCTTTTCTAGTTTTATGAATCTGGAACCTCTCTCTGTGTGTAAAGGCTTGTCAGTCTTGTTGATTTTCTGAAAGACCTCTTTGCTTTATTGAGTCTTTGTTTTTATTATTTAGTTGTTTTTGTTTCTTGTTTCTTTGCTTCCATTTTATTGATTTCAGCCCTGAGTTTGATTATTTCTTCATGGCCACTCTTTTGGGATGCTATTTCTTTTTGTTTCTCTGGAGCTTTCAAGTGTGTCATCTAATTGCTAATATGAGAGCGCCCTGGTTTTTATGTGGGCACATGTGTTTCTTAGAACTACCTTCAGTGTGCTTCATAAGTTTGAATATTCTGTTTTCATTTCATTCAGTTCTAGAGGTGGTTGATTTTTCTTCTTTGCTTCTGTCTTGATACAATTTCATTTGCACTGAGTTGTTCTGTTTTCATGAGTTTGTGTATTTTCTGCTGTTTCTGTTATTGCATGGTGTTCAGATAGGATGCAGGGTGCTATTTCAACTTTCCTTTATCTACTGAGGTTTACTTTGCTTCCTGACTTTCTTTGTTTCAAATTTGGAGAAAGTTCCATGGGCTGCTGAGAAGAATGTGTATTCTTTTTCTTTTCTTTTCTCTCATATCTTACACCCCGACCCTTCTCTCCTCCAAGCCCCTTCCCCACCTTCTCCCCCACATCCACTCCTTCATTTCCCTTCAGAAAAGAGCAGGCCTCCCAAAGACATCAACCAAACATGGCCTGACGAATTACAGTAAGACTAGGCACATCTATTCATATTAAAACTGGATGAGGCAACCCAGTAGGAGGAAAAGGGTCCCAAAAGCAGGCAAAAGAATCAGAGACAGCCCCTGCTCACACTGTTACCAGGTGTCCCACAAGAACACTAAACTACATAAGCATAAACATAGACACAGGGGACCTAGGTTAGATAAATACAGGTTCCCTGATTGTTGGTTCACTCTCTGTGAGTGCCTATGAGTCCAGCTTAGTTGACTCATGAGCCCTGCTAGTTAACTCTATGGGCTACTTTCTTGTGGTGTCCTTGACCCCTCTGGCTTCCTTTCCCTTTCCTGCAGGATTCCTTGAGCTCTACCTAATGTTTGCTTGGTCGTGTTTCTCTGCATCTGTTTCCATCAGACACTAGATGAAGTCTCTCTGATGATGATTATTCTAGGCTCTGGTCTAGGAGTATAGCAGAGTATCAGGAATCATTTAATTGACCCCATGATGTTTGGTTCTATTCTAGGTCTCTGGGACATCCAGACTTTGGTTTCTGGCCTTTCAGGCAGTGTCAGGCATGGGCTCCCTCTCACTGGCATGGTTCTGAAGCCTTTCTGGCTTTCAGAGACTCCATTGAGAATTCAGGTATTATTCTAATGGGCTTGTCTTTATATGTGACTATGTTTTTTTTTTTTCTCTTGCAGCTTTTATCTGTATGTGTATTTTCTCTCTATGTTTGTACCTTAATAGGCTTTTTTTTATTTTGGGAAATTATCTTTTATGATTTTTCTCAGATTTCCTAGAAATTTCCTGAAATCTTTTGGATGCAACATTTTCTTTGACTGAGCAATTCATCTCTCCTACTTTATCTACAAGACTTCTATTCTCTTTTTTTCTTTTTAATTTCCTGAGTTTTTAGTTTTGAGTTTTATATCAGTTTGACTTTGTCTTTTTTTTTTTTTTAGTGATTTTTGTTTCTTTGTTAAAGTCTACTTTTATGTCTTGAATTGTTTTCATTATTTCATTTAACTGTGTTTTATGGGCTAAGGTATTTATTCATATCCTCTTTAAGGTCCTTGGACATATTCACAATTGTTAATGTCTTTGTCTTTTGCTCCAGTTACAGTTCTTTTTCCCATGGCCTATTACAGCAGGGCTGCTGGAGGAGCCATTCTGCCTTCTTTGTTTCTGTGCTGGGTTTTAGGCATGCGGAGTTAACTGTTTGAGGTGTTTCTTGCTGTAGATATTCAGTTCACCTTTGTTGAGTGGGCATTCCATTCTTTGATGGCTGTTGCCCCAGACAAGTGCAAAGAGTTGTTTTGTGGTTTGGTGAGGAGTCACAGATGAGTGGATATGAACCCAGGGGTGATGGGAAAGAACTAGGAAGAACCTGGGTTTGCATCAAGAATCTCAAGGGGATGGAGATTTTTTTTTTAGCACTTTGTAAACAAGGAGATAACATTTTACTGTGTTCATATTTAGTAATATAAGGATGTTTACTACAAAAGGATATCAATCAATTATGTATGTCCCTTCTTTTCTTCTTCCTCTTAAAAATTCTTCCTTCACCTCACCTTTATCCTTTATCTTCACCTTTTGATTTACCCAACATTCATGTGTTGAGTCACTCATTCGTCCTCCTTTCTTGCTTCATAAATGAATCATGGGTTTGGAAAAAAAATGAAGTTTTTAGAAATTCTTTGCCTTCAACAAAATTGGCTTTCATTTTCACTAGCATTCTATTAGAAATGGGTATATCGGTTAGAATATTTTAGTCATCTCTTGCTGGTGTTGATGGTATTTGTAACTTTGTTTGGAAAAGGTTGTTGGCCAAAACACAAAGGTACCACTTGTTCACTCCCACAGAGAATTTCTATAAAAGTTTTCGACCACGAGCGACAAATGAAGCTCCATGGTCAACAGATGGACTTTGAAGCCTTGAATATTGAGTAACTGATCTAATCCCAAACTGTGCTTCGTGGGTTATGTTGATTAGCTTCCAAAGTTTGTCACTAAGGAACAACCACTTAGCTCTCAGCTTGATGATGCCTTTTACAACACCAAAATATTACAGATAATAGAGAGAAATTCTCTCTCTCTCTCTCTCTCTCTCTCTCTCTCTCTCTCTCTCACACACACACACACACACACAGAGAGAGAGAGAGACAGAGAGAGAGAGAGAGACAGAGAGAGAGAGAGAGAGAGAGAGAGAGAGAGAGAGAGAGAGGAGATTAAATTTACTTGTAAAGACACTAGAAATAGTCTAAATTTTGATAAAGCAACATTTCTTAGATAATTGGACCACATTTATAGAGTGGCTTGTAGTTAGATCACTTTTTACTATTTAAAATTGAATTCCTTTATTTATATCCAAATGGTCAAATTGTTATATACTTTGAACAATATTTTAAACATTTTTTGAATTGTATTTTCTTTTAATGTTCTTCACTCAAAGTTCTGTAGTGTTTCTCAACTCCATTGGAATGAGAAGTGTAGCCTACATGAGTATGGACACAGATGTATTCAAACTTAAGGTGTCTGTTCAGTCCTGATTCAGATGGTTAAATACAGGGTATAGCATTTCATTGGAGCTTGACTAAATATTGCAATTTTACTATGATTTTAGCTGGAAAATTTCTTGAAAATTATTTAAGAATTTTCAATATTTAGTTGAGATAAAAAACCTATAGCATGTACTATGCTGTCCTTATTTTTGTCTGAGGCTTTTCTGATTTCATTAGACTTTGAAAATGCTACTTGCAGTTTTAGCGGCTCAGCCTCATGTGCACAGAATAGAATGTTTAAAAATCACACTTCTTGAGATCCCTCAGCTCATCTACTTGTTAATATATTTGAGTCGTTTTTGCCAGAGCTGAGGGAGATTTCCATATTCCCTCTTCATATGGCAAAGTGTTTTCAGACCTACAGATTTACAGACAGAAAGTTAAATCTGGCAGCATCCTCAGAGATTGTGTGATCTTTTGTTTCAGAAGAAAAGAAAGCTCTGTCTCAGAAAGATGGTCTCTCAACCCCCCTGCAAGAGTACCTCTATGCTGTATGCAGGCCAGCAGATTTGCAATAGTTCTCTCTGGGTTTTGTGCTTTAGTGGTGGTGGGTGGTGGGGTTGGATTTTCTGAAGCAGCAAGAACACTTTTAATGTCTCAATTCTTTGTCTTAATTCACATAGAGTATTCCATATCATAAACCTTTCTATCAAAGAGCAGGATATAGGAGGAATTAGATATTAAAGGGTCACTTGAAGCATTATTTTTTTTAAAAGACTGTGATAAATAGTACAAAGGAAAGATCTAGAATCCAGTGAGCATGTGTATACAAAGATAGGGATTTGCCCTGTACAAGTAGACTGGAGAAAGTCTCCACAAGGATTTGAAAGGTGAATTATGAAATTAAGTGTAAATGGAGACTGTGCTTCCATTTCCTGGCTGCCCAGACCTGAATAATCACACAAAACCAATATTAATTACAACAGTGGCCAATCAGGCTTCTTACTGGGTAGTTCAAACTACTAAATTAACCCCATTTTTATTAATCTGTGTATTGCCAAGAGGCTTTGGCTTATTGGTGTGGCATGTCACTCTTTCAGTGACTTCATGGCATCTCCTCTGACTCTGCCTACTCTCTCTTTCCCTATCGCTCTTCAGATTTCCCACCTGGCTCCATTCTGCTAAGCCATTGGCCAAAACAGCTTTACTCATTAACCAGTAAAAGCAACACATATAGAGAAGGACATTCCACATCATCTCTCCTTTTCTGACTAAATAAAATGGAAGGTTTTAACTTCAACATAGTAAAATTATAATTACAAGACTTATCAACCAAGAATTATAGTTACAGTTTTTAGTCTACTTGTATCTGGCAAAATTAAAGAAAATACTCTATCATTATCTTTGTGAGTCTAAAGTTTTATATCTAATTTATCTTTTTTTCATAACTGAGGAAAGATATAATTATAACTATCCAGTCTTCAATTCCAACAAAGCCTCCAGAAGGATATGTTATTACCTAAGTGAACAGGAAGTGCATTATAAGCAACTTCCCAAACTCTAGAATTGACAGAGATATCTTGCTGCCTAGACAGTTACCCAAAGTTCTTCTGTAACATTGGGGTATCCAACTTCAGCCTACAGGCCCATAGTATCTGCTTCCATGAAGCAGGAAATTTAAAATAGTGTTTTACCCATACTGGCAGCTTGTCAGTCATTTTTTTTTTCTGTGTCCTGCAGAATCTCTGGAAGACTCTCATGAAGCAGGAACCCCAAAGTACTGTCTTACCTTTTTTTTTGAAAGTTTAGCAGCATGTCCAGTTTATACAGCATACTGCAAAACAGTCCAGACAAGAGAAGTTCCTTGCTCAAATGACTAGCAAATTCCATAAAGAATCTCTTTGATGCTCATCATCCTCTTGAAATAGATTGGTGCTGCCAGAAGCAGGCATGTCTCACTGTTGAGAAATATCTAAGTTCTTAAAATATTTTTAATGCCATATTCCATAGGTCATTGAAGTATTGAAGATTATTTAACTAAAATATATCTCTGTATATCTAGAAAACCTAACAAACATGACTACAAATTTGACTATTATAGATGACTATCTATTAACCCTTATTTCTTGATTATATATTTTTAAATGAGCTGTATAAAATTAATATCTTAAATAAGAGTAGAAATATATATATGCACATATATACAGTGTAACAAAATAGACCTTAAATTTGTATCAATATACCAAAATCTATACTAATGTACTTATCTCTATATCATATCCCTATTATTATTTAGAAATTCACTGTGACCATTTATAATAGACCCTCCTAAAGTGAAAATAAACATCTATAAACAATAATTTTGAGAATTTGGCTATAATATTTTTAGGGTTCACAGAAACCTTTCAGAGGATCTTTTTCCATCAAACCACATCAGTCTGGAAAAAATCAGGTTCCTGTCCTTTGTGGAAACAAAAGTAGAACCTCTTTTCCAAAGTAACAAATCCTTAGACTCAAAGTTTGAAGTCAAGATACCTTTAAAATATATATGCAGTCAAAAATTCAAAGAAAATACAATAATATACATAAAATAATGTATTTTCATCTTTTCATCACCTATTATGATTTTTATGTTTATTTTCTTGAACCTGTTTGTTATCCTTAAAGTATTTTTTTTAAATCTATGATTCTGTCTATCTTTTATCCTTTCTGTCTTAAGCCCATGTACATTTATCAAATATACTGGGTCTGTTTAGAGGCTTTGTTTTAAATTTGGAATCTGTTTTTACTGTGTATCTGCAGTAACCTTTTCTGACCAGCAGTGCCTTTTATTTTTGAAAACAGGGTTTCTTTGTATAACAGTTCTAGCTGTCCTAGCTCGTGTACACCAGGCTAGCCTCAAACCCAATCCACCTGCTTCTGCCTCCCAGGTGCTGGGATTAAACGCCTATGCCACCACCACCCAGCAAGAAGTACTTTTTAAAATGCTAAGCAGCATGTCTGGGACTAACACTATGGTTTTGCCTGTAGGCTCTACCCCACCCAACAAGGTGGAGGTATGTTCACTACCTCTGTGAGCCATGCCTACCACCCCAGCTCTAAGAATGCAGTGATTCTATGTCACTATTAAGAAACTAGTAGCATGCTGCTCACAAACCCCATGGAAACATTTTGTTTTAAGACCTCCCAAAAGAGTCTGAGCCATTTGATCATAAACCAAGAAGATGTGTCTTAAAGAAATTGTTCCTCTGCTTACCACCAGTAAATAGAACTTATCCTAGAAAAATGTGGCTATTCAGAAGCTCCAATTGCCCCTCCCCTTTAAAAAAAGCTTTCCTAGGCTTTAGGCGGATGTATCTTGCCAAACATTGGGCACCATTAAGCAAATGGAGATGGCACTTTCATTTCCTTGCCACCCAGACCTAAATAATCACACAAAACCTAATCAATTACAAAGCTGTTTGGCCAATGTCTTCGGTTTCTCATTGGATAGCTCTAACTATTAAATTAACCCATTTTTATCAATCTGTGCATTCCATGAGGCTTTGGCTTACTGGTGCATCATCTTAGTCCTTCGGTGACTTTATGGCTTCTCCTCTGACTCTGCCTACTCTCTCTCCCAATCTCTGTTCAGATTTCCCATCTGACTTTGCTCTACTAAGCCATTGGTTAAAACAGCTTTATTCATTAACCAATAAAAACAACACATATACAGAAGGACATCCCACAGCAATTAAGGGACAAAACTCCTTCAATAGGACCGTAATGAGAAATATTGGCATTTGTAGCCATCTTAAGTAAATAGGCAGGTTTTGAGCTCCAGGTTGGACATGACTGCTAGGTTTGGCAGACTGAATGTCAAAGTGAAATTTCTCCTTTAATGCATAGCTATTTTCTTCAGGCAAGATTCTGAAGATCACAGTTTCTCTCTAGTCTTTCTATAAAAGTGGGTGCCTACGATTGAGATATTATTCCATTACACTATCAACCCCCTGTCGTTATAGTCACATGTGAATATTCAACGGAATAATGCACATGAAGCACTTTAGTACAGTGCCCCGCACATAATAAAATGCCAGCAATGCTGGTCATTATCATTCCAGTACCCTGTAGATTGTAAAACGTTTCCAAACATACCTATTTCTTCTGCTCAACAATGCGTTCCTATAGTGCTCAGTTCTCTGGGCATTTCCACTCTGCTAATGGCACTGTAACTATTTGGAGAAAATAACCACCATAGAACTTGAGAATCTGCCAATATTTAAAATTTATCAACATTTAAACTTCTAGCAGAAAATTTGTCAGTGTTTAAAATTTAACTGTTTCATGGAGAATAGAAGCATACATTTGAACGACTAGGTTGCATGAAACATTTAAAAAATATGACATTATTTTGTGGGTCATGGAAGTTTATTATATTTAGGGGAGTATAGGAAGATAGGATAAAGAGATAACTATGAATCTCAGATATTTTGCATTGGCATGGATTTTGTTAGATGGGTACAAATTCAAAGTCAATTTTGTTACACAGTATATATGTTTTTGTATATCGGTACAAATTTAAGGTACTTTTGTTACAGCACACTGTACATATGTTTATATCTTATTTAAAGGATTCCGTATATTGACAAAAATAAAAATATGACATGTATGGTTTAAGTGCCCCTTGGGACTTGTGCCCTAACTGTTCAATAAGGATTTAAGATGAGTAAAAAAAAAAATAATTTCAGTGTTACTGTAAAATAATCTCAGTGGGAGCACAGGATTTCAAATAGCCATGTCTACATCTCTGTCCTGTTCAGTAGTTTCTTATTGTTGATCATTTATTCCCTTGTCGCCATGTCTTTGACCAAGTCATTTAGCATCTTCTAATATTTCTTAGGAAGGTATTCTGAGGAATCCCAGTGTAAGATGGCAGGAACTATTTCACTGAGTGTAAAAAAAAAAGATACTATTTTTATAGCAAAAGGCAAGCTTTCCACCACATACTTTGAAGCATCTTCTATCTGGTATTGTAGTTCTTGTGATAGTTGGGATATTTTCATTTATATTTGCAGATCCATACCATTTAATGATGATAGATTCTTCCACAGCTTGAGTTTTTAAAATCATGTTTGATTCTTACAATTGCTTTTCTAGATTGCTAACTAAGACCTAGAGATGTTAAATGAGTTATGCCAGTTCAGACCTCTGGGTAGTCAAAGACTCGGGGCTTGAAATCAAATATTTCATCTCTAAACAGGAACTAAACTTTGATCCTATTTTTAAAACTTGGCCATGAAGGAGGGGAACACAGATGATGATCTTTCACCACTATGTCACTTGAGGACCTCCTCATACTACAGCCGTTCACCAGGAAGCTTCAGGACTTCAAAGGCCAGGCAGAAGGATGCTGCTGTATCATGGGAGAGATGTGGTTGAACAATTGCTGAAGAAGTCTGATGAAGATGTTGGTCCCCATGACATCTGACATACTTGACAATTTGCCCCAGAAGCCATGGGGCAAATACCCTTTAACATGTATGGGAGTTTCTAACCCTGTTTGGAAAAGCCAATCCACTATCACTTAAGATAGACACCAGGGAAGGCTGATAATGACTCTTCTCAGGTCTCTCTCTACATGCACTTTAAGAATGGTTTCATTGGAACTTCAATCAACTTCTTTTAAAAAGAAAATCCAGTTTACTTTTTACCACTCTCTATTGGGATTAAGTTAAGGAAACTAAAGTCATTATCCACTGTGGCTTTGCTGAATCAGTGGACTTTTTTCTCACTATAAAACCAAATGAAGTCATTCTTTTTCATAAAAAGATAGCATAAGCATGTGTGGTGGTTTGAAAGAAAATGACCCCCGAAGTGAATGGCACTATTAGGAGGTATAGTCGTGTTGGAGGGAGTGTGCTACTGTTGGGAAGGCGTCGAGATCTTTTTCTCAAACTTCACTCAGTGTGGCAGTCAGTCGGCTTCCTGTTTTCAGTGTGACAGTCAGTCAGCTTCCTGTTGCTTCTGAGTCAAGATGTAGGACTCTCAGCTCCAGCACCGTGACTTCCTGCATGCTATTGTGGTCCCCGCCATGAGGACAATGGACTGAATCTCTGAAACTGTAAACTAGGCACCCTTATTAAATGGTTTCCTTATAATATAAGGTGTCATGGTGTCTCTTTAGAGCAATAGAAACCTTAACTAAGTTAAGTAAGCATATTTGACTCTTGAATTTTGAAGCATACAGACAAGACTCTCCCACTTAGATAGAGTGAGCAACATGATAGCGCATGGGAAGAGTGCCAGGGTTCATTGAGAGACATGATGCCCGTTCTACTTAAAATGCAATTTAAAAGGGGCAGCTTAAGAAGGCAGTAAGAGACCCAGAAATCACAATCATGGTCTATCTTTTTAAATGCTGCTTTCAATTGGACTTTTCCCTCAGTAACTTGAAGCATCTTTTATTAAAAGCATATAATCGTGCTGGAGGTGTGGAGAGGCCACTATAACAGACCTTCACACGACTTAGGCTCAGCAGTCATAGTTCATCAAAGCTACAGTACTTTTCTTAAATTTAAAACGCCCCTGATTCTAAGATGTAGCACATGTTGGGGTGTTGCCAAGGAAAAAAGTGAGATGCTGCCCACACCACCATCTGATAACTCTAATGCATATCTTTTTTAGTAGGACTGGTGAATTTCCTAACCTTTATTTTATTTGCTAGACATGAACAGCACATGTCTTCAGTGTGTGTCTCAGTATGTAAGTGTGATATAGTTTCATCTATTCCTTGTAATGGCTGTTGCTTTGCAACAAAATCGGGTGCCTAAATCATGAAATAAATGGCAGTATTGATTTCACTAATAACATCAAAGTTATATACAAGGCCGCTGTCTCTAATGTGGAGCCTTTAAAATAATTTTGAATACTGATGGTAATCTGATGTCACTACTGTCTCCTGGTAAACAGAGATTGGAAACCACCATTGAGTAGAAGTTACACACCAGATCTAGAAAGTTAAGTGTGAACCGAATGATCACAGTTCACAATTCATCAGTCTAAACTGTCAAGAGATGAGAAAAAGCGTTGATATTAAAGTTGCTAATACAATGACGAGATGCAATTCAAGTGTTGACACTGACAAAAAGTTTTTCATGTTCCTCTCAGCATAACTGACCTTTATTTTTGTCTGGACTGTCTTCTGAATTTTCTTTCTTTTCTTTCTTTCTTTCTTTCTTTCTTTCTTTCTTTCTTTCTTTCTTTCTTGTTGATAAACTTGAATATAGCATTTGTGCATATTTACGGTGTGACTTGTATATATTTATGGTGTGACATGTATATATTTTTAATGTGTGAATTGTATTAAATGTGTTTATCTCCTTAAAACTCATCATTTTGATATGGTGAAACTTCTCTAAATAATTTCCTGGAACTTTCAAAATACACAGCTGATTATTATTATCCATAGTCTTTATTTAACAATAGCAACTCATAACTTTTCCCATATGTAACTATAACCTAGGATCCACTAATTAGTGGTTCTTTATCTTAGTAAACCATTACTTAAAAAAACATGAACTTAAAAATTCTATATACTCATTTGAGATGCAACTTTTTACAGTCCACAGGACTACAATCTCAAGGACCTGGGCATCATCCCTTTGAAATGAAATTATCCAAAGCTAGGGTCCCTAGCTCCCAATGAAAGGAATTTACTTTTGGATATTTATTTGGATTTTTAAAAGCAATAATACTTTTATTTTTTTTCAAGAATTTTAGACAATGTATTTTGATCATCCTCTTCTAACTTCTCCAACTCCCTCAAGATTACACCTTTCCACACTCAACTTCCTACTCATTCAACTTTGTGTTTTCTTCCTCTTCCTATTCTTCTTCTCCCCTTCCTCTTTCTTGAAACCCATCAAATTCCATATGTGTTGCCAGGGAGTAGGGCCTGACCTAGAATGTAGTTGACCTATATAGGGTTGCACTATTAAATAAAAACAACTTTCCTTCTCCAATCAGTTATCAAATGCTGGCAGCTCATTAGGTAATGGTGGAATTTCTGTACCTATTTTCCATTCTGTATGTTGGCATTTTGTTTGAGTTGAGATTGCATAGGTCATATGAATTGCTATAGTGGAATAAATATTATTTTAACTAGGCAAAGATGTGTCACATTTGTTTATGCTGCGGAATATTACTTTAACTATGTGAAGGTGTGTGATATTTGTTTCTGCTGCCTTTGTTAAATATGTAAAGATGTATTGCATTTATTTGCACTGCAATCGTTAACTATATAAAGATGTGTTACATTTTTACCTTGCCTGCCTATGGCACCTGTTTGGTCTAATAAAAAGCTGAACCACTGGCCAGTAGCTAAGCAGGAGAGGGGTAGGAGCCGCTGGTGAGCACATAGAGTAAGTATGAGGAGAAATCTAAGCAAAGGAGAGAAGAGAACTAAGAGAATAAGGGAGAAAGAGAGAGCTATGGCCGGGGCCAGAAGCCAGGCAGCCACTAGCCAACCAGACATGAGAAGCAGGTAAGACAGACAGACAGAAAGAGAGAGAGAGAGAGAGAGAGAGAGAGAGAGAGAGAGAGAGAGAAAGGAAGGAAGGAAGAGAAGAAGGGAGGAAGGAAGGAAGGAAGGAAGGAAGGTAAAAAGCCCTGAGGCAAAATGTAGATAAAGAGAAACAAAACAAAATAAGAGTGAAACTAAGGCAGAACATTCAAAACTAATAATAAGTCTCTGTGTCATGATTTGGGAGTTGGTTGGTGGCCTAAAAGAAAGCCTGCTACAAATTGCTATTATAATAGATGAACTCATATCTGCAACTTCCCCATTGTGTTTCCTTGGAGTTGTACACCACATATTGCTCTTACACTCTTTCTTTCTTCCTCTTCTGAGAAGAAAGTTAAACCTTGTAGGGGGAGTATGGTATGTACATCCTACTTAGAGTTGAGCACCCCACAGTCTCTAATTATTTGTGTATTGATTAGTTTAGGTTCTCTGTAGATTTCATTTACTTTGAGAAGATGGTTTTGATGAGGGCTTAGTGAGGCACTGATCTATGGATATAATAAAAATTCATTAAGAGTCATTTTAATACTATATCCATTCAGCAGAATCATAGTAGTAGGATTTCCCTTGGGAACTATGTTCTGTCTACTGACAGGTCATGGCCTTGTTAAGAGAACAAGGCATAGGTTCCATCTAGTGAAGTGCGCCTTGGATCCAGTCGGAAAGCTGATTACTCCCACAGCATCTGAGCCTCTATTGCACCAGTATATGTATCTTGCCAGGCAAGTCATGACTGTAGTTCATATATGGATAAAATTGGTGATTATGTTTTTACTATTTTTCCTCTGATAACATGCATTGCACCTCAGCCTCATAAAAACTATCCAACAGGGAGAAGGCTGAATTTCCCCATGTTCTGTGACTTAAATGTATGATGTCTTAAGCAATAGAATCTGACTCTCAAGTTCTGGAAGGTAAACAAGTGCCTTGAGAATAGGTCATAATGTTTGGCATCGTACTACTCTCTTTTACTGAACTTTTGCTGCATCTTATAACCAGGTTAATAACATGCTCTGAGATCATTTGCAATTGTACAGACTATTGGCTCTCTCATTTTGTACTCAGCTTAAGTTTAGCTTTTCTTTATGAAAGCAATATAACTGCCTAGTCAGTGTTCTATTGCTGTGAGAGAAACCATAACCACAGAAATACTTACAAAGGAAAACATTTGTTTGGGACTGGCTTGCAGTTTTAGAGGTTTTTTCTACTATCATGGTGGGAAGCGTGTTGGCATGCAGACAAGCATGGTGCTGGAGAAGCAGCAAACAGTTCTTCATCCAGATTGGAGAGAGAGAGAGAGAGAGAGAGAGAGAGAGAGAGAGAGAGAGAGAGAGAAACATTGGAGCTGCCCTGAGCATCTGAAACCCCAAAGCCCACTCTGAGTGTCACACTTCCTCCAACAAGACTATACCTACTCCAACAAGGCCACTGTCTTAACCCTGTCAAAAAGCTCCACTCCCTAATGACCAAGCATTAAAACCTGTGAGACTAGTGAGGGGATTCTTATTCAAACCACCACAGTCACCAACTTTAGTATGCCTCAGATTTCCTAGGGAATTAGTTTTTACGTTATAAACCAAGTGCATGTCTTTAATCTTAAACCAAGCACTTTTCCATGCTTTCATGCTCCTGACCCAGAATAGTGTGTGTGTGTGTGTGTGTGTGTGTGTGTGTGTGTGTGATAGCTTATAAATGTTGGAAGCAATATACAAATATAGGTTGATAACATTTGCTTTGTTTGTGTTTTAAGTGCTATTCTGGGCCAGTTGGAATCAGTTAAAAAGTAATTTCTTCCTTATTAAATTCAGTAAATGATTTTTATTTAAAAAGGTGTCCCTCATTTCTATTCCATTGCATGCTTCCTGTGCTGTTCAATGAGAACAGAGCAAAGTCCTTTGTTAGAGTGAGGCACAACATACAGATGACACAGGCCAGCAATATGGACAGACAGATGAATACACACAACAGACATGTAACAGACAGGCCAATAACTGCAAAACAGGGACAAACAAGAGGCACAAGGGAAGAAGTGGAGAGTTCAAATTTTGGCTCACTCTTGGTCTGAACTTGAAGGGGAAGATCTCTTCTCTCTCTCTCTCTCTCTCTCTCTCTCTCTCTCTCTCTCTCATTCCTTAATGCAATATTGACACACTTCGGTACCCCCTCTGAGTTTAATTAAGGTATAGTAAGCATATTTGAAAAAAATTTATGGTATCCCATTGGCCAACAATTTTAAAAGAGGATTTTGCTAGCATATGGTGTCTAGTGGAGTATTGTCCAACCCTTGTTACATGGCAACTTCACTTCAGCTTCTTGTATATGTTTATATTCAAGGAAGCTTCTCAGCAGTAGGTTTCCATATGGGGTTTTTCAAAGGCCTTTATAGTTATCCCTCCCTACATTCACTCCTTGCCCCCCCATTCCCACCCCATTTAACCCTTGCTGTTTAATTATTTACTTACCCACATTTATATCACTGTATATTTTGTTCTTTTCCTTCAAAGATTCCCTCTTCTTTCACGGTGCCTTACTAGTTTCTTAACTTCTACAGATATTCTAAATAAAGCACGCATCCAAAGAGTCAAAGCTAACATCCACAGAGGAGAGAAAACATGCAGTGTTTGTCTTTTGGGGTCCTGGTTACCTCACTTGGGATGATTGTTTGC
Source organism: Microtus ochrogaster (assembly GCF_000317375.1). Classification (NCBI taxonomy): domain Eukaryota; kingdom Metazoa; phylum Chordata; class Mammalia; order Rodentia; family Cricetidae; genus Microtus; species Microtus ochrogaster. The sequence goes on from NC_022031.1 coordinate 33,244,564, forward strand.
AGCTCCATCCATTTACCTGTGAATTTTATAATTTCTTTTTTTTTTAATAACTGGGTAGTATTTGTGAACAAAGATGGCCCCAGGCCTTAACCAGTCTCCTCTCCTAATGGTCTCAGCACAATTACATTAACCACAGCCTTTAAAAATCTTCCTATGCGGAGAGGAGTGGGGGGAGGGGGAGAAGAGTGGGAGGAGGGGGAGGGAAATGGGAGGCTGGGAGGAGGCGGAAGTTTTTTTTTCAATAAAAAAAAAATCTTCCCATGCTGGGTTCCGTGTCAGCGGTTGAAGTCAACCTGTTTCCTAGTGCAGTAGACTGGAATAAAACCTTACTTGATTAATTAGTCCCATGAAATTTGTCTTTGACACTGACACCCAGTTCCAGAGAAATGGCCAGTATTGAAATGATCTTCCTATGCATCCCATATATGACTCTTTGATTGTGATTTCTTTTAATGTATGTGCTTTGGCTTGTCATGTTGCTTATATAATTTATATGTTTCTGAGAGTAGAATCTGAGCAATGTATTTTCCATATAGTAGTTCCATGTTGTATATGCTCAATCTAAGTGTGTTGAGGATTATGATTCTTAGGTTATTTTTGTTGTTTAGAACTCACAGGAGTTTAGAGTTGGAGGTATATTCTGTTTAGCCCATCTACCTAACTTTCAGCTTAGTGTTTTTGTGGTCAGAAGTACTAATAGTTTTCTTAAGGTCACATAGTTAGTTAATGACTGAGGACAAAAGCACATCAATGCTGCTTCTGGGCGTTCAATGATATCCAGCATCCAGCTGTGCCTGGGAGATATCCACGGCAATGTGAAAAATGCAACTGTAGGTTTCTTTGTCCCGACCAACTGATTAACATTCTTAGGTTGGGAATGTAGGCATTTGTAGTTTGCAAACTTCCTAGGTGATTCCATGACAAAGACACATCTAAAAAGCACTCTATTCCTTCTCCCTAAGAACAAGAAATCTCTGTATAGTGGCATATTATTTGTATTTTAACAAATAAATCTTGCCTGAAGATCACAGGCAAATAAAACCATTAGAGGTCTGATATGATGACGTACACTTTTAATCCCAGGATTTGGGAGACAGAGGCAGGTGGATCTCTGTGAGTTCAAGGTCACACTGGGCTACACCTCAAAGCAGAAACAAATCCAGATGGTGGTGGCTCACACCTTTAATCCCAGTCCTAGGGAGTCACACACCTTTAATTCCAGCTCTAGAGGGAATATAAAATGGGAGGAGAGAGAGGTTTAGTCTGTTTAGTTTGTGGTCACCAAGCCTCCACTTTGCATCTGGAGGTGTCAGAGGCTAAACTTTAAATATTTTTCTTTAAAGCCGTCTTGACTATATTCTCACTTTGAAAACTGTTGGGGACTGTGGACCACCAGACCCTTAATTTCTTGTAAACAACTTGTTTTCCTCTGCTGAGCAGCCTGCAGCTGCTCTGAGCATGAGACCCTGATGACGGGGGAGTGGGTTCTTATGAGTCTGCAGCTGAAAGATCCCGAGAGCTGGGGCGTGGCCAGAGCCCTATATAAGCTGCCCCTGAGCACAATAAAGTGGGCATTCTTGGTATCTTGTCTCAAGGATATCCCCATGGGCCCGTCTGTCTTTCTATCTCTTTTGTGTGTTTTTAAATTTTCAGCTTAGTTCCCGTAGCGCATAGTGAGTAGAGCATGGAATGAAACAGGTGTAGTTTTATAGAAAACATTCATTATTTCATTTATTTTCATATGTGTATGTTGTGTGTGTGTGTGTGTGTGTGTGTGTGTGTGTGTGCATATTCCTCACTATGAAAGACCCTCGGAGAGGACCTTTTTTCTGGGAGACCTCCCCAACGCCAAGGAACAGGCTGAGACCGCACAGATGCAAATCGCAAGAGGTTTATTGAGTAGGCACAGGTACCTGCGGGCAGCAAGATCTCTCGGAAGATTTGCGCACCTGCCAACTGGAGGGCGGGCTTTTTATAGGGAAGAGCAAAAAGCAAGTTTTACAGAAGCAAAAGTGTGGTTATCGGTCGATCCGGAATGTGGCGGGGTGTCAGGAAAAAGCAAGTTTACAGAAGCAAAAGCATGGTTATTGGAATGAGGCGGGGGGCATGACTGTTCCTATCTTATAGATATCCTGTTTTGCAGTCAACCTGCTTTGTTGATGTGCTATCTTATTGACATCCTGCCTTGCAGTCTTTCTATCTCAAGCACATGGGATGTTCTTACGAGAGCAGGCTGGCTGCTGATCCCGAGAATTTTTTTATTTTAAAGCAAACAGGATGTTCCGCTGGGAGCATGCTAGCTGCGGGTTTTGAGGAGGGGGTCTGTAGGGTCTTTCAACTATGTGTCTGTAGAAGGCAGAACTGGAGTTACAGGTAGTTGTGCAATGGTCAGTATGGTGCAGGGGACTGAACCCAGGTCTTCCAGAAGAGCAGCAAGCACTCTTTAAATACTGACTCATCTCTCCAACCCATCATTTCTCATTCTTATCCCTTCCACTGCTTTTGTGCTTTTTAGTGCACAAAGTTGCCTATGATGTAACTGTTTTGGCGTTTATGAGAGCCCACAGAACCTGAGAAGATGTCTTTCATTACGAAACAGATAGCGAGCCTATTTGCAGAGTGAGCTGCTGGGTACCCAGGTGGTTTTTAGTGAATATTTCTCCAGCTCTACCAGGCTATCGCTGGTCTGCAGATTTTCTCTGGTGACAGAACTTTTGGCAGGTAAGGCAAATACTTTTTGGGAGACTATGTGCTCCTGAGAAAAAAGAAATTCTATAAATGCAAATGGTTATTTTATTATGCAAATAAGTGAGCTTAATACAGTAATAATTTAAATTAGACATCTAGGTCCCTATGACCTAGAGAGCAGCCCATTTGTGAGGAAATTTTAACAAAACCATTTTGAACTATTATTACATGCATTAACTTCAAGGTGTTTTAATAGGAATGAAACTTTTTAAATGGGTGTTTTTTAATCTGTTAGGCCTACATTAAAAGGAAGCAGGAGACTGAAGTGTCCCCTCCCTCTTCCTCCCACGGCACCATGACTTCTGAATTTGCTGACTTTGCAGTGTTTATAGGCCAGAGCTGTCTTCAAGAGCAAAAGCAAGACTTCTGGGATGATTCAGAGAAACAATTAGAAACTTTATATTTTAACTTTTTTCCTTTTTATGAGCAATTTAAATTGGCAGAGAAACACAATTAAGCAATTTCAAAGGTGTGATTTTTATGGAGATTTAAACAATATAACACTAAACCCTGTTGAAGAAGAAAATTTGTAATTAAGTTTCACTATTATTTATAGTTCTAATCTTTGGAAGACAGTAGCAAAGAAATGCCAAGAATGTGCTTTTTACAAAGTATTATTTGCCAGTTCCCAGCCTAAAGTATTGAAACAGAATAAGGGGAAAAGAACTCCAGGTATGCCATGTGGAAAAACAGAGATGAGCATGGTTGAGATCATAGCTTCCAGCCCCAGATTCCCGCCCTCAGGAGCCTGAGGCTGATGGAAACTCCCTGACCTGAATACGACAGACCGTGCCACAGATTGTATGAAAGGAACAGGAAATCAGTCCAATGTCAGTAACTCTTCAATTCACAGCAGCACTCTGATTCTTTGTAGAGTTATCTCTCATAGCATCAAGTTCTGCTCCAATTACCTGGAGTCCCAGGATCTCCTGGCTTTTGAGTAAGTCCATTCAATTGCTTTACTTACTTAAAGATTCTCTAGTGTATAATGAAAACCCAATTCTAGTTAAAATGGGATTGTTTTCCTTTTACCCCGCTAGGCTGAGGTTGCTTCTCTTATCCGTCTGCATTCTGTGATCCCTGACTAGAGGCTGACACTTGCTCTAACATATTTACCTCAAAGGAACCTGAAAATTCTGTTACTAATTGGGCACTCTTGAGAGGCTTGGCTGTTAAATGTTCTCCAGCCCATCATCACCTCCGGAGCTGCCTCCTCCTCTTTGCCGCAGACTTTCCAACCAGCTTAAGGTTCTGCCCCTCCCCATTGGAAGATCAGATTCTGCAAGGCTGAAAAGGCCTGGAAGGAGTTCTTGATGGGCCTCTAATTTTACCAAGGGGTTTACAGGTTGCTTTTGTGTGTGTCCTCATCTAAAACACACTGGGTGCTTTATTAAATCATTTCCGGAATTCTATGAAACCACACATGCTTAGCACAGGGCCTTGTTTAGAGTATCAAGTGAGATTTTATTATCGTAAGTTCAGTGGCTTTTCCCAGGAAGCAGTTTTGTGTGCTTAGTTCTGCTAGCTAAGAGGATTAAGGAACATGATACCTCCCACCTCCGAATTATGTCATCTGCCTAAAACTTGTAAATGCTGTTCAGTGACAAGGCTGCATTCAGACTAAACACAGTGTGGTGGTCTGAATAAGAACGGCCTGAACAAAAACAGGCTCACGTATTCGAAAGGCTTAGTCGGCAGGAAGTGGCCCTGCTGGAAAGGATTAGAAGGGTTAGGAAGTGTGGCCTTGTTGGAAGAAGTCTGTCATTGGGGATGGACTTTGAGATTTCAAAAGCCCATGCCTGGCCCAGTCTCTCTCTCTCCGTTTGTGGATCAGGATGTAGCTCTTAGCTACTGCTCCGGCACCATGCCTGTCTTCCACCATGCTCCCTGACATGATGATGATGATGTACTGAGCCTCTGAAACTGTAAGCCAGCCCCCAATTAAATACTTTCTTTAGTAAGAGTTGCCGTGGCCATGGTGTGTCTAAACAGCATAGAACAGTGACTAAGACACACAGTGTACACTTAGATTCCTGCGTTGCCAAAGGTGTAACAGCCAGATCTCTCCAGTCTTTCTTCATTTTATCTTCCCAAATGAACATCAATCTTATTTTTTTTTCTCCCCTAACAGCAGTCTAAGGAGGTACCGTGGACTGTGCAGTAACTCCTTATGCGACGCTCTGATTTGTCTGTCATTCGGAGCCTACAGCCCCTTTCTTTGCTCCTCTGCTATGATTTCCTTCCCTTCCTCTCCATTAGTCCTTCAGAATCGAGGTACCATCCACACCACAGGAAGGAGCCGTCTGAGTGTGTGACAGACTAAGACGGGCTCATGTTTCACTTCCCGTGGTATTTATGTCACATGTAGTCCTCTCCCTTAAGGGGGGGATGAGGTGTGAGGACCCTGGGATGGCATACCCTTCACTGTTCAATGCCACATGGCAGAGCTGATTGTAAGTGAGGGCCCAGATGCAGGACAGGAGGCAGCAGGGCCATTGGCTCTGGAAAGGAACTGATGCGTAATTCCTTAGTAAAAATGGGCATGATTAGGAGGAAGGGTCTTGGTGCTGTGGTCAGGTCTTAAGGAAGGAGATGGTTAGAAAAGAAGCGTCTCAATATGCCAGAGTCAGCAGGACAGGGCCCTGAAGGAAGAAGAGGAATCTCATTTAAAGGGACCTCTTGAGGTAGGCATAAGAGAGCAAGAAGGATTGCTGTCAGGGACAAAAGAGAGCCGTGAAAAATCTCCCGCCCAGAGGAAAATACCTGGCTTCCATGACCATACACTCGGAACTGTAACAATTACAAGGCCAAATAGTTTCTCAACTCATCCAGAGAGAGCAGCAGTGGGGTGTGGCAGGTGTCTTCAATCTGTGAGATCTGGCATGTTAAAGGGGCCTGGAGATTTTCTTCCTTGGTCTAGGCTTGCCAGCTCCATTCTTAGAGACGACTGGGCCCTTCCTAAGCCAGAGGCTTGACACACTAGACAGACTCAGTGATGGGGACGCCATGTGCTGCTTGCCTGGAACTGTGGGAACTGTAAGGACTAAAGAGCAGTGTCTGACTTTCCAGACACCCAGGCATGTAGCTTGGGGAAGTGAAGTCTGCCACCAACCCCAAGGAACCTGAAGGTGTTCTCTAATAAAACAATGGGCCTGACATCTTAAATGCAGGAACCTAGTAAAGGCAAGCTTACCCCAAATTGATCTCTGACCTATAGAACTCTGCTATCACATGGCTATTGTGCTGTAAAGCTTGTCTTAGTTTGCTATTCAGTGACGGGAAAATGGAGTACCAGTATGGCATGCCCTTACAGAATTACAGAAACAGCTTCAGCCTGTGTACCCTCTTGCCAGGTGCTCTCAGTAGCCACCAGGTGCCTACTTCTTGGGTTCTTCCTAGTTCTCCCAGGGGTTCTTTAAAACTGGCGTTTCTGAGGCTCAGTTTCTGCAGAGGTAGAAGAGGTGTTAGGGTGGCCCAAGCGAGGTTCTGGAGAGAGGTAAGTGAAGTAAGGAAGACAAGAAGCCCTGACAAGGCATCTCTCAGTCACATCAGTTTGCAAAAGTGTCAGCCTTTCCTGAAACAAGGCAGACTGGAGATAATTGAATGAAAATGCCTCTGGCTAAAAGCTAAACCCACCTCTCTATCAACGCTTTTCTCAACCGCCAAACAATTATTTGCACTTGGTCACCCCTGTGAACTCATTGTGAGGTGAGGAGCTGTGTTCTGTTCATCTCTAAACTCTGGGAGAAGGCACTCAGTAGCTGTCTTAGGCATTTATCTGAAAAAGAAACATTTGCAAATGAAAGGATTTACGGCTTGCTGAGATTAACTGAAGATCCTCTCCAAAGTCGAAAAGCAGCAGAGAGAGCTATTGGTTCTGAAAGATGTGAAGAGCTAGAGAATCTTCCAAGGAGAAAATGTGTTTTCAGGATCAGAAAGCAATTTTGATGAAGCAGGAGGTGTTAGCGAGCGTTTTCAGAGAAGGAGATGAAGAACTGAACAAAACCGAGAATGAGACACCTTAGAATTCGCCTTAGAACAAACGAGACAGGAGGGGGATGCCGCTGATAGTTCAGCGGGCTTCGCCAAGCGTGTTTTCTCTAGATTGCTAAGGGCAGAGCCTCTCCTTCAAGAGAGACTGGTTTATACACACAGGCATAGCCAGGGGGATTTGTCTACTGTAAAACAGCCAAACTAATATTAAGAGAAGAAAATCCACTCACAGCTGAAATATAAATGGACCAAAGATAGGAACCTGCAGCAGCGCAGGCAAGTCCTCGCTGCCTATGGGGAACCCGGCTCGTGCTCTCTGCCTGGGGTAAGCAGTGAAGGAAGAGGACAGGGAAGCGATTGCAGAAACTCAAACCATGTGCAGAGTCCACACAGCATGCATATGTGAGGGCAGTTTCAATATTCCCAATTAGGGAAACTGAGGCTCACAAGGTCAGCCACTTGTCAAAGGCAACAGAGGCTGGGAATAGAGCCGGTGAAGTGCAGTCTTGGCTACTTAGTGAGCTAAGCTAGCCTTGGACAAAACCATAACCAAACAAAAAGCACAATAATAATGCTGTTATTGTACATTAGCGATAATAACTAGCACTTTGAGTCTAATGGAGTCTTAATACAAAAAGGCTATTTTATATTAAATTTACAATTTAGCTGTCTTGTCACTTGCAGGGTGATTGTTTTTCCTTTATAAATGAACGTTTCTTGATTTTATTATCTTCTCTATTGTTTTCGATATTGGAATCAGTGACTTACTTTAGTATCATATATCTGCTTAATTCTCCAAGACAAGAAAGAATAATATTCTTAGTAATTACAGTGCAATGAATTTCCAACCAGTTTATGGTAACCCATTGATTTTCCTTAGAAAGCTGGATTACTGCTCGCCAGAGGTCCTTCTCGTCTTTATCCTGCTCTACCATAGGACTCCTGTCCTGGTATGTTTTTGTTTGGTGTTTCCTTCGATGTCTTCTTTAGGAGGAACGTCAGTATCTGTGACCCCCAGCTTCACAGTTCTGGGTGAATTGTTCTTGTTTGGGTGCAGGGCCCTGACTTCCACTCTTTCTTTCAGCGTCTTTAGATATTTTCTTACACATAAATGCTGCAGATGTAAAGTCTGGCTCCTGCCTTATGCAAGTTAATTGTTCTGTCTGAAAGCTAAAATCAATATTGGGCACATCATTTACCAGACTTAAAGTCCATCCAGACAGGGATGTTGGGATTCCACAGAGATACCCTGAAAACCCTCTCTTCTCGACACTTGGTTGAAGCAGTGGTCAGAACTCATTTCTTTAAAGACCCCCTTTGAGAGGACAGTACACCTCTAGAGGTAAATCTTGTCTGTTGTGTTCACACTTACAAATGGGAGCAGGTGTCATGAGTCTGCAGAATAGATGGGGTGCAAGACAAAAACCACACAATGTTTGATGACATTGAAATATGGTCTAGACCTTAGATGACAATGACTACATAGAGACAGACCCTGCACCTTCACTCAGGTGTGGAACCGCAGAAAACCAGACCCTCACTGTACCCATCTATGACAATGTGTGGAGACGGGCGCTGTACCTATGCCTAGAAGAGGGACTTAATAGAGACTCATTCTAAACCCCTAACCAAGTCTCTTTCCTTCATACTTCCTTAATTTAACATATGATTTCAGTTTGGTTAACCAGCCTTGTTTTGTCTTGTTCTCTCCCCACATCTTGTCTTTAAATGAGCCTTTTCTTTTTTCTTTCTTTTTTTAAAATCTTTTTTAAAATTGATTTTTATTGAGCTCTACATGTTTCTCTGCTCTCCTCCCTGTCTCTCCCCTTCCCTTCCACCTTCCCCCAAGATCCCAGTGCTCCCATTTACTCAGGATCTTGTCTTTTTCTACATCCCATGTAGATTACCTCTATGTAAGTCTCTCCTAGTGTCCTCATTGTTGTCTAAGTTCTCTGGGATTGTGGTTTGTAGGCTGGCTTTCTTTGCTTTATGTTTAAAAACCACCTATGAGTGAGTATGTGCGACAATTTTTCTGTGTCTGGGTTACCTCACTCAAAGTAATGTTTTCTAGCTCCATCCATTTTCCTGCAAAATCCAAGATGTCATTATTTTTTCTGTTGTGTAGTACTTCTGTGTAAATGTACAACATTTTCCTCATCCATTCTTTGATCGAGGGGCATTTAGGTTGTTTCCAGGTTCTGGCTATGACAAACAATGCTACTATTAACATAGTTGAGCATATGTCCTTTGGCACGATTGAGCATTCTTTGGATATATACCCAAAAGTGATATCACTGGGTCTTGAGGAAGTGTAATTCGCCTTGGAGGGTTACTCAGTCTAGGAGTTGTAACCTGCCTGGCAGGATCAGTAATTCCAGGGTCCCAGAGAGGCGCTGTCTGTAAGATATGGGCTGAGAGAGAGGAAGAAGGCCATGCTAGGTTTGTCAAAGCCTCCGTTTATTAGAGACAGGGTTACAACTTATATAGGATAAAGAGTTGGGGGGGGGGCTGGGCTTTTGCAGCATGGTTCACGTTGGTCATGTAGGCCAGTAGGTTATGTTCGGTCAGGTCACATAGGCCAGGAAGTCACAAGTTGACACACCTAGTTCTCTAGATAGTTTGGAATGTGGGGCGCGTTCCACTAACAGATAGCTCTCTATTAACAGATAATTGGGTGTGGGGTAGGCTCTGTCAATAGAACAGTTCTCAATACAATTGGGGGTGTGGGGTTCTCTGCAGACTCCCCAGGGCGATGGTTCCTGTAATAATTTTGGGGGGAAAAATGGCTCCTGACAAGGAAGGTTGTCCTGAATCCTTAGAGATTTATGGAGATGCTCCTGTATCTGTACCCTGCGCCTGCATGAACAGAAACCAGTGCAGGAGGTGTGAGATACCATTCCCACCATCTCACCCCAAGGCCCAAACCAACAGACGTCCTTCTACAGCTCTGTCAGGACTCTGGTAGAGCCAGACCTCTTCTATAAGATCTCCAACCTGTCTGGTTCAAGAAATACTAGTAACATGAGAAGAATGGAGGGTGGAAGGAAACAAACCTCAAACTTTGTTTTTCACTTGAGATGAGATAAAGAGGCAGGGGAAATTTAGGGAGGCATGAAAAGAAAAAAAACAAAACCCCTCACCTAGGTATCTAGTTAAAGACTCTTAGTAGCAAGAACTTTATGACAGAAACTGACCTGACACCTCCTCCCTGAGGACCTGAAAATATCGTACAAGCTCCTGAAGGAGCGTGGAGCCAACAGTCCTTCCCAGCTATGGCAATTACAAACCATAAATATGACCAGCGTGTTATAATAACCCTAAGGGTGCAGTAGTGGCATGTATACCTTAGCGGCCACCACTCTAATATGCCTGCATAAGCCCTAACTACATTTTGTACATTTGTCCCTATGTTGACAGATAAATGTGGTCCTCACTAAGGAAATTTCTCTTCACAACTGGCAGAGGCGATTACACAATCAATTCAAATGTAGTGATGTGGAGCCTAGTCTCAATAGATAAATCTATTAAACAACAGCTGCACCTACAGCTCATAGAACATTATGGAAGAGGAGGCAGAAAGATTATAAGCTCAGAGGATCAGGAAGTTTGCTATGAGACTGTGTACCCTAGTAATAACAGAGGCCACACCCATAAAATCTCATTAACATAATGGTCTAAACTTAAGATGAACAAGGATAACAACAACAATAAAAGATATGCTGAAGTATAAGGGAGAAAGAACACAAGGCCTCAATCATACATAAAGAATTACATATTATTCCCCACTTTCTCTTCTGTCAAGTTTACTGTATCTGATTTTATATTGAGGCATTTGATCCACTTGGACCTGAATTTTGTGCAGGGTGATAAATAAGAATCTATTTACATTCTTCTACATAAAGACATCCAATTTGGCCAGTACCACTTGTTAAAGATGCTGTCTTTTTCCAGTGTGTATTTCTGGTTTCTTTTTTAAAAATCAGGTATCTATATTTGTTTGTGTTTATTTCTGGATTATGTATATTATTGTGTTTTCTTTGAATTTTTTTTGACTGTGATGGAGCTAAATACAGAGAGATATTTCATTTTATGGGCCGCTAAGCTAAACCAACCTATATATTTTAAAGTATATTGATTCCAAAATTTGTGCTTAAGGATTTGTTGCTTTGAAAAGGAGTTTCTGCTTTTGTTTCCATAGAAGATGAGAACCTGTGGATTAATCCAGAATAATGTGGTTTGATGGACCAAGACCTACCCAAAAAGTCACCATGAACACCCCCAAAATATTTTGCCCAACAAAAAGCAGGACACAGTTTGGAGAGAACAACACCCATATTCCCAAATATTGTTTATAAATGTTTCTTTACATTTAAGGGGGGATATGCTACAGGTATGAATACTCTGCACTGGTATGGATCTTGGTTTATTGATGCAAATTTAAGGTCAATTTTGTTATATGTATATTTCTGCTCTCGATTAAGGTATTTTGTTTGTGCAGATCATTTAAAAATGTAACGTATAATTAAGAAATATAGGTTAAAAGATAATCATCTATAATAGTCAAGCACACACGGAGGTCCCTAAAAGATTAATGGAACTCTCCAGTGTGCTGAGGGTGGTAGTGGAGAGCTGTCTCTGTCCGCTTGCTGCTGATACTGACTCTCTAGTCACTTTTTACTTTAATGAAGCCTCACACTACCAGAGAGGAGGAGGGGCAGATGCCGCTGAAGCTCATGCTCCCCTTCCAGAGTTCCCCACAGAGGCCTGAGTCTCTCTGATGTCACCATACAGCTCACTCACATCATCAGTTGCCTGTTGGAATCTATTTTAAAATATAGATGTTGCTCTCACTTAGGTACGGCAAAGCCAATATGAAGACATGATTGTCAAGAAAGAGCTTGGTATCCGTCATTCATCATGAAGTTCTAGAGAAGGAAAGCTGCACCACTGAGGCCGGGATGGGGGAAATGCTGGCAAGAGTTTTTATGAGCAGGGGTTAGGCATGTTTAAAATTAGCTGGTTTAGATGTCTGTCGGTAGTCTGTAAGGCTAGGGGCCATCCTCGGATTTCTTCCATCTGAACCTTGGAAGATTAGTGTAGTGGTAGGGTTCTGGCAGTGAGCTCCTGCTAAGCCAGGAGGTTAGGAACAAGTCGATTGGCGGATTTATATTTGCAAGCTCTGGCTGCATTGTTTATGGAAAGTATTGGCTTACCCTAGGAGAGCCAGCCCTTCCACAATCAGCCAGACCCCAGATATCAAAGCAGCAGAATACAGAAAATAAAAGACAAGGCTAATACAGCCCCCTCTCAGCATTCCTTACCAGCTGTGGACAAAACCTTCATGTCTTGATTTTTCTCAGCATGCAATTTAAAATACCTAAACAACGGTGCAACCAAATGCCTTCCTGTGTAGTAGAGGAAAACAATTAAAAGCAGTACTTTTTAGACCAAAAAAAAAAAAAAAAAAGAAAACAGAAAAAAAAACCAAAGCCAGTTGAAAGCAAATTATAGACCAGATAAGCAGGAGGTTGAAATCTGAATTCTGTGTGCTCTGGGCAAGTGACTGTTTCTCTAAGCTCAGCCCTATCATCCTAGAAGGAGGAAACTAAGATTACCCAGTGTGTGAACCTGACATTTTTACTGGCGCTTTGAGGGTCAAACTTGGGCTCTGGCAGCCCTAACAAAGTAGGATTCAGTTGTCAGAGAGAGAGCTGACCGTGAAGAGGAGAGAAAGGAGATTTATCCAGTGTGGCCACGTGGAGAAGAGGAACACATCAAACCAATACTACTGTTTATGAATGAAAATATAAAGCTTTAAAAATTAAACTTACAACCATCAATATTTACTTTTAGTACAAATAGGTAGAAGATAATAGTTTTCTTTCTGAGTCTATAAATGGAAAAGCTTTCTTTTCGGGACAAAGGTCTCTTATTCCATTATTATTCTGTATTTATAGTGTGTGTGTGTGTGTGTGTGTGTGTGTGTGTGTAGAGCTTTCTCCCATTTGTTTTGTCTCTTCTTGAACGTTTTGTAAATGTTATAATCTATTATCAATCATGTGTACCTCAGACATGTATTATGCAGACAGATCTACTATTTAAGCTGAAGAAACGTATAGAAAGAGCCGATTTAATTTGTATAGCTGCGGAGCAGTACACTTTACTTGTTTTGCATAAACCTTCTGTGAGAGAGAATGAATATGGGTTGGGAAGTAGGAAGCACCTCCAGCTTCTTCAGAGTTTGATGCCCTTGGAACAGATGGCCTGAACCTGAAGCATTTTGAATGCATGGATCTCTCTCTAAGCTCCAAAAGTGTTAAAGTTATCCTCTTCCTAGACTCTAGAAGTGCTAAGTTTACCAAAGGATTTTAATCAAGCTGAGCAGAAAAACTCTAAATGCATAGAACAAAATACAAACACACTTTAGAATTTAAATCCTTTATTTCTCTGAGTCCAGGTGTGTAGAATGTTACAGAACAGAGCTTTTCTGAGTATGTCTATGAAACGTGGACAAGAAAACAGAGGAATTTCTAGGTAACAATAGTATTTAGTTTCCTTATACTTGAAGTGCGCTTACCAAAGCTGGTGGGTGAAGCTTTAACTCAGGGTTATAGTGTGTTCTTTTTGTCTTGTAAAAAAATAAAACAGCGTTGATACAAACGGATTTAATTATTTGTTGTCTTCTCCATTTTGTTTTAGAGTAAAAACAATAATACTTGTCCATATAAGACTAAGTCCATTTAAACTTTTCTCCTTTTCATTCAGCTGACTTCTGCCATTTAAATTCTGCTAATTTCTTAACTGCACCGTTTTCAAACAATCACACAGATGAAAAAAAAAAAAAAAAAAAAAAAAGAAAAGAAAAAAGAAAAAAAAAGCCCAGACTCTAGTAAGGATTTACAGATCTATTGGCCTAGACATGCCATGCCATCTTTTGTAATGAATGTAGGAATATAATCAAGTATAATAATTAATGACTAATATCCAATAGAGACTCAAAGAAATTCAGAATACAGGGCTAGAAATAAACAAGGCTTAAGTGATACAATCCACAGTCCAATGACTCTTCATGAAGCTTGTAGAAATCATGATAAGGTATGTTTGATTTCTCCATCATCAAACTCATTAAAACCAGAGAGCGAAGAATGATAGCTAGTTATCATAAACTGCACATTCAGATTCCTTAGAAGTGCATGTTGACGTGTCTGGACTGTGTCTATGGATATGCACATGTGTGTGCATGTGTGCTGATTATGCCTCCACATGTTAAAATGATCTTCCTGTATATACTATATGAAAGCATGACTTACATTTTTGGTATGGCTATCTTATCTTTTTCCAGAGCTGATTTATTAAGAGACCAATTATAACTTGCCAGGGTAGCTCCCAAAATTCATCTTGTTAGGTGCTTTCTTCCTTGTTTACAAGTTTACAAATTTAGAATGTATTAGTCTCTGTTTAAAGTGAAGGCTCTGAGAGCAAATGCAACAACTTAAGGTTTAGTCTATCAACTGACCAGTAAGGGCAATCCTAGATTTATTTGGTACTGTGGTGGTTTGAGATGGGCTCCCATTGGCTCATATTTTTGCATACTTAGTTCCCAGTGGGTGATTTGCTTTGAAGGATTAGGGTATGGCCTTGTTGGAGTAGGTGCGATTTTGTGAATGGGGATGGTCTTTGATGTTTCAAAAGTTCATTCCAGAGCCAGTCTCTAGCTCTTTGTCTCTGTCTCTCTGTCTTTCTCTGCCTCCTGCCTGCAAATCAGGATACAAAGCTCTCAGCAATTTCTCCAGCACTCTAACTGCTACCATCTCTACCATGCTGATCATGGACTAACCCTCTGAAACTCTAAGCCATTCCCCAGATGCTCTCCTTTATGAGTACCCTTGCTCATGGTGTCTCTTCAGCCAGTCACAGTAAAATGTGTACAATGACCAGAGCACCTTGTAGTTCCTGAGCAAAGTCTTCCTTATCTTAGCAGTCACTTGATATTTCAAAGTTGGACTTGATTATTTACAGATTTTTCTTGTTGTTTCATCAAAGATGAGGATGCAACTGTATTAAAAAATTGGTTGCAATTATTTCTAGAGAAATTTTGATTTCCCTTGTGTTCTGCAACTTTTTCCTCTGGCTGACACTCATTTACTTACATGTTAAGATTATGAGCTAGAATTTAATTGATAGTGGAGGATCGGGAAGAAAGTGCGTCTCAGTGGTTAACCAGCACAGTTTATCTGGGACCAGAGGTGGACTTAAGGGAGACTGAAAAATCTGGAGGAAATGCTGTAAGTGTCTATAATTCAGAGACAGGACAGCAGACTTCTGAAGAGGCAGAAATCTCTCAGAAACTTTCAACTAATAGAAATTGTCTCCTGTATGACCCCATCAACTGCTCATGAGAAGACTGTACTTTTTGGTACATTTCAGCCAAAGGTCTTGTCTTAGTTATGATTTTATTACTGGGAAAAGATACCATGTCCAAGGAAACTCATAAAAAAAGAAGCATTTCATTGCTTTTGGTTGCTTGGTTATGGTTTTAGAGGATTAGTCCATGATCATCATGGTGGGAAGCATGGCAGCTGCAGCAGACATGGTGCTGGAGCAGTAGCTGAGAGTTTTACATTTCTGATCTTCAGGCAAAAGGCAGAGAGAGATAGAGACAAGGATAGAGTTAGAGATTGATTGATTGATTGATAGGTAGAGAGTGTGCTCCTGTCTTAAGTTTTTGAAACTTGCCATTGGTAATACACTTCTTTCACAAAGCCACACCTATTTCGATAAGGCCATACCTCCTAATCTTTCCCAAGCAGTTCTACCAACTGGGGACTAAGCACTCAAGCATATAAGCTTATTGGGGCCTGTCTTATTTAGGGTTTCTATTGCTGTGAAGAGACACCATGCCCATGGCAACTTTTATAAAGAAAAACATTTAATTGAGGCTGGCTTACAGTTTCAGAGGTTTAGTCCATTATCATCATGGTGGGAAGCATGGTGGCAGACATGGTGCTGGAGAAGGAGCTGAGAGTTCTACATCTTGATCCGCAAGCAACAGAAAATGAACTATAATTGTTAGCAAAAGTGGTCACAGGGTATAAAAACAATAATCATGGTATTTTGTAGAATTTTATTTATAAATGTTGGAATTTTATTTTCATATAATAATGTGATACAAACATTGTCCTATTAATTTTTAACCACTTCAAAAGATTCTTAATCTCATGAACCTTATAAAAAATGGACAAGGGTAAGCATGCCCTATGGGCTTGGGTTTGTCAACACATGCTCCCACTGAACATCATTTTTCCTGATTTTTGTCTTGAAAGAGGGCACTGTGTCAAAAAACTACCGAGCAATAAGAGGATCTTAGAGGAAAGTCTCTAGAACAATGTGATTCTGGAAGAGGGATTGACTGCTGGGAATCATTAATGCTTAGGACGTTGTTGGTGAAAGCCAAGAACTGGTCAGGAAATGAACTGGAGGATGAGTTAGATACTCATTTCTCCTTATAGACTTTTCTTATTCGATAGAGCTCTTGTCTCACAATGGAAATCCTTCTTTGCCTGTTTCTTTCATAAATAGAATGGAAAGCAGGATTTAGGAACGCTATTTTTAAGCCCTCCCACTCTTCAGTAAGTGTGGTTGTAACATTCATGTCTTCCTGATAAGCAATTCACCTCTCTCAAGAAGTTAATATTTTCTTTTTTGTCTCAAAGTTTCAGAGAAACATAAGCTGTTTCAAAACAAGGGAGGAAAACAGTCCAATTTCTAGAGTTCTTTGCTCAGTTTAGCACTGAGTACACTCCACACGTTGACCCTGAAAAACCAAAACTATTCATGTGGCAGTCGGCATAACCACAGTATCTTCTTTAATCTTTATAAAGCAACTATGTCCAGTCAAACGTTTATTTGGAGGAGAAAAACAAGGTTTATACGATTAAGGCGTTTTTCTCATGTTGTATTATTAGCCAAGGGTGGTACTGGCTATTTAGTGGGATCTTGGGCAACATTTGCTGGGATTTTCCCATGAGTCAGCTTCTGGATTGGAAGTGCTTTCTTGCTTGGACCTGGCTCAGAGTGCAGCCTGTCCAGGTGACCATTTTAGTATCAGGGTAACTCCTTGATGTGCAGCTGAGGTCACACTTACTGAATCTAAGAAAAGAAATTCATTAGCAACCGAGCAGGAGAAAACTCCTGACCCAGAAGAGATGATGCTGTTAAGGGATTAACAGGGCCATGCGTGGAATTATGCACAGCTAAATAATTGGTGACACCTAACAGAGGGCTTTCGCCAAGGGGGGAAATGATGCTATTTGTTGTTCATATAATTAGATTTTTTTTTCCACCTCAAGTGAAAAGTAAATTGAGCACAAAATGCATGCAGACCTGTAGTGGCTGCTCAGATATGATTTGGGTCTTTAATTACAGGTCTCATCAGATATAGGACTTCAGACTCGCCAGGCTATGCTGATTGGAATTCAGCAGCGTTAAAGCCTCCGACATAAGAGATTACTGGTCATCTGGGGTCTCCAGGAAATGCGAATCATTCATCCTGGCACTTCAGGAGGATGTGCAATCAAATCCCACTTGAGATGCCTTTAAATAATTCCACTGCTCTGCCCTGGACACTTTTGTCAATCAGTGATCAGACTGCTGCTCCTTCCTCATCGCTCTCTGCAGCTTGGCAGCGGAGGAACCTCTGTGGTCAGAGATTTGCTAAAGCAGCTTCTCAAAGGCACACATTTCATGTTACCCGTGCCCTCTCATTTCCTGCCTCTCAAGACATTACCTCTCCAAGGATCCATTTCAGTGTTCCTAATAATTATCTTTCTCTTGAGACGGCGACAGGGAGAGAGATTTCAGTGTGACTGGCCTCTCATTTTCCAAAATACGGTCTTCTATTGCCTTGCCTGAGTGTTCGGTAAAATCACATCTTCCCTCTGCTATACAACACCGTGACCCAAACTAAAAGGAGGGAAAGATTAGGAGAGCAGTTTTCTACTAGGGAGAATGAAGTAGAGAAAAGAACACTTCATGCTTCTTTGCAAGGTTGGCTTAATAAGGACAAAGCAGGTGCAGCGTTTCCTGTAACTTCTGAGCAGAATCCGTTTTCTGATAGAACAGAGTAACGCCCCCCCCCCCCCCGTGTTGGTCTCCTAAAGTAGAATCCAAGAGTAAATTCTGTTCCTGTATGTTCTCACAGTTCTTGAGTTTATTTCAGCTCATGAATATGTGTTCTTATTCTAGTGTAGGCTGCCTTGAACATTTTAAGGAAATAGGGACATACAAAATATGCCTTTAGAATGGATAAATCTGTCAGACTAACTTATTAAGATTTGAAGACTGAAAACATATACATATATATGTGTGTATATATAAACATTTAAGAAATGTTCAGATTTTATATTATTTTCTATGGTAAATACTGACTAGTTCTTAGATTTAAATGTAACTGATAACTCCACAGCTTGGTTTCCACAGTCTTGGGTTTGATTCTAAGCATGGCCATTTGTAGAGATGAAGACAGAGGGAAGTTTGGCCTCCCTGGTCTGTTCAGCAGGGAAAACCCTTCCATGGGCAAGCATCTGAGAGAGCCTTGAGGGCATGTAAGAGCTCATTATAAAAGGACAGGAGAGGTTGCCGAAGTCTGGGAACACCTCTTAGAGGTGTTAGAAAGAGAAGAAGGACTTCTTCCTCTGGATAATATTGCTGTAGATATATCTGGTTGTCAGTGTTGCTGCTAACGCCAATGGAAGGTTTCTTAGAGGGGAATGGTTACACTATAATACAATAGGTCTTTGAGGAGATTGGTTACACTATGATATAATAGGTCTTAAGGGATTAAGGTCTTAAGAAAAGCATATTTCATTTTATACTTGATACAATTATTTTTCTTGATTGCGTGTTCGTTCATTTAGTTAAGCTATTTTGGTGCAATGAATTGGAGAGTGTTCTTCTGGTTTTGCCTAGGAAGAGCGTAATTTATTAAATTTTTAATAAAATTGCAAGTAGCATCCATTTTCACATATAGAAAAATGTTTCAATTTGGTCCTGGAGAGATGGTTTGGTGTGTAAAAGTGCTTACCATGAAACATGCCAACCTGACTTCAATTCTGTGGTACTCATAAAGGAGGAAGAAGAAGAGAACCAGGTTGTCCTGTGATGTCCACACGTGCTCTATAGCACGTGTAAACTCATGCTTACACGCATCATACACATGTGCACATACAATGAAATTAAAAATAAACAACCCTTCAAAAGTGCTTCACTTTGAATAATGTGTATGTACCTGAGTAGTGAGCTAAAATGAAGGATTTGCAGGTCTCTGATTGCATGGGAAAAGATCTAACATTTTGTGTGTGTGTGTGTGTGTGTGTGTGTGTGTGTGGTTTAGCTGTGTTTAGGGAGAGATAGTTGTGATTCAGAGGATTTGGAATGTGATGTGGCTTGGGGGTGTTTGTGCAGAGGAGCACTGATCTTAGAGCTGGTGAAGGCAGAGGTGAAGAACCTACCTTTAAGAACCTAGCAGCAGGCTGGCTGGGTGAGGGGTGAGGCTTCCTGGGTCTTCCCTTTTCAAAGTTGCACACTAACTTTTAGTGATAGAGTTCTTCGCCAAAGGTAATACATAAACTATCAAAACATTAAACATTCTGTCAAATTGCAAAGGTTTAAACACCCTTACAGAATTCCTGACTCCATTTGTGGACCTAGCTGGTCAGTTACACTTTTGAAATTTTCCTCTGACACCTTGTTTTTGACAGGACACCTTCCCCCAACTCTTCTTCAGATCCCATCCTTTCTCAAACCCTGATCCTTTACCACAAAACCCTTTAAAACAGTTTTTTTTTTCCTGAACACGGACATGAGCATGGGTTCATCCCTTATCCACTTACGCTTGAAGGGTCGACAGAGACAGTCACCTCATCTCACTGGGCTGCGGTAGAGCCCTCATTGTTTCCCATGTCAGGGCAAAGGAGAATCAATTGGTCTAAGTGGGGTCCTTTAGGCCAGAACCTTAAAACTCTCTGAGGATACAGACTCTCTCCCACTGAACAGGAAGGATTTAGGAAAAGCTGACTTTAAGATTGAGTAGCACTATATTTATATCTGATTATCTATCACATCACGTTGTTCTTTACCCCTGAATGCAGCAGATAACTATGGAGCACGTACTGTACCTGGCACTCTGCTGGATCTTGGGGTCACAGGGTTGAGAAGATGAAAATATTAACCTTAAGTACCCTCCCCCCAGTGAAGGGAGGGAGAGAGAAGGGAAGAGCCAGGCTTATTAGAGTATCATATGAGGCATCTCAGGAAAGCTGTGTGGGAGAGAAACCAAGAAAAGACATCTAGAGAGGTTTTGAAAAATATAGCAATGATTCTGAGAATAACTATAACTTGAGGTTTTCTTCTCCATTGCATTCATCAGAGATTCTCAGAAAAACCTTATTGATTTCATTACCATGTAGTTTAAGCTTGATAGAAAGCTAACTTCGATGAAAATGGAGATTCTGGAAGGCGGTTAGGACTTGCCAATACTACAACAAGGGGTTTTATAATGCCATTCTGGTCTAGTGTGCTCTTACAATATATGAGTCATGAAATTTCCCTGTCCTTAAGACAAAGCCGTAAAGAGATAGCGAATCTGCCTGGCATATGACTACATTTGGTCATAAACTTAATTACCACTCAAAATGTGTTCACATTCTCAGGAGACAGAAGGATGGAAGGGGGAGAAAGGGAAGAAGGAAAGGAGGGAAACGAAGGGAGGAAGAGGAAGGAGAATGAAGGAGAAAGAGAGGAAATAAATCAGCAGGCTAGTTCATCAAGAAGGCTTTCTCCAACCCCTCTACCTCAAGCAAATCTTTTTTTTCAATTTTTAATTTTTTTTTCCATTCAAAAATTTATACTTCCTCCCCTTCTCCCATTCCCCTCCCCCTCCCCCACTCCCCCTTCCTTCCTCCTCCTCCCTGTTTGAGAGAGGGCAGGGAATCCTGCCCTGTGGGAAGTCCAAGGCCCTCCCCCTCTCCCTACATCCAGGCCTAGGAAGCTTTGCATTCAAATAGACTAGGGTCCCAAAAAGCCAGTACATGCAGTAGAAACAAGTCCCAGTGCCTTTATCAATGGCTTCTCAGTCAGCCTCCATTGTCAGCCACATTCAGAGAGTCCAGTTTGATTGCATGCTCATTCAGTCCCGGTCCAGCTGGATTTGATGAGCTCCCATTAGATCAGTCACACTGTCTCAGTGGGTGGACCAACCCCTGGCAGTCCAGACTTCCTTGCTCATCTTCTCCCTCCTTCTGCTCTTCAACTGGACCTTGGGAGCTCAGTCTGTTGCTCTGATGAGGGTCTCTGTCTCTATCTCCATCTGTCTCCCAAAGAAGATTCTATGGTGATATTCGAGATAATCATCAGTGTGATAGTGGGGCAAGGCCAGTTCAGGCACCCTCTGCTCTGCTGCCCAAGGACCTAGCTAGGGACATCCCCTTGGGACCTGGCAAGAGACTTGGCTCTAGAGGGGATCGCAAGCAAATCTTAAAGAATTCACCTTCAGTTTGGCTGAGTGTGATATCTTGGTTAAAGCTACACTGTATTACAGTCAGGTGAAATGGAGACCCAACTCCTCTGAGCAGTTGGCCTCATTTCAAAAGGAATGAGGAGATGAACACATTATAGAGATTTAGCTGGAGAAAGTCATATTTAGCTAATATTTCTAATATTCTTTATGTTATTTCTGTCTGGGAGTCTCCAATATGAATCTAAGAAATCGGGAGAATCCTTTGTAAGGTAACTAAAGATCCTTGTATTTGCCACTTAAAAAATCTATGTCTAATTGAGAATATTTCTGAACTGAAAAGACTTTATAGAGTAATCACAAATAGAGTATTTTTCGGGTTTCATCTTGGAGTGTGACAGCAGTGTGGATGGATAACATAAACACCCTTAAGAGGCAATACATCGGTGACTACATTCACAATGTGACAGGAGCCTCCTTGGCAGTCCTATTGTGGGGATCCTTTTATGTGAGAACAGGGAAAGGAAGGCGTCCATTTCTATAATTAATATTGATTAGATCGCCTATGTGTTTCAGACTCTGCGCTTAAACTACTGTAGTACAAGGTTGTCTAACTCATGCTCCGTGTTGAGATGATTGCAACCTAGGGGAACAGAAGTGGAAACAGGTTAAATATATTGCAGTGTCTTAAGCACTCTAGCAAGTGTGGGGAAATAAGAGTGTAAGGGGATTGAGAAGAAAAAGTATGAATTGCGTCTGAGATTGTAAAAGAGGGCGAAGGCTGAAGGTAGAAGAAGCATCAGGTCCAGGTACAGAGGGCCCAAAGGCCCTGAGACGGAATATTACCATGTTCATGAAGGTTGCTCCACCAGAGTTGGGGGTAGAGATAATTGATGCCAGCTCTGGAGCCACTGTGAAGAGCTTGGCTTCCTCTCTGTGTAACCAGTGCAGTTGTTCCTTTAAATCCTGTCAGGTCATTGATTGGGAAGTCCTCATTAGGGACTTTTGGGAAGTGGCTGATGTCACCAAGGCCCTCGAAGCCTGTCCTGCTTCTCTCTGGAAACTGGGAAGACTTCATAGCTTTTTGTCACATTCAGTTTCAAGTAATCAGAAACTCATTAGAAAGTCTAATATTCTGTGAGACAAAAAGCTAATTTCTTTGTTGAGGAAGGATGTCTTCACCAGAGCTAAAACCTGACCTGGCTGGGGAGAAGACACAGAGTGGGCCAAGCCTCTGGGCCAGTCCCTCGTTTGCTTCCCCCTGGATTCAGTACAGCCCATTCTAATTTTAATCGCATTGTTTGCGTTTGCCTCTTCTGTCCACTGTGCTGTTTGCTTTGAGATTGGGGACAGGGGAGGGGCAGAGAGGAGCAGACACGCTTTCATATTGAAAGTGCTGTATTTCTTGTCCATGAATTCCCTTTGTGTAGCAGGCACCCACATGTTTAATGTGCTTTGGTGAAGTCTTTGGAGGCTGATGGACCTCAGGCACAGACAGTTCCTTGGTGTGTGTCTTGCATTCTCCAGCCGACATCTCTGAACTCAGCTTCTATGCCAATTTCATAATTCACATATGGAAGCAGAGTCACCTGAAGCCAGTGATGGTATGGCTCCAGGGTCCCTCATGTGAAACAGCTCCTCCCTAGGGGCCAGAAGCTCTCGTTGAGTTCATAGCTACTTGCATTTGTGGAAGAATCTGTAAGAGTAAGATTATCGTAATACAATCAGTTAAGAATTAAAGTCCTTTCTCTCTTGATTTTTCCTTCTAAAATATTTCATCTAATGTCTGCTGACCGAGGAATCTCAGTGAAAAATTTGGGAAACTGGCTGAAGAAGAGCGGATGTGGGGATCTATTTAATGACAATGAGTCTTCTCTTCAGGAACATGACAGCTTACCCATGTATGTCCAGTCACCCATACTGCATAAATGACTTGTAGCTAGTTTTACTCTTCTTGGACTATGTGGAACTTGCAATTTGAAAATAGGGACAACTATTACCCAGGCAAGATTGGGTACCACTGGCTCAAGTGTGTAGTTCTTCCTTTGACTTTCCAATTTTAACCAGAAGTCCAGCTAACCACCAAAGAAAAGAGAGGAGTCCAGCCAGATGGACTGACTTTTGGGAAGAAGTAAGGAAGGAAAAAAAGTGCATTGATTGGTGCTCTGAGCTGTAAGGTAGCTGGAGAAGGGGTACACCAGCTGAGGTTGGGGGCAACAGATTGTGATCTTTATGGGCATTCAGTGCATCCCCAGAAAGTCAGTGCTGAAGCTGAGGTAGTCCATCTGTAATTTTCAGCATCCATTCTTTTCCTTTATCATTCCTTCAAGTTCCTTTACACATGCGCTAAAGTCTGATTTTGTAGGTTCACAAGAATTGCAGGACTCTTCTTTTATCTCTTTGGGTAATTGATCTTCAGGGCATATTTCTTTGCCCTTTGAGTCACTTCCTCTACTCTTTGTCTCCGACTCTGACCTCCCCACCCCTGAGCTTTTACTCTTTATGAGAGAATTCAACGGCAGAGAATTAAGCTGCTTTCTCTGGCCCTTTAGGAAAATGCTATGCCTGGAAGGAGGAAATTGGAATTTAATGTCTGATTTTTATTTTCTGCTATTATGAATATCCCTAGGTTGCAATTTTTATTCTCTTGGTTAAAGTTCAGAACAGTAGCTACCAATAACGGTGGCTTAAGGCTGAGAGATCCTGGAGGAGGGGTGAGGGTTCAACACGTTGGTCTTTTCGAAATTCGTTACTGAGCTTTATCTTATTCGATTCTTACAACCTATGATCATGGGGGAAACGTGATTCTGGCTTTTACGTATGAGGAACATGCGCTACAGACACATATGTGGGGGGACTATTGGCAAATTAATGACAAAGCCAGCATCTTTTACTCTTGCGTTTCATGTCTCTGCCTCTCAAGTGCTGCTGGGATCATAGGTACAATTGGTTCATCAGGCCTGGTTTTATCCTGGTTTTATGCAGTATTCCCATTGGAACCTGGGGCTTCGTTCTGGTTAAGCAAGCATTCCTCCAACTAAATACATCCTGGGCACTGGGAGTCATTTTATGTGTTGTTTTCCCCTAAATAGTTTTTCAGTATTGATGAGATCGATGAAATCAGAGCAAGTGGAGGAAACAGAGTGAAGTAGGTCAGAGCTAAGTCACTGCTCAGCCTGCCTGCCCCTCAGTGCAGGAAGACCCTGGGGAATTTGGAATGACAAATGTTAGTTTTGGGCTAAGCAAACCTGCTTGGGAAAGTGGCAGGAAGCATCAACTCCTAGAAAGTAGCCTTCCTGTACTAGGTCAGAAAAGTGGAGTGGATTTCAGGGATTTGTGGAAACGCTGAAGAATCTCTTTCTCTCTCTCTCTCTCTCTCTCTCTCTCTCTCTCTCTCTCTCTTTTTCTCTCATTCTCGTGTGTGTGTGTGTGTGTGTGTGTGTGTGTCTTACAGATGTTATGTCATGTACTGAAGTGGATTATTTAATTTACTGATACAGACTCCCAGTATTGTGATGGTATAAGATGCCACTCTCTCCCCTACCAACTGGGTCATTGGAAACAAACCCAACATTAAGTGTGTTGCTGAAGACAGGAGTATCAACATGAAATTGTTGTCTTCACTGTTCCTATCTGTCTGTTGGGCCAAATGAACTGCCCCAGACAGGGCAGAGCATAGCATCGTTTGGCTATTTTTTGAGACCAATATTTTGCGGTGTAACACAAAAGAAATGGTGGCTTTCTTATATCTGAATTATTCCAGCTACTTGCTTCTCAACAGACTTGTCTAGGTAATATTCCCACAATGAAAGAACATCTCACTCAGGGAAATATGTGAGTTCTATCTCGCTGCACACTGTAATTTTTAGAATGCATATGGTCTGAGAAAATTTAACAAATTACTTTGGTTGCTTGACTTATAAATATCTGAAATCAAAAGCTTTATGAAGCTGCATTCTAGTTATTATGCAAACAAGAAGTGATTTATTTTATATACTGGATGGAGATAAAAATGACCACAATGCGTTTTCAATATTTATGAAAAGTTTTTTTTCATGGAAAATGATATCTCACCAATTTTATATCATTTTAATAATACTTTTGGTTGGCATATATTATAGTGACTTGGCTGGAAGACAACAACAGATGCTTACACATTTTTTGATTTACTGATTTGGGCAATGAAAGCAAATATGCACATATAGATCTCTCAGAATATAGAGAGAAATGGTTTAAGACAATTATCCAAATGAATGCTTACAGGACTGGAGGCTTCAAAGGAAGCGGTTTTCATCTCTTGACTGGGAAACAGAGACATGAGAGGAATTCATTCCTGATGGATCTGGTTTACTTTAGGGAATATCTTTGCATACCATCTCAGTCCATTCCATTGCTGCAACTGAAGACTATAGATGAGTAAGTTGTGTGAGGGTAAGAGATTTATTTATCTCATTGTTCTGTAAGTATAAGAGTATGATTTTGGCTACAGGTCAGTGTCTAGGGAGGGCTTCCCACTGTGTCATATCATGAAGGAGGTATCAAAACTATGAGCTCTGGCAGGCTAGTTAGAGAGAGCTTACTTTTATAAGAAAGGTACCCTTATGATAATCCACACTGTGCTGCAAATGGATTAAATCATTAATGAGGTCAAAGTTGTCATGATTCAGTCAGCTCTCAAAAGTCTTAGTGGGTCCACCTTGGATTGTTCAGTTTAGGATGCATTCAGTAAGCGGGAAAATTCATGGACACAACTCTCTGTGTACTGGAACCATATAAGAGGGGAATATGAGCATTTGAATTTCATTCCCAGGACATTGAAAGCATAAAATTTGGGCAGAGATCTGAGGTAGAAATGCTATTGTTATATTGTGATCGGAAACTGTTGGGAATAGAACGCAAGAGTCAGAAGGGCAGAGCTGTTGTGAACTGAGGGTTGGGTAGGAGCTACCGCAGACACCGAAAGATGCAATTTCAAGAATGGACTGATAAGTAAAATAAGTTCTGAGATTTCAAGTCCATAAACCCACAACTATAGTGATCATGATATTAAAAATCAGAGGTAGAGGGAGAAGCATTTAAGGAATATGGCAGACATGGTGGTGTATGACACTATTCCTGGCACCCCAGATATAGAACTGATAACAGTCAAAAGTACAGACACCACCAAAGTCTAACTTGGTGAACCAGTGAATTTTATTGAGGTTTCTTACAGGAATATAGGTGAGGGGTTACCGGAGCTGAAATGGCTCTTATAACTTAAATTAATCCATTTACATTAATGCATGCCCTATCTCTTTCATCTCGTACCTCCTGTTTTCTGTCACTATCTCCTGGCATCTCCCATGTGCTTAGATTCCTCCTCCTCTTCCTGTCTCTCTGCATGGAAGTCCTGCCTATACGTCCTGCCTAGCTATCAGCTGTTCAGCTCTTTATTAAACCAATCACAGCAATTTAGCTTCACAGTGTGTACAGATATCCCACAACACAGCTTGACTGGTGTCTTCCTTGTTCACGGGTGGCTTGGCTGATCTTCCAGGGTACGCAAGGTCTTCTGAGAAGCTCAGCTTCCTGACTGTCTTTCTCAACAATCTTTAGTGATTAGAGACTCTCAGGGAGGGTGGAGCAGAGTGAACCTGGTCAGTTTCAGAGACTTCCGATTGTTATTTTTATTTGTTGACTTCCTGTCTTAAGGAGCTTCCTGCAGGATGCAGTTCACCTTCCCTTAGAACCTGGGCTGCTTCCCTCCCTGTAAACAGACTGAAATGCCCCACTATTTGACTTCTCTGTCATATCCTGTGTCACAGGTAGTTTCTCTCCAGGATGGAAGGTTCTAACATAGAGAAAACTGTTACACAGCACTTGGAAGCATCCATTTGTGCCCATACGTGGGATCTATGATTTGCTTCGCATTGATCTGCTTGCAGGTGTGCAGTGTGCTCCAGGTTTCCAGCTGTGAATCGCTACTAACTCTTTGGTGGGTTTCTGGTGATACAGTTGTCGTTGAGTTATTTCTGCTCCTGTAACCCCTCATCTATATTCCTGTAAGTAGCCTCATGGTGAAAAAGGTTAGAAATTTGGCTATTGATTTCATAATCATTTGGAGGTGTTTTCGGTGTGGTGTAAATGCCCTTGATGTTAAGTGCTAGGGTCAAGTGTAGAGGCTTTCGTGTTGTCTCCCCTTTCCAGGCCATGGTAGGTAGGTCCCTTCATTGTACCTTAATTTCCTCTTCTTTAGAGTCAGCAGGCTGGTGAGCATACCCAAGGAAAATTTGTATCTATTTTATAAGGTTGAGTGCAATTGCAAGGAGAGAGCTGATGGCCAGTTTGTGAGAGGAGTGGGATTGCCAAGGAGATAAAAACCATTCTTTGAAAATGCATGCTCAGAGGAACTCGGAGGAGACCTGGGAAAGATTAAGCTGGCAGAGGAGATGGGGGAGGGTTGAGCTTAACCGTCACTGAAGACCTTCCCAATATCACTCAGGAGTTACCAGAGCATGAGGTCATCAGTAATACCAAATGGCACCAGAAAAGGCCAAGTGCTGGAGAACAGAGCTCATCAAAATGGATAATTTTCTGTTCGTAGGTGATCCTTATGAAAGCAGTCTAAAATAAACAGAAATCAGATGAACAAATGGGTAGGAGATGAGCTCTATCTCTGGTAAAATGTCTCACTTGACATTGAGACAGTCAACCCTCATGACTACATGCCTACATGAGGACCGGGAGTTCTTTCTTGGTCTTTTGTCTTGCATGCTAATACTCTCCTTACTCAGATGAGATGGTCCAGAAGAGGCAGGAGGAACAACAAAGCAGAGTACACTTTGAAAAGAGACTTGAAGTACAATACCATTTATTTCACATGTATTGACGTATTGGTACTTACGTAATCATTCCATTTATTTCTCCAAGGAAATAGCCAGACTAGTGGATTTGTAGGAGTTCAAGAAGCCATGGGTTCAGGGCACTGTAATTGACAGTTCTTTATCCTGATTCTCCTCCTGATGTTGTTTCTACATTGTGAGAGCCTTCATGGTCTGGGCAGCACTCATCATGTATTCCTTGACTCCCGCTCTCCTCCATCTTATCCGTTCTGCCATTCAGTAAGGATGTGAACGCCTTGCCCTCAGAGTTTGTATGGGGTAGTAGTGGTGAGGTCACCTGTATTTCTAAGCAGTGCTGCACTCTGGTCTCTACAAACCTTCTGGGGTTCTTATAGAATACTTCATTTATTCAACCACTCCTTAGTGGGCCCGAGAGCAAGATGTCACGTTTCTTAGCCACACTGCAGTCTGAGGAAGACAAGTTCTAGTTTTCAAAATTGCTAAAAAGAAGACTAAGCAGTTTTATTGGGCTTGCTTGTAGTGCGGTTTTAATAGCATGTGTCAATGAATAAAACTTAAACAGCCCATGTATTTGTATTCTGCCCATGATGCTTTATGGTGTATGATCTGAGAACCAAGCTTTGCCTTCAAGTGAGGAGAAATTTGAATTTCTGTTGAAGATGTCATTATCATCCCTACCCTGAATAAATGCAAAAAGGGAAAGTATCCTGGTCATAGTAAAATGCCTACTGTTAGCAATTCCCTTGTGATAATAAGTTACCATTCTCATAAGACTTCTTAAGATTCTACACATGTTTGTAATCTTACTGGGACAACTTAAAACACGTCCATTTTGCAGAACAAGCAAACGGAAAGCAAAATGGCTAATTTCAAATGCAGGTATTGCCAGTGCATTTCCATGTATTCTTGATAGATTGAAAGGTGCTGAAATGTTAAGTAGGATTGGATGAGCCTTCATGGGGGCTCTCTGTGGTAGACGGCTGCTGCTTATTATGTTTTAGCCTTTATGCTTGTCAGATGCGTTCATGGGACAGATGACACTAAAGTGTGTGGTGAAAAGACTAGAAGATGTGGCCTAGGGGTTTAAAGTTCAGTTCCACCATGAAGTGATCATACACATAATTTTGGGTGGCTCGCTCCTCCTCTTTACATACTCAACTTCTTTAATTGTTGGCTAGATTATCTCCACACGATCGTCTAGTTCTGTTTCTCTAAGCATTCTTTTTTTTTTTTTTTTTTGCTGCTAAAAATGAAGGCCAAAGCCGGGCGGTGGTGGCGCACGCCTTTAATCCCAGCATTAGGGAGGCAGAGGCAGGCCGATCTCTGGGAGTTGGAGGCCAGTCTGGTCTCGAAAAACCAAAAAAAAAAAAAAAAAAATGAAGGCCAGTCCTAGCACCAAACAAAATAACACATGATTTTATGCAAGCTAGTTTCTCTAAAAGGGTTCGAGGCAAGGGATTCAGACCCCGTCACCTTGACACTGGTGTGTTTGAGCTGACTGCCTGGTTCCTCTTTTAGCCCTGGGCTGTTCTCCCAGACAGTGCCTCCAGGAGGAATACTCTCCCCTCAATGGTTTTGAACATGCTCCTGCATTTGTAATCAGCCCTTTGAAGCACTGGTTTTCATTAAATGAATGTAATTGAAGTGGCTTGAACACTTCTATTTTTCTGTGTATCCACTGATCCAAAAGATAGCCCTATTCGGGTTATTTCAATTCATGCATACCTGCTAATTGCTCCTTCTGTTTTTACAGTACTCTTCACTATGTCAAAAGAACATTGGGGTAAGAGGATTGTATTTGTCAAGGTGCTCGAGAGAAATAGGCACAACCGAATTTATACAGGTGCACGAGAGAGAGTTATGGGAATCAGCAGACATGGTATATTAGTTACTTTCTTTTTGTGCTGATAAAATACCTGACAAACCTAACCTAAGGAATGTTCTGGCCTCCTTTCCGTTGCTGTGATAAAGCTTTCTGACCAAAAGCAACTTAAGCGAGAAAACATTTATTTGGCTTATACATCCAGGTCACTCCATCATCTAGAGAAGCCAGGGCAGGGACTCAAGCAAGACCATGGAGCAGAAACAACAGAGGCACACCATTTACTGGCTCGCTCTAGCACTTGATCAGCTGACTTTCTTACATAGCCTGGGACTACCTGTCAAGGGGAAGGGAAATATATTACCTACAGAGGGCTGGAACATCTTATATCAGTTAACAGCCCACATGATCCTTCATAGACTTGACCTCAGAACACCGTGATAAAGATATTCGACTTTTGCAGGTGATTCTAGATTGTGTCAAGTTGATAGTTAACGATAATTAGGATGAGGAGAGGTGTATTATCTTGCTATTTGTTTCTGTGATAAAACAGTGACAGAAAGCAATTTTGGAGCCGAAATGGTTTATTTGGCTTATAGGTTACAGTCCATCATCAATGGAGTCCATCATGAATGGAGTCTATCGTGAATGGAGTTCATCATCAACGGAGGAACAAACCTGTGGGCAGAAACTGAACCAGAAATCACAACATGAAATGTTTTCCATGGCTTTCTCAGCTTACTTTTTTAAACAACCCAGGACCACTTCCTTGAGGAGGTACTACCCAAAGTGGGCTGGGCCATCCCACATCAATCTTTAATTAAGATAATGTCCCACAAGCCAATTTAGTAGATACCGCTCCTCAGCTGAGATTCCCTCTTCTTAGTTGACTCTAGTTTGTGTGAAGTTGACAGAAATGAACCAGGACAAATGGAGCCTTATTTTGTTCACAGTCCAGGGAGAGACAGTCAGTCTATCATGGGGACCTGAAGCAGGTGATTGGATTGTATTTCCTACCAGGAAGTAGAGAGTAGGCAGAAAGCAGGGTACGGATGTAGAACCTCAAGGTTCACTCCCAGTAACTCACTTCCTGTAGTAAGTCTCCATCCTCTGGAGGTTACACAATGTTCCCAAAACTGGGGGCCAATATTTGAATACATGAGCTTATGGGAGACATTTCATGTTCAGATCAAAGCATTGAGTATGGCAAGGGAGGATCCTGTCGTACTCTGTCTTCAAGCTGAGGAACCAGGAAAACTGTTGATATAATTTAGTCCAATCTGAGGAAATCTGAAATGAGTAAGTTCTAGAGATAAAAGGCTCATGAAAAAGGACTCTGAGAGCAGGACGTATAACTATGAACCCAGTATCTATGGGCATCCATGCCTGGAAAATTGGCTTGTATGCTTTTACTGTACTCTCTTTCTATCTAGTTTATATATTTGTCTTTGTTAAGCCTTAATTTCTCTCAGCTATTAAGAGTTTACTTTCTGTGTCTTGATGCAGAACTTTTAAGGAAAACCAATGTCTTCATACTGTCTTCCAGGTCTGGTACTCATGGCCATTCATTACCTGTAATTTAAGACCATTTATTACCTGGAGCTCAGGGTTCCTCAATGGTGTGTGTGTTTAGAGGCAACAGGGGAAATTTAAATATATCAATATTCTGTGCTTCTGAATAATTATTTTTTAAGAAGGAGACACAAAATATTCAAAATATTCTCAAACATTTCTACATTTCAAAAAAATTAAGATTTATTGCTATAGAGAAGTGTAAATCTGAGAATGAAATTCTGGGCTCTCATATTCACACTGGTAGAACTTTTAGATCCGCCATAAACCATAGAACTTCTGTCTCAAGTTTTACTAAGAATGGTGATGACTTACACCCAACATCACTTGATGCCCAGACTTCCTGTAATGAGAGCTGACATCCATATCCATCAATTCTAGGCAGCAACAGGCCCTGCGCTGTGTCGCTGAGTTCATCTCCAGCTTCTTCGTGTTGGCCAGATTTGGTTAGTGGCAATGATAAAAATCTAGGAAAGGCAATCTTATGAAAGAACTCCCATGAACCTGCAAAAGTACAACACAGAAAATAAAAAGTGGAATGAAGGTTTTCCCTTCAATGGCAGCTGAGGGTCAAACCTTTTCTGTGTTTATCTTAGATTCTCAGATGAAAAAAAGTTAACAAGTCTCCTTCCTTATAACATTAGTTCAAATATTATGTTTCTTTGTCAGACTAGATATGTCTTTCCTGTCTTTCTGTTTCAGGTCATGCCTCTCTGCTAGACTAGAGAAATATAACTGCTGGTGTTCAGACACTAGTAAAAAATGAAGGACAGTGCTTCTTATTGTGTGTCTACAATAAGATGTCTAATGTCAGTTGAATGTGTTTGAAGGCTAGGGAGAGAAAAGAAGCATGTGCAAGGAGCAGAGGTGGCCTACAGGGTACCTTCATACCATGTACCCTTCAAATAAATAAGCCTAGGCTTTCAGGAAATGTACTATCTGATTCTCTAAGGTATTCATGAGGACAAGGAAGACATTGGAAGGAAAGCCAAGCTGACTGTCTTCTAGGTACCATAAACAGACTCCTTGGGAGTTGTAGAGAGTTACAGTTCTCGTGCCTAACCAGGAATGTTGCTAATGGGAGTTCTAATCTGGCTAGACCCAGTGTGGAGCTATGCTAAGGTATAGCTATGCTAAAATTAGCATACAGCTAATATGCTGTTATGTTGCATGCTAAATTCAGACAACTTGGATTGTACTCAATTTTTCCTTTTGATCAGTTCTAAGCCCTAGCCAAATTCATGTAGATTAGAATTGTAAGAAAGCAAAGTCATTCTATTCAATACAAAGAAAACTATCTAAAAGGGAGCTACGGCATACTACACAGATATGTGTACACAAGGTGTTTGACTATGACCAGCTAGAGTAGAAAGGCTTTACTGAACCTTTGTAGCATGCTAAGTCATATCCACAGTCTTTTTCTAAGCCACTTTGACATACTTAGTCTCAAAGATGCTAATCTGAAATCTGTGTGAAATACAGACTTAACCCTTAGGAGCTGGAGCACTTAAGAGTACTGGGCACTCTTCCAGAGGACCCAGTTTCGGTTCCTAGCACCCACACAGTGGCTCACAACCATCTGTAAGTTCAATTCCAAGGGATATGACACCCTCTTTTGGCCTCTTCAGGCACTGCACACACACAGTGCTCATGCATACATTCAGGTAAAACACCTGAATGTTTAGGTATGCATTTAAAATAGAAATAAAGGAAAAAGTTTTAAAAAAGCAATCCTCTTTAATATAGAAGAAAAATTCAAATACTCCATAACAATTAGAAGAAAAGAATTTCTAACATTCACAAAGCCATAGACATGTGAAGAAACAGGAAATTGTTATATAACCAGGAGCATAAGAAATTTAATAAAAACAGACCCTGAAATTGCAAGGAAGAGGAAGAGCATTAGAAGCCTTATCCATAGCTAAGGTGAATTTCTAAAGTTGATCATTGTAACACCTGAGATGAAAAATTTTCTGGCCTTGTGTGTTAAGTAGATAAATAAATATCAGAGAAAAATGAGATCAGTGAACCTAAAGTATAATAGGAACTATTCAGATAAGCATACACGCATGCACATATACACACACAGAATATTAACTGAGTTTTCTGTCCTGTCCGGTTCCTGTAGTCATTAAGTCCCAAAGAAATCACACAAAGGTCTACATTAATTATAAACTCATTGGCCCATTAGCTCAGCTTCTTATTAACTAATTCTTATAACTTACATTAGCCCATAGTTCTTGTCTGAGTTAGCCATGTGGCTTGGCACCTTTTTTGGTGAGGCGTTCACATCTTGCTTCCTCTGAGGCTGAGTTACGACTGCAGACTGAGCTTTCCTCTTCCTAGAATTCTCCTGTTCTCATTGATCCACCTATACTTCCTGCCTGGCTACTGGCCAATCAGCATTTTATTTAAAAAGTACAAGAAACAAATCTTTACAGGGTAAAACCATTGCCCCACAGCAAGAGAGAGGGAGGGAAGGAAGGAGAGAGGGAAAAAGGGACACACACACAAACACACACACACAGAAAGAGAGAGAGAGAGAGACAGAGACAGAGACAGAGAGAGACAGAGACAGAGAGAGAGACACAGAGAGAGAGAGACAGAGAGAGAGTTACTGATCTATGGGAAATATCAAGCAATTTAAAGTAGTGGCAGACAAATACACCAATAAACTATGAACAAACGTTCCTTGTGGTATAACATTATGCACCCCAAAACTGAATAAACCCATATTCAGGCATAGCCAGATCAAGGCATTTGTGACTTTGAGTTCCTTGAATTTTAATTTATAAGCTGATCTCACTGGTCATAAGTACTCAGTACAACAATAGTAGTCTTCTAGAATGCCAAGAGAGCCAAGATTCTAAGCATCTCCAACTGGATACATATGTGATGCTCACTGGGGTAGTATGTTATGTAGGAATAACGGCTGGGAGGAACCCTGGCATTGGAAAGTTTTAAATGTTTATTGAGTTGTGAATTTTTATATTTGTACATGTAAGGAAATGGAGGCTTAAAGAAATGGTGGTTATTTACTCTGCTGAATTAAGATAATGTGGAGAATTTGATCATCATTTTAATCTCAAAGGTTACCTGGAAAAGTAACTTGAAGTTTGAAATGAAACTAATTAAATTGCTCCTGGTATTATCTGGGTCATTCATTCAGTTTTTTCTAGTCATCCCAATTAGATATCTGTAGAGTGAAGGGAATTTTTGATAAATCTGGGGAAACTGTAGAGTGAAGGGAATTTTTGATAAATCTGGTTTTAACCCCCTTGAGTTAAGTTAATAACCCCTTTTAATTTGTGTTTCGAATGTTCCACTAAATTACATAGAATAATGGAAAATTGACTTCAGAATAGGTTTGTAATCTACTTTATTTCTCCATTATTTCTTATTTATTTCGACTATATTTTCACACACATCATATTGTGTGGCTGTTTATTGCCTACACGACAAATACTAATTGCTCTGAGCTATTTTGATAAGCAATAATTGTTAAAAATAAGCTGCTTGCCTTATTTTGTTCTTTTTCTTATAGGGACAGCTAATCACAATAATTTCTA
Organism: Microtus ochrogaster; assembly: GCF_000317375.1. Classification (NCBI taxonomy): domain Eukaryota; kingdom Metazoa; phylum Chordata; class Mammalia; order Rodentia; family Cricetidae; genus Microtus; species Microtus ochrogaster. The sequence continues at coordinate 33,279,622 of NC_022031.1, forward strand.
GTGTTTAATGCTACCCACTTTGGCCAAGCATTACATATAGTAACATGTTTGAGTCCTGTGTTTTTCTTTTCTTCTTTTCCTTTCGTTGAAAATAGATTCTTTTCTCACACAATATATCCTGATTATTATTTTTCCTCCCTCTACTTCTCCCAGTTCCTCTTTCCCTTCCCTCCCATCCAGATCCATTCTCTGTCTCTCATTAGAAAAAACAGTCTTCTAAGAGATAATAATAAAATATAATAAGATAAGACAGAAACTAACATATCAAAATTGGTCAAAATAAACCAACAAAAGGGAAAGATTCCCAAGAGAAGGCACAAGAATCAGAGACTCACTCGTTTGCACACTCAGGGAATCCCTTAAAGACACTAAGCTGGAAGCTATCATGTATATATGTGGAGAAACTAGTGCAGAAATATGCAGGCCCTATAGATGCTGCTCCAGTCTCTGGGAGCTCATATGAGCTTTGCTCTTGTTCATTTAGAGAGCCTTGTTTTCTTAGTGTCCTCCATCCCTCTGACTCTGACGTTCTTTCCACTTTTTCTTCCACAAAGTTTTCCGAGTTCTGAGGGGAGGGTTTTTTGTGGAGACATTCCATTTAGGCTGAGAGTTCAAGGTCCCTCACCCCATCTCTTTGTTTAATGTCTGGCTGTGGCTCTATGTGTTTGTTCCCATTTGCTAAGGGCAGAAACTTTTCTGATAATGACTGACCAAGGCATTGATCTTTGAATATAATAGATAATTAGGAGTCAATTTATCATTATTGTTTATTTATTTATTTTTTTGGCTATCTACTCTCTGGTTCTTGGTCACCCAAGTAGTATCAGATATAAGTTCCCTTTTGTGGAGTGGTCATTAAATCAAATCAGTAATTGGTTGGTTACTCCCACAAGCTTTGTGCCAGCCTGCCCTGCCCTAGCATGTCTTGCAGACAGGAAGGACACCACTGTGGATCCAAGGTTTTGTGGCTGTGTTGGTATTTATGTTTCTCTTTTGGCAGTATACAGAATTACCTTCCTGTACCAAAGACTCTGGAATGTAGGGGGTGACAGCTCTATGTAGGTACAACTCGACTTCTCCGTGTGTTTGAGTCATGGTTCAAGTACTATTAGATGTTTAAAAGGACCAGAATCCATTTAGGTCATTGGAGCTCAGTATTTACTGTCCGCTCTTCTTTCCCTACCCTTTCTGTTCAGCTTTGTGCCTTCACACAGGTCAAGTGGATGATCTTCCCACCCTGCTCATGATATGTATTGAGATAGAGGTCTATGTCTTTGTTATTCAGAACAGAGCAATGGAAGATGAACATGAATGAGCTGGATTCCAAGCCTCTGGTTACAATAAGCAATAAAAGAAAGCATGGAATTCTTAACCAAAAGTCCAAATACCTTTCTCAATAGTTTCCATGTATCAGGTACACTATTATTGAGAAAACAGGCCTCAGGAAGTTTAATCCTCAATCTAAGCATATTTCATCGATTATACCCTTGTCTCTAAAATAATTTGTCTCTACGAAAGTAGGTATGTGAGTCGGATGGAGGAAAATTGTGAGAGTCTTAGGAAAACCTATTAAAACCATTTAAACGGTAAAGGAAGCTCAATGACGTTAGCAAGTATTAGTTACAATTTTACAACATAAAAGACAAGATGAAAATAATTAAGTTGTGTAGAATCCCCTGAGAAAAAGGTATGGGTCTCAAATTTCAGTGTGAATGAGAGTGAACTTTGGCTTTTTATCAAATACCAATTTCTGGTCATGGCTCCAAACATCCTGAATCAGAAACTGTTAGGCTGGGTCACCAACAATGACGTGATATATTCAAATGATATAAAAATAGCAAAACAAAACAAAACACCTCAAGACAAACCAACCAAACCAAGCCACATAGTGAAATAAAGGCCTGCTGAATTAAAACGGTGAAATTAAGTTTGCAGTGTGTTCGTTCATTAGACAGCGGCCTCTGTCTGCTCTGCCAAGTAGTGGGTGAGAACAGGAGACAGAGGCCATATGACCCCTTGGTTCCAGACATCTGCTGCCCTCTCATGGCTGAGTGTAGCACTGCTTTAAAGAGCCCTGTGCTCAAGAATTTTAAAGACTAGGATTGAAGGGTGAAAGAAGCAAATGAAAGTGAGAAGCTTAATGTTTGGGGTCTGTAGAATAGTTGTTACATGGAAGAAAATGCAAACCAAGTGAGTTAAACCTTGGAGCTTTCTTTTTGATGCTATCCAAAAATGCAGTGCTGATCATAAATTGGACAGCTAAAATGATTTGAGAAGTGAGGTAGAACTGCCTGCTCCAAAACATTTCCACTTCCTTCAACATGGTGGAAATATTAGGAGGAATTTCTGAACAAAAATGTTGAACCTTAAGATATGGAGAAAACACTATAGGATTCAAACGTAAAGATGGAACTTGCAGTCCCAATTGTCTGAAGGAAAATAAATAAATAAAACACGATGCGGGGTTCCCCTCTATGTTATGAATATATTTTATTACCATTGGTTAATAAAGAAGTTGCTTTGGCCTATGGCAGGGCAGAGTAGAGCAAGGCGGGAAAACGAAACTGAATGCAGGAAAAAGAAGGTGGAGTTAGGCAGACGCTATGAAGCTGCTGAAGGAGAAAGACCCCGGAACTTTACCAGTGGGCCACAGCCTCGTGGTGATACTCAGATTAATAGAAATGGGTTAATTTAAGATGTAAGAGTTAGGTAGGATTATGCCTAAGTCATTGGCCAAGCAGTGTTGTAATTAATATAGTTTCTTTTGTGATTATTTGGGTCTGGGCGGCCGGGAAAAAAAATTGAACAATCTCCGTTTATGAAAAAACAGTTTGAGAATGAACTACTAACATCAATGGGAAACTCAGAAAAGATTTTCATACGGAGTGTTCACATAATGCTGTTTTAGCCCTACTTAGAAGGAAGCAGTAATTATAAACGCCAGGGTAGGGAACAAATTAGCTATAAGCTCACATCTTCCCCCTACAGGACTGCTAAATGGGTGCTTCCAGGGGACATTAGATCTAGGACAGCTCATATGCACCACTGCATTTGATTTAAAGCCCTTAAAACTACAGAAAGCTAAAGTCCCAGTCATGGTTTATTGAATTCCCTGTTTTGTTCCTGTCTTCTGTTAAACCAGGAGCTGGAATATTGGGAGAAGTAGAGACACCTGATAGTGAACATGTGAGCTGTCTGAATTGTCTGTCGTAAAACTAGCACTTTCAACCTTTTCATCAGCCATGTCAGTGTGGTTCCCCGAGATTAGACTGAGCAGGTTTTCCTTCCTACGTTCCAGGTAACTACTCTCTCACTGCACTGGGTTTTGTTTCCAGCTCCCCCTTCGTCCTGGCTCTACTTCTGAGACAGACTCTCACTAACTGGTCCAGGATAGCTTTAAACACATTCGGCAACTGGGTTGGCTTGGAACTTGCAGTCTGCTCTCTGAGTAGCTAGAGTTCTAGGATTGCATGAGCAGGCCCGGTTCAGCAGTTGTTACTTAACAATCAGTTTTCACTGTTAATGTTTCATTTAGTAACTGTTTCTATTGTTAAAATAGATTAATAGACACAAGCTTACATGTAAATAATTTTATTATTGGGGAAGGGGTATGTGTGCCTGCCTTGGTACATGTATAGGGGTCCAGAGGCTCCTTTTTGGATAATTTCTCTCCTTCCCATCTTTATATGCGTTCCAAGGACCAGACTCAGGTTGTCAGGTGTGGCCAGCTCCTTTACCCTCTGAGCCATCTTGTTGATGCTATATATCCTTTTAAATATTAATAAATTCATAGAGACATAAAAAGAAAAAAAATATCATTTGATCCTCAACTAGCTTTTTTCAAGAAATATCAATTTTAACAGTTTACTTTTAAGAAAAATGTATATTTGATATGTACTATACACACTGAATTATCATGTATGAACTGTCTCACAGTTTCTGTCTTTACATTGACTAACTTGCCTGGGAGATACACACATACGTACATGAATTCTTATTAAAATTTATGAAGTATTCGTTGTAGTCACACTAACTTCTTGTGTCCATTAAGTACTTGAAATGTGGCTAGTTCAGGCGAAGACATGTTGTATTCAAATTCCACTTAAAAAACTTTTTTAGTCTAAGGAGGCATACTGTGAGCAATTTCTAGTAAGTTCTTTGACGTTTTTAAAAGTTTCTGTTGGTGACTTAGGAGGTGGAGGAAGCACTGCCACAGAAGTGTGAGGCCCTCGGTTCAGGTCCTCAGAGCCTAGTAAGTACCAGACATCCTAGAGAGTCTCTAATCCCAGAGGTCCCCCAGGATATAGAAGAGAGAAACAGGTTGTACCTCTGCTGTACGTCACAGCAAACAAAAGACCCCCTCTCAACAAAGTGGAAGGCAAGACTGATATCTGAACTTGTTCTCTGATTTCCACATGTGAACTATGGTCCACACATGCCTGCACTCACACAAACATATAAACACACACACAATATATAGAATAACATTTATAAAAGGTACAGATTTTTACACCTTACTTATCACAACTCTGTATGAAAAAAGTTTAACACATGTATGTCTCCACCTCACACATGTGATCCACACTTTTTTTTTCTCTTGAATTTTGTAGAGCAAATTCCAGACCAGACTCTTCATTGAGAATGTGACCTGTTCCGTCTTGATTTCATAACATGCTCAGCCCTTTATATGAAAGTCCTTGTCAGAATATTCACTAGACTTGCATTGTGTTTATAGTGTAAACAAGGGAATCGATTTATAATTACAGGAGGGTTCTCAGCTAAGAAATAGTGGACTTTACTATATATTTGCATTTTCATTGTATGTTTACCTTTTGCATTTTCTCTATAAAGAATGTGCCATCATTTATAAGATTTATCTTAAAATTTCTGCTCCCCCATATAGTCAGGGTGACACTATTAGCTCAAGCTGTCCTTAAATTACTGACCCTTCTGATACTGTCTCTGGAGGATGGAATTGTAGACCTGGGCTACTACACCCAGCTTATTCCCTCAGAGTTTTCAATTTTTGAGTTTTATACATTGTTGACATAAGGAAATTAGTTGATATTTATATTTATCTTGAACACAGGAATCACAGCATTTTAATCATTGTTTACCTTAGAATATGAAATCCTGGGTGCATTAGAAATACTCAAATGCTTTCAAATTTACTTATTTTCACCTAGCAAGAGGTACTTTGTCTGAAACAGCATAAAATGGCCCAATCAAAGTAGAATGTGGCAATGCACACCTGTAATACAAGCATGTGATAGGTTGAGGTAAGGGAATCAGAGGTTTAAGGTCACCACAGACTGCAGAAGGAGTTCTATGCCAGCCTGGGACAGAGTTCTTATTTGTCCTGTAGAATAAAGTAGGATAAAGATAGTTTACATATATCTCTGTCTTAGTTAAGTTGCTATGGTTGTGAAGAGACACCATGACCACAGCACCTCCTGTACAGAAAAACATATGATTGGACTGGCTTACAGTTTTAGAGGTTTGGTACATTATCATCATGATGGGACATGGCAGTGTGCAGGCAGACATGTTGCTGGAGAAGAGCCAATCATTCTACATTTTGTTCAGAAGGCAACAGGAAGCAAACTGAGTGTCATACTGTGCATAGCTTGAGCACAGGAGACCTCAAAGCCCACCCCAATAGTGACAAACTTCTTTCAACAAGGCCACCTTTGAGGCCATTTTCTTTCAAACCACCACAATCTCATAGTATCATACTATTTTCCATAGAATTGTTAGTTTATAGAAAACTCATAAAATTGTTGCAAACAGTCCCCCCATCACCTTTGTGCTTAAAAAGAAGATGCTTTATATTTTATGGATATTTCTGAAGGTTTGGCAGGACTTGCCTGTAAAAACCATGTTGACCTTAGTTTTATCAGACAGATTTGTGGCTACTTATTCAAAAGGAGTAACAGAATATAAAACACTGAATTTATTCCAAGTCAATTTTAGAATATGCATTTTTATAGGAATTCATTTTGACTAAATTTTTAAAGTTATTCACACCAAAGTATTTAGTCTTTTTGTTTATATTTCTGTTTACTCTGAAGTTCTTTTAATTCATATTAATTTTATTTAATCTTTTCTTTTTCTTCATAAATTTATCTAACTTTAGATTTTGTTCCCATGTAGTCAAATATTGATTTTATTGATTATTTGGATTCATTGTTTTGGCCCATATTCATTTTCTTTATTAATTTTTCATTTTCTCCTTTGTCATCATATGCACTGTGGCCTTTAGAATATGGAGGCTATTGTTGCCTGACTACAGTGAAGTTCAGTTATCTTCTTACCTGACTTGTCATTAATTTAGCCCCTAACAGTTATTCTGGCCACCGGAATAAGCCCGTGTGAGAGTTTCCCTTAATTGTGTGTCAGGACAATTCTCACATTTGCTTGCCTTTGTTTTCCTCTTATCTTCTACCTTGCATGTGAAGAAATACTTGGGAATTTCTTACAACTACCATATACATACACACATATATGTATTCTATACATATATGTATATGCATGTAGAATATATTATACATACCATGTCATATCACATATATAAAATTCATGTACTGTTAATATAGTGCTAAAATTCTTTTTTTTCAAGACACAGGAGGGCATCCTGTAGGCCAGGGTGACCTGGAACTCACTATATAATGGAGGATGAACTTGAATTTCTGATCCTTCTGCCTCTATCTCCTAAACAATAATATTCTAGTTGTATGACATAATTTTACAGTATTACGCAATACAGGGAATCAAACTCAAAGCTTCCCGAATGTTCGACAAGTACTCTACCAAGTGACGTATATCACCAGCATCTAAAACTCTTTTTAAACTATTTATTATTATTATTGATACTGTGTGTATAGATATTTTGTCTCCATGTAAGACTGTGTGTCACATGTGTGTCTGGTGCTTACAGAGAACAGAAGAGGGCTTCAGATGCTCAGGAACTTGAGCTATAGATGGTTGTGAGCCACTGTATGTGTGTGCTGGGAATCGAACCTTAGTCCTCCAGAAGAACAGCCAGTGCTTTTAACCACTGAGCCATCTCTCCACCCCCCTAAAATTATTAAAGTGATCACAATTTCTTTCAATCCAAAATGTGTATTTTATTAAGATAATAACTACCAATTATAGTTTTCCATTTATCTTGGTAGTGGGAGTATTGCATAGACATACAAAATTATAACAAACATCTGGAGTTGGGGGTTGTACTTTTTAAAATCTACTAAATCCCTGAGTTATGGTTCGCTAGTTTTTTTTTTTGAGACTGGAGTGTTCAAATATGAATATTGTCACTAATGAGAAAAACAAAACCCCCTTTCTATCCTCTTTATGAAGAAATACCTTGGAAAATGTCAACATATACTCCTTGGGAATGGCACCCCTTGCTAATTACATTTTCTGAACTTCTAATTCATTTAAAATGATCTTGAGACTTTTTAAAATCAATTTCTATTTCAAGGAAGAAAATAATGTCAAAGTTGAGCACTGAGCAAACAAAGACTAAATTTGAGTTTAAAAATATTTTTTCCACTTGTGGACATCTCTTTGATGAATATTGACACTATATATGAAATAAAACAAGACAAGACAAAACAAAATAAAACAAAAAACCTCTGTGCTGTCCAGTGCGCATCCGGGATGGTGACCCATGCTCACTCAGATGGCCCAAGGTTCACTGCTGTCCCCAGCACCTACTGCCCACTCCTTTCCCGAGCTCCTTCATGTTTTTGCTAAGGGGCCTCTTCACTTGCTACTTTATTTAGGAGGCCTGAGCCTGGGGCAGATTTTCCTTCAAATATACCTATCCCCACCTCTCCATATGGAGTTGAGAGTGGCTAGCTTCCCCTAAATGCCTAACCCTTAGTAACAAGGTCGACTTTCTTGAGGCACCAGTACAACACAATCCATAGATTAGGTTACGTGTATGATAATATAAAGTGTTTTCTTTATTATAAGTGTTATGCTTACTTCTTTTTTTTAATGTGACCATTCTGAAGTGAAACCAGACTTAATTCTCAGAAAAACACCTCTTGGGTATCATCCAGGGACTATAACTAGACCCAAATCCCTTTGAGGTTATGGAAATCTCTAATATTCTTTCTCTTATGAATGGTAGGGGAGGAGGTGGATAGTAATGATTAGAATGGTGTCATTCATCATTATGAGCATTCTTGAGACCTGGGAATCTCTTGGAGCTCTCACAAATGTGATGAAGAAAATTCTTCTTCATGAGATTTTTGTAATTTGTAAAGAGAATGTCAAGTGGATGACATTTAGAAATTAGCACAGGTAAGTAACTAAAATATTAAGTTTATCTTTTGTTACTGTGCTTATGTGTTTGTTCACCTGCATGTGTGTGCATGTGACACCCAAGGAGGTCAGAAGAGGGTGTCAGGCACCCTGGAACTGGAGTTCCCGAGGGTTGGGGGATGTGTGGTATGGTTGCTGGGAACTTGACTCAGGTAATCTAGAAGAACAGTGAGTGCTTTTAACCACTGGGCCATATTCCCAGTCACTCCCCCACATCTTAGTATTTTTTTTTGCACAAATTTTTCTGAAGATACTGTCTTACTTTGTAGTCGAGACCAATCTTGAAGCTGAGAATCTTCCTGCTTCAGACTCCTGAGGGCTGAGATTGTAAGTACTTAGACTATATCGAGCTACTTTATTAAATCTACACAAAATATCCTGGGAGACTTCTCAGGCGTTGCTGTGGCATGATTGTTATTCTCATAACAGGTTTCTGTCCTACATTATTGTGTGCTTGAGAGAATGTTTAAAATTTTTTAAAATCTAAACCTGAATGGAACAGATGACACATTTGTTCTTAAGGTTCAATGCTTTCTCATGTCTCAGCGTGGTATCGGTCTTCATCCTGATAATCAGTTCCTTCAACACCTACAGTGAGGAAGCCCAGGGGAAAGACATTTCCTTCCTCCACCCATTACAGCAAGCAAACAGCAGCAGAGCTAGGGCCTGTCTCCTCTCACCCAAAAGAGTCTCTGGGTTCCTGGGACATGATGACTGAGTTGCTTATTTTTTTGAACAGCAGATTGTATGTGATGTGGAGTAAAAATAGTGAAAGTACAGATTCATTAAAATTAAGAATAAAAAGCATAGAGCACTCACTGCAGAATGGATGGGAGTGGATTCCAGCAGGCATGCGCCTCAAGAGCTCTGAGGTCTTTTCAGGGCAGATGCACCTCTAGCACATACAAAGCCATGGGTTTCATCCTAGTGTTACTGTAGATTTTAGGCTGAGGTCCTGGGCCTTTGCAACCCTAACAATTTAGTAGGTTATTTACATTTAGGCGCGCACACGCGTGTGTGTGTGTGTGTGTGTGTGTGTGTGTGTGTGTATGTATGTGTGTGTGTACCTATAACAATAATAATTCAAACAGAGAATGAATTTGGGAAGAGGGACGTGAAAGGGGTTGGGATTAGGGAGGGAGAGATAGAAGTGTATTTGGTGTGTTCATGTATAAAGTTCTCAAAAATATAAAATTATTTTTTAAAGGTAAGTAATAGAAAAAGGAAGAGAAAGGGTATTTATTCATTGTGGCCACAGTGGGAACTTCAAAGCCCAGAAACTCACAAGTCAATCTTTGGGGTACTGACATAGTGTTTAAACACAAGGCAAGAGGCATAGCTGAATAGTCCTGTTCAAGATGTGGTATCATTCATTATTGACCCATCGTCGTCATGGCTCTGGTCTCTTCTGCAAGGTGGTCATTCTGATAGTAAGAAATGTGTGAAATCTCTTTCTGGAAGACAAGTTCTATCTGGCTGGTACCCCAGGGTCCTAGTTATTGCCTTCCCCATTATGAGCATCCTGAAGAAATTCTATTTCCTTTATGGTTCATTGCCTCAATAGTCTGAAGGTCAAATGAAGGGTCATGTGTCTCTCTCTAAAATACCCTCTCTCCTGCCAGGACAGTGCCACAGTTCTATCAGTACTACACATAAAAGCAAAACCTGCCAAATAAGAGCAAAAATACCAATGTAATGATGAATTATCTCCAAATTAAAAATTATTTCACCCATAACTCTGGCTTGTTTTTCTTCCTAGTACAGAAAATCAAACGGAAAAATACAGGAGCAATACTTGGCAAACTATGACAAAAACTATGTTAAAGAATATCTTGATTGAATTCCCACAGGTTGCTATTGAGCAACCATTAAATAACGCTTAGATGAAGGTACTGGCTTCTGTCTTTCTAACAGTTCCCTTGTATATTGGACTATTAATTTCTCTGTGGACATATCAAAACTTAGTGCATATTATGAGAAAAAAGGAAACTACAATAAAAGAAGTAGAATTCAAATCAGGTGAATATATTTGAGAGAATTAGAGAATTTAAATCAGATAACTGAAGACTCACAAGGCCAAAATATTAAGAAGTTCTTAGTAAAAGAGGAATTTAATTTCTATGAATCATGGAGTATGCTCAATGTACTTGCCTTCGTGGTCTGATTTAAACAATTATAGCAGCAATGCATAGGAGAAATCCACATGTTGTAGAAAGTTTCCTGAGATTATTCAATATACATGTTAAGAACTAAGCTATTCATGCTAGTATACTCCAGTACCTGAGAAGCTGAGACAGGAGAGTTGAAAATTTGAGGCTAGCCTGGGCTACATAATGAGAACCTGTCTGAGAAAAGAAAAATGAACAACAACAAACTAGAAAAGAACAAAGTGTATGAATTTTTATTTTTCAAATTATTGAGAAAAGAAGAATTATTTAATAAATGACTCATTGACGTTGTGTGTGTGTGTGTCTGTGTGTGTGTGTGTATGTATGTATGTGTTGGCAGTGATATTAACACTAACAGTCTTGATCTCTTTCCATAGACTTTATTCTGATGAACTCCAAGACATTGCCAATATTACAGCCTTTGTAATATTACTTACCTCTTTTTTGTCAACATTTTATCCCATTAAATATTTCTTTATTTATACATTTGAATCTTATTGTTCACATTTACTTAGAGGTGAATAAAATTTAATTTTATCTTTATAGATCTAGATCCTGACATATAGCAGACTCTTAGTAAATATATGTTCATGAATTAATAGTGTAGTGTGGTGTTTCCTGGGGAGATTTAAAGAGACTGTATTCACTGTAGAAAGAGTGCACGCAGACCAAATGCAGCTTGGTGAACCAGTGAGTTTACTCAGATTCCTTATAGGAGAATCATTGACTGAAAGGTAGTTGCATGGGTTTTGACTCACAAAAGCTCATCTTTGGAAGGTCCCTACCATGACTAACCTTTCTACTCCTCTACATTATAGTAGCCCTTCCAATCCAAGTTCATGTGGGTGGCCACAGGGAGTGTTGGTTAGCATTTCAGCTTTAGTGGCTCTTAACTTCCCTTTTCAAGGGGGCTTTAACAACTTCCTTACTGTTAGCATCGTCTGACAATCCCTTTATTGTCTTTATTTTATTGGCATGGCTATTGGCCTGAGTATTTTGTCGGTCACCATCACAGCTATGCTTATCACGGTGGGCAGTTCTGTTAGACCTGGAGGAACAAATGAAATAACAAATATGGTTTCATGTTCTCATCTGCTAGGGTATTGAAGGGCCATCTATAATATTTTGTCAAAATGGAAATGTTCATACTTCCATTTCTCCATATCCCTTTGTCAGCCGTGTAGACTGTTCTAATGGTTGTCTGCCAGTTATAGGATTAGAGTAAGGTATTTTGGTTTTATCATTAAAAATATGCCTAATCTCTACTCATTCTTTTACTTTTCAAAAAGCTAAGTGCAAGATGGTTTCATCACCATGCTTTATGTATTTTATATTTTTATAGTTACCTGCATTTTGACTCATTATTGAAATTAAAAAAAATTGAGATTTCTCTCTATCTGTCTCTCTATCTCTGTGTCTGTCTGTCTGTTCCTCTCTCTTTCTCTCTCTGTGTGCAGGTGTATATATGCATACCACAGCAAGTATGTAGGGGTCAGAGGACAATTTTTCAAATCAGTTATTTTCTTGCAACAACGTAATCTGGGGATCACGCTCACATCCCCAGTCATCTTGCCAACATTTTAAAATATTTTTTCCAGTTCTAGGAATTGAACATAGGACCATGTACATACTGAGAAAGTGCTCTACCACTAAACTACATATTTAAATATACACACATACTTATATTTACAAACATAAATATATATGTGTGTGTCTGTATATGTGCATGAGTGCACACACAACTGTGTGTGTGTGTGCATGCATGTGTGTTTGATGTGTGTGTGAGTCCAGAAATGTACATGTCATGATATACATATGGAGGTAGATGCTAACTTTTGGCAGTCAGTTCTAATGGCAAGTGTTTTTGCCTGCTGAATTGCCTCGCTAGCCAGAGATGCTGAGCTAAATGAGACGGAACCAGCCTAGAGAGCCATAGACACATGAATGCAAAAATGAAATCATGACACAAGTGGACACAAGAATTTCATTCAGGAATAAAGGAAAACATAACCATGACATTTCCAGGGAAATGGATGGTGTTTGAAATTGCATATTAAGGAAAGAAAATAAGACTCAAAATGACCAATACCATGTTTATTCTCACATACATATCATATATTTTAGTTATTTACATGCACATAGATGGTAACTTTAAATTCAACTTTAAATTTTCTTTGCATGTAAATATTTTGATCTAAGTTGTTCTGTTTATCAGTAAAGAGTCAGGAGTCAGATGTTGGGGCGAATACCTGCTTCATTAGAGAAGCTGAGAAGCAACCAGTTGACCTTCTTTTTTGGCCAGAGACCCAGCAAGAGACTTTTTCTCCACTCATCCCAAATCAAAAAAAGACTGTGAATCTCTAAATTCCCCCTCTCCCCACCACTCCTTCCTGTGTGTCTTTCTGTCAGTGTTCCTGGCTGCTTGTATTCTCTATGGATAATTCCTGTTAACTGGTCACTGGCTCCACTCACTGATCCAAGGTTGATTTTATTATCACAGTTTTGGGTTTCACAGTGAGACCAAATATTCCACAACATGTAAGTGCATGCGCATAGGACATGTGGAGGTCAGAGGACAGTTTGGGAGAGTCGGTGCCGATCCTTTTATCTTCATGTGAGTTCTGAGGGTCAAATTTAGGATTTTAGGCTTGCATTCTAGGCAAGCATTTTTATTCAATGAGCCATCTTGATTGTCTCCAGTTTCTGTTTTTGATATGGTTATCAAAGTAGAAAATTAAGGCATATCACTGAACTAGTATATCTCAGAAAAAACACTGACATGGGTCCATACAACTTGAAAGGGAACCATCAAATAATTCTTTTTTTTTAAAAAAAATTTATTTATTATGTGTACAATATTCTGTCTGTGTGTATGTCTGCAGGCCAGAAGAGGGCACCAGACCTCATTACAGATGGTTGTGAGCCACCATGTGGTTCCCGGGAATTGAATCAGGACCTTTGGAAGAGCAGGCAATGCTCTTAACCTCTGAGCCATCTCTCCAGCCCCCATCAAATAATTCTTACCATGCTTTTTGATCTTCAGTGGGAGAGAATGACCATTGTTGACCTAATTAGATTTTCTTTATGATCAGACCTATCGCAACACTGAAGAATGCTCTCATTTGGTCAAAAACTTTCCTTGATGAGTCAGATAGCTGTTCTATGTGAAGAAGCCTTTAAAAGTGTCTTGAAAATGTTATGTTCTCAGTTCAAGCATTTTATGCTGACTTCTCAGTGTGACATGTCAGCTATCCATCCAGAATGGTTTCACCAGCAAGTGAGAGCTAGTTAGCTTCTTTTGATCTTTTAATCAAGTATTATAGCAGAGTCATCATTTAACTAAATATGATTGGTACCCCTTTGTTCCCAATGAATTCAAGTACTCAAGTTATTATTAAATGAAATAAGAATCAACAACAGTTTTATTCCTATTTGTACGTTGTGCATGCATAAAAGCATTGACTGAAAAGTTAGAAATGGAGGAAGTATTGTGATAACGTTGCTCCTCAATAATCATGATCATAAAACAACTTCTCTGAATCATTGTCATCTGATTAATTCAATCAACCTCATTAAATGAAAGAATTAGAGGACTCTTAATTTATATACTTTTGAAAAAAAAATACAGTCTTTAGAGTTACTCATTTTCTCACAGTGATGCGAGTGTTTAAACCTTTCCTCTGTCTGGTGTCCTGGAAGCTGTGCGAACCGTGAGGATGAAACACAGTGAAGTCAGAGATGAATAAAAGACAGAACTTTACCAACTGTTCTGAGCTTTGCCTTCTCTGTAAAATTGGGACAATAGTGTATTTTATGATCATTATGAGTACAACCAATTATGCATCTGTTGCAGTGTTGTTACGAATCCTCATGAAGCAGCCATTGCATGAATCTTATTAAAGAATATGACCTTCCCTTAGGGTGAGTCGAGAAAAGACTAGAGATGTTCATGGACAAAACTGGCTTCTCCAGTGTATGTCATAATTTGAAACAAAACCTCATCTGTTGTACGATGCTGCTTTGCTGTTGGAGGCTGCTAGTTCATTTCCCAACTTCCCGGCAGCTCAGCCCCGAAATAACTACACAGAAACTATATTAATTAAATCACTGTTTGGCCTATTAGCTCTATCTTTTATTGGCTAACTCTTACATTTTAATTTAACCCATTTATACTCATCTGTGCATAGCCATGTAGCTGTGGCTTACTGGATAAAGTTCCATCTGGTGTCTCTGGCAGTGGCTACATGGCTTCTCACTGACTCTGCCTACTCTCTCTCTGTATATCTCATCCGGCCTGGCTATATTCTCTTAAGCCATTGGTTGAAAGCAGCTTCTTTATTACCAATAAAAGCAACACATATACAGAAGAACTTTACACACCACTCATCCATCTGTAATGTTCAATCTGTTTGGGGAGGAGATTAGTAAAAGTTAGACTGGGTATTGGGTTGTTGAAAGTGTGGGTTGTGAGTGCTCTAATTTCCATCAGGAAAACCATGATGAAAAAACTTATCTTTGCTAAACCTCACATCTTTTGGTTTGAAGATGGGTTCCTCTGGTGTCATCATCCATCATCCTGGATGTTTCTCTGTTGCTAGATTACTGCACTTGTTACACATGTTGCTTAAGGATGATCCACAAGAGCCCTACTTAACTTTATCACCTACTATGCAGCAGCTCTTATTCCAAAGAGCGTCACATTCCCAGGCCTAAAAGGTTAACACTTTGAAAGATTCAGGCAGGATAAAACTCAACCCTTGATACTAAGATATCCATGAGTGAGAGCTTGCTGCACCTAATGGGTTTCCTCAGAGAGAAAAGGACACCCATCGACTAGGAATTAGAAACATCTGTTGAAGCCTTGTGCTGCCCTTTCTGACTTTACACTTCCAGAAATCCTTCAAGTGTCTTAACCTTAGTTTTATGAATTCTATGGCTTGAAAGCCTTTACAGTTTTGTTAAAAATATCATAATACTCAACAGCCTATAAGTAAGATGATGTGTAAACTGCAGCATACAAACAATAATTAAAACTGCTATTATTGATGTATTTCTTTTGTGTCCTATCTTTCCAGTCACTAAATAAAGAAAGTGAGAAGCTTTGATGTGGTTAAATGACAAGCAAAGGTGGAAGCTGTCACCTGTATAATTAGTTTTTGAATTAGCAATGAATAATTTCACTGTGAGCATTAACGTGCTTTAATAACCGCCTATCATAAGCATAATTTTAAATACATTCCATGCTTTACAATTTTATACATGGGATGATTTTTTTTTCCTATTGGCGTATAGAATACTGACAAACGAAGTAACTTTCAAAGCATTTGCAGCTCACTGGAAGAGAAGCACTGTGAACATTGACACACGAACAAGGAATATTTTATTCCTCTGTCAAGACCATGGTATGTTCAGGCTACAGGGTCAGCTGGGCTCTGACTGTTCTGCGTTAAACTTCTACAGTGGGTTAACGAATTTCCTCAGCCCTTTATTCTGCATGCCTGGTATAAAGTTTCGGGGGCTGACGGATTGCTATTATGACCGCGGCAGACATTGAAAAATGACCAAGGAGAAAGCCACTGTACTGTCGAGGACAAATAGCTTCCCAGGAGAAAAATACTCATGTGGGGTCATTAGCACACATTCAGCTTCCTGGACCTCAAATACGTGGGGACAGTTAAGAATTTGGCAGAACTGGTCCAGAGTTCACCTTCCCGTCCCTTAGCAAGCACCCAGCAAAGGGGAACCAGAGAAAGTCAGCGCAGCCTTCTGAAAAGTCCTTGGGATCATCCCCAGCCTGCTCTGTCCTTTAAAGGGCTCAGGCAATTTGCAAGGCTGTGAAACTTGTGAAAGGGCAGACGGTGGTAGTTAGTTGGCCTTCAGTAAATACGGAATGAGCAAACACTACGCTGGCCGCCTCGAACACTCAGGCTGAAGAAAAGAGAGACTCTTTCAAGGGTTGATTAGCGGTTTGATTTAGCGGGTGCGCTAAACAAACACGAGGTGGGGTGAAAATGGTGGTGACTGTGGTTGCCATGGATTCAAGGAGAGCATAGAAAAGGTGATTTACCTGGCTCGGGAGTTGGATAGCATAGTGAGTTAAAGGTATGAGCATGGCAAGTTCTGCTATCATCCTCATTAGGAAAAGAGAGTGAAGGACACTCATCTTAAGCTACTGAGAAGAAGGGTTGGATCTTAACGTCAACTTAAATCAGACCTGTTCTTAAGAGAACTGGAACACTCATCCTTGAATCTTTGCCTTAGACACCTACGAGAGGAACAAGCCGTGTGTGGGAGGTGTTGATGTTCTGACGGCGAGGACACCTTCTCTTTTTTCATTTTAGCTGTTATTTTTTCATTGGCTCAGAGTTTTACCTGGTAAAATTTCCTAAGCAGAAAGTTTAATAAATTTACCCTAAAATCTATACTTCGAAAGTCTGCAGGCCACAACGTTTAAGGCAGTAAGTTTATTTTATTTTTTATTTTTATTTTTTATTTTTTGGTTTTTGGAGACAGGGATTTTAAATGTGAGAAAAATTAACAGTTGTGGCAAACACAAAGAGCCTGGCCTTTATAACCTCAAATTGTTTATCCTTTCTGTACTCTTCGTGAACCAAAGCCTTATGTGACTCCCTCTCTCGCAGAGAGCCTTTACCAGTGGGCGTGGCCCGTGCGGGGATGATCCTTCCTGCTGGAGTGTCTGCCCTGGCTTCACTCTGCTCAGCTGCTGAGAAAACCACGTAGGCAACAGCATTGCTTTGGGGACCAAATCTCGCCTTTGTTCTTGGAGAACTGCTGTCATATTTACACCGTTCTGGTCAAGCCAGGGCAGCAGCTGGCTGTTCTCCCTGCTGGGAATATTCTTGGAGAAAACTGATTTTGCCCAGATGCCCTTGAAGGTACACACATCAGGGAGAGGTCTGATTCTAAAAAGAACTCAAGTAACCAGGAAATGTTTACTCATCCGTTTTCCCACTCATTTACTCAGAATGCTACTTGTATATTAATAAACAATTTCCCGCCAAAAGACGTTTCTTACCGTTCTATTCATTTTGACTAATTTTTAAAATGAGAAATTGTTTAATTTCGCGTTTTGTAATATGTTTTGTTAACTTAGTGAAAGTTATTTATTCCTTTCTCTTTTCATTCTAAAGTATGTTAAACTATAGAAATGTATTTGGAGCAACCCAGCATCCAAGATCTCATTAAGCAAGTCCAGGTGCTAATTGCTCCCCTTTTTGCTTAATCATCTAATTTGTGTGTGTGTGTGCGCGCATGCGTGCACGTGCATGCTGTGGTATATGAGTGCATACAAATACACGTTTGTGTGTGTGCAAATGTGCATTTGTGTGGGGATGCCAGAGGTCATAGTGTGTCTTCCTTGAATGCTTTTTGTCTTATTTTGATGAGTCACTTGCTGAACCAACTGGTCGGGTTGTCTGGCTAATACAGAGGTCCACCTGTCTTTGCGTTTACACAGCAAACACTTTATCGACAGAGCCATCTTTCTAGTGTCTTTATTTTACTATTAAATATTATAAAATTATTTTGACTAATATTACCAATAATATTCTTTGGAAGCAACTGCAGTCATGAGTTTTATATGTAAGATAGATTATCAGGACATTTAGACAATTTTGTACAATTTTTAGGTCAACTTTAAATATACAGTATATGTTTTGTATGTTATATTGAGCATTAGTATAAAAACATGTGTTTCTATAATTTATTTATATATTCTTTAACCCATTTGCATTGGTAGATATTTTTCCTTACAATTCTGCTTAGAGTTCTTTCATGAATGTAGTACAAATAATTTTAATTCCACTTTGGCATTTAGTTTGTTTTATTATTTTTCCTCTTGAAAACATTGCTTTACTTATGTACTGAAACTTTAATTCCTTGTATTATGTATGAGGATTTTATTGGTGCTTATTCCAGTACAGAGAGTTTCTGGGTCTGGGTCATAATCCATGCACATTTTCAAGTTTATAATATAAAGAATTGCTTTTCAGTGAGCATCCATCAATTTATGTTTCCATAGCTGTGCCTAAAAATTTCTGCTACTATATACTTCCTAGTAGTTTAAATTATCAGAATTTCTTGGTTATTGTAAATCTGATGGACAAAAAAAATTGATGTTCAGTAATTTCAATACATCTAGTTCCTACTAGGACTGGAAAATTTTCTGTTTGCTTAGTTTCCATTTAGATTTCATCTTTGATTTGACTTTTAGTTTTCCCCAGTTTCTTAGGTCTCTGAGAATTCTGTACAATGTATATGAATGAATATATTCACCTCCCCATTAACTCTCCTAGCTCCATCCCTCCTTTAGTCACACAACTTTGTGTTTTCTCTCTCTTTCTTTTAAAACACATCAAGTGACAGGCTACACACAGAGGACCAAGAGGTGAGTAATCAGCCAGACAGATGGTCACCCTGTTCTCTAGGCCCTCGCTTCGGGGCAAAACCCCAGGCCCATCCCTCCCCTGCATCAGCTTCTCTAGTCAGCCACTAGGCAAGTTTCCTGCAGATAGGCTGTTCCAACACCCCTCCCTAGTCAATTGGACCCTATAAACTACAAGATATACTCCACCCCCAAACCCTTCCATCCTCTTCGACCTCAGAGGAATTCTGAACCACAGCCTGCAGCTGCACACAGAGGACCAAGAGGCTACAACTGCATACAACAGACCAAGAGAGTGGGCCAAGAGAGACCTCAGCAGATCCCTGAGACACAGACAGTGACTGCACAGAATAGACTAAGAGCAGCTCCCTAAGACACAGACAGCAACTGCAAGGATTGTACCAGGAGGCAAAGACACTGCCAGTACCAATTGGAGGAAGAGATGGGCAGATGCCAATGCAAATATTCATTCAAAAACCTGAAAAGCAACATGGTCACACAACAGGAAGACCTGATCATTCTATCCCAGAAGCAGCAGAGGAAAATGATCTTAAATATAACTTCAAGAAGATGATAGAGACCCTTAAAGAGGAAATGAAAAATTTTCTTAAAGAAATGGAGGAAAAGCCAAACAAAAAATTAGAAGAAATCAATAAATCTCTTAAAAAAACCCAAGAAAACCTAGAAAAAAAAACAGTCAAACAAGTAAAGGAAACAGTTCAAGACTTGAAAACTGAAATAGAGAAAATAAAGAAAATACAAACTAAGGGAATTTGGGAAATGGAAAATCTGAGTAAATGAACAGGAACTACTGATGCAAGCATACCAACAGAATACAAGAGATGGAGGAGAGAATCTCAAATGTTGATGATACTATGGAGGAAATAGATTCTTTGGTCAAAGAAAACATTAAAGCCAACAAATTCTTAACACAAAACATCCTGGAAATATGGAACAACACGGAAAGACCAAACCTAAGAATAATAGGAATAGAAAAAGGAGGAGAACTCCAACTAAAAGGCACAGAAAATATATTCAACAAAATCATAGAAGAAAACTTTCATAATCTGAAGAAGAATATGCCTATGAAGGTACAAAAAGCTTACAGAACACCAAATAGATTGGGCCAAAAAAATGTTCATTTGCTATATAATAATCAAAACACAAAGCATACAGAATAAAGAAAGAATATTAAGAGCTGCAAAGGAAAAATGTCAAGTAATTTATCACAGCAGACCTATCAGAATTACACTCAACCTCTCAATGGAAACCATGAAAGCCCGAAGGTCTTGGACAGATGTGCTACAGACACTAAGAGACCATGGATGCAAGCCCAGACTACTATACCCAGTAAAGCTTTCAATCACCATCGATGGAGAAAACAAGATATTCCATGACAAAACCAGATTTAAACAATACACATTTACAAATCCAGCCTTACAGAAAGAAAACTAGAAGGAAAACTCCAACCCAAGGAAGCTAACTGCACCGCCCTCAAAACAACAACAACAACAACAACAACAACAAAACAGGCAACAGATAACCTCACACAAGCAAACACCAAAGAAGGGAAATATACAAACACTACAGGAATTAACAATCATTGGTCATTAATATCTCTTAATATTAATGGACTCATAAACCTATAAAAAGGCACAGGCTAACAGAATAAATATGAAAGCAGAATCCATCCTTCTGCTGTATACAAGAAACATACCTTAACCTCAAAAACAGACATTACCTTAGAGTAAAGGGATGGGAAAAGATTATCCAATCAAATGGACCCAAGAAACAAGCTGGAGTAGCTATCCTAATTTCAAACAAAGTAGACTTCAAACTAAAATCAATCAGAAGATATAGGAGGAGGCTGCTTGTTTGTCCTGGCCACCCAGAACCAAAATAATCACACAGAAACTATATTATTTAAATCACTGTTTGGCCCATTAGCTCTAACTTCTTATTGGATAACTCTTACATATTAATTTAACCCATCTCCATTAATCTGCATATCACCACAAGGCTGTGGCTTACCAGGTAATCTTCCCTCCAGCTCTGGTGGGCTATATGGCTTCTCTGATCCTGCCTCCTTTCTTCCAGAAGTCCACATAATTTTCCCCGCCTAGTTCTGTTCTACCCTATCAGGCCAAGCCAGTTTCTTTATTCATTAACCAATAAAAGCAACACGTAGACAGAAGAACTTCCCACACTGTTTCCCTTTTCTGTTTAAACAAAAAGGAAGGCTTTAACTTTAACATACAAAAATTACATATAACCAAACAGGTATCAAGCAACAATTATAGTTACAATATTTATAGCTATTTTATTTTATTTTTTTATCATAATGCAGAAATACCACTCTTGGACATATACCAAAAGTCTGCTCAATCATACTACAAGGACATTTGTTCAACTATGCTCATAGCAGCAATATTTGTAGTAGCCAGAACCTGGAAACACCCTAAATGCCCCTCAACTGAGAAATGGATAAAGAAAATGTGTTACATTTACACAATGGAGTACTACTCAGTAGTAAAAAACAATGACATCTTGAAATTTGCATGCAAAGGTATGGAACTAGCAGAAACCATTCTGAGTGAGGTAACCTAGACCCAGAAAGATGGCCATAGTATATACCCAGTCATAGGTGAATACTAGCTGTAAAACAAAGGATAAGGAGCCTATCGTGCATGACCCCAGAGAAGCTAAGTGGCAAGGAGAACCCTAAGAGAAATATACATAGATTCCCTGGGGAAGAGGAAATAGACAAGATCTCCTGAGAAAATTGGGAGAGTGGGGGTGGGCAGAGAAGGAAAGTCAGAAGGGAAGCAGGGAAGAAGGAGACAGGGGACAAGAACCAGAGGGAAGAGGATGGTTGAGATGGAGGAAGGACAGAGATGGAGAACAAGGAAAGAGATATCATGATTGAGGGAGCCATTATGGGGCTAACAAGAAACTTGCCACAAGAGAAAGTCCCCGAAATCCACAAGAATGACCCCAGCTAAGACCCTAAGAAATAGAGGAGAGGGTGCCTGAACTGACCTTGCCCTATATTCAGACTGAAGACTATCACAGATGTCACCATAGAACCTACATCCAGCAACTGTGACTAGACATAGATCCTACGGGAGATACTGCTATTATTTTGTTACTAAACAGGCAGAGTGATAAACTGACTCCTTAGGATTTATCATTCTCCTCAACCCTTATTAGAGAAGCTTCTTGTTATAGTAGATGGTGATTAACACAGAGAATTGTTCTTGGTCAAGGTATGATTTGACTTTTGTATCCTGGCCTTTAAAGAATTGTGACCTTTTCAAGAACTTGAGACTAGGTAGTTCAGAGACTCTATTACTGATGTGTTAAAAAAAACAACCACAACTATGCTTGATGTTAAAAAACAAAACAGAACACAGTTATGTGAGCATCAAAGAGGGGATGGAGCTGAAAGAAGTGGGGGATGGTGGTGAGTATATTCATTCATATACAATGTACAGAATTATCCAAGACCTAACAAAAGTGAGAAAAACTAAATAAATACAGCAATAAAATAACTCCCAATGACACATTGCTATACAATAGATAAGTGTATTGCTTTACCCTTTTTAGAGAAGCTTCTTCTTGCAGTAGATAGAAATGAACACAGACGTCCACAATTGGACAATATGCAGAGAATGAGAGACTGTGGAGCACACAGCACTGGATGTGATGTTTTTATCAAACCCCTCCCCTCAAGGCTCAGTGATAGGCAGAGGTGGAGGTGGACAATGACTTAAAGGAAGCAGAGTCTTCCAGACACAGCAGGATGACACACATAAGAGCCCACAGGTACTATGACAGATGCACAAGACCTGTACAGGTTTAAATCAGACAAAATACCAACACTAAGAAAGTAATTAGACATAAAGTCCTATGAGTGACCAAGAAGCTATCTGCCACAGATACATGCTGGGAAAGGGCATATCAGTTTTCTCCAGTAGAATGTTATTGGGTATATCAACCACACTCCTAGGTAAACCACACTCAGGAGTAGTGGGCCAAAACAAAACAGACTTCATGGTTTTCTCATTTTATTTTGTTTTGCTATGTTCTGTCTTATTGGATTTTTTTGATAGAGAGAGAACATGAAGTTGGGTGGATTAGGCAGGAAGGTAGAATCTGGAAGGAGTTTGGTGAGGGAAAATGAAATAAAATAGGTCATATGGAGAATTTTTAAGTAAAGTGGCCTTTAGATATATTTTAGGACTTTAAAAAACATATTGATAATACATCTATTTTATTTAAACATCTGGTAATTATGGTCTCCTGGTTTGTTGGCTGCTTTTTAATTTTTTGTAATGCTTTTCTTGGGAGAAAAGTTTTAATTTTAATATAGTCAAAGGCAGGAGTTTTTCCTTTGGGTATTTATGGGGTTTTAATTAATCCCTCCCTGATATAATTCCTTAAATTTCTTCTAACTTGATTTTTTTTCATGGCTAGTTACTTATTTGGGAACTAGTTCAATATTAGGTATATTAGTATATTGAAAATGTGCATATGTTGTGATCCAGGCACTATTAATAAGAATTAAGTCATGAAATCCTTATGCCCAGTAATGACTTTCAACATGTCCCTGATGCTGGCTAGGCTATCCAAAGGCTCAGGTAATGAAAGAAAAAATAGACAAGTTGAACATCGTGAAAATTGAGAACATTGATTTGTGAAAAGTTTGATGGAATTAAAAGATAACTTACATGAGACAAACTAATTAGACATTGTATATTTGGTAAAGGGGTGCAATCCAGAAGATATACAAGAGATCATGTAACGCAGTAATAAAACCTAATTTTAAAGTGGGCGAAATATTTAAACACACATTTCTCCAAAAACAAAAGCAAATAAAAAAACCAAACGAGAATACATTCAGGAAAAGATGCTCAGCTGAATTATCCTTAAAGAGACATACCACAGTGTGAGGCACTCTCACATCCACTAGGGTGGCAATCGAAAAACAAGCAGACAAGACCAGAAAATAACACACATTGGCATTGGCAAGCATGTCCCAAAATTGAGATTTTCATGTACTGATATTTTGTTGGTGATCTAACAAATAGAGCTTGTCTGCAGATCAGAGTACAGAGCTAAAGCTACTAGTTAGCCATAGAGGCCAGGCAGTAGTGGTAAACACTTTTAATCCCAGGATTCAGGAGACAGACTGATCTCTGTGAGTTCAAGGCCAGCCTGGGCTACACGAGATTGAATCTGTCTAAAAGCTCACACAATGGTGATCCCAGTACTTGGGATCACATGTCTTTAATCCCAGCACTAGGGAGATGGAGACAGGAGTGATATGACTGAGCAGTGAGAGGAATATAAGGCAGGAGGAGACAAGAGCTCAGTTTGAGTCTGAATTTTCAAAGAAACAACATTCAGTTTGAAGATTCATAGGGAAAGGATCAACCCCCTTTGGTCTGAACATTAGTAGAGATAAGAACTCCCTAGTGGCTGGCTGCTCTGCTTCTCTGATCTTCAGCATTAATCCCTATATCTGACTTGGGGTTTTTATTATTAAGACCAGTTAGAATTCGTGCCACAACTTCATGTGCTAGTGTAGATATAAAAAATGTTACAATTGCTTTGAAGACAATACAGTGATTTCTTAAAAATGACAATACTACATACACAGCAATATCAACATGACTGAAAGCAGATCCTGAAGAGGTTCTTATAAGCCCATGACCATAGCTACATTATTCACAATAGGTAAAATGGAAGCATATATGAACACACACACAGACACACACACAATATATATATATATATATATATATATATATACACACAATTTATAATGAATATTCTCTTAAAAGGAAAATTCTAGCATATTATCACAAAGATGGCCCTTGATGATATTATGCTAAGTGAAATAACTCATGTACAAAAGGACAAGACATGTCTTGTATTGTTCCATCTCCGTGAGGAATTCCGCTTTTGTCATTGCCAAATTCATTCATGCAATCAGGTAAATAGATTGCTTAGGGAAGGGGAGAATGGAGCATTGCCTTTGAATAAGTAGAGTTGTAATTTTGCAAGCCGAAGAGTTGTGAGTGCAGAGATGGTGGTCATTATACTAGAATGTTGCATCGGTTCTGTTTCTGGTGGCGGTGATATAATACCCAAAAGGAGCAGCTTGAGGGAGGCAGGTTTGGTGCTGGCCCAGGGCTTGAGAGAATAAAGTTTATCATTGTGTGGAAGGCATGATAGTGAGCAGTTTATGACAGTGGGATTATGTGGCTGGGACTCCTAACCTCCTCACGTCTCAGGAAATGGGTTGGGTGGAAAATTGGCCAGAGTAGGAAGCACGGGAATAGTTATCAAGGGTAACCTCCTGGTGACTTGCTTCTTTCAGTGAAACCCTGTCTGGGAAGGTTGCACAGCTCTTGTAGACATCGCTACCAGCTGGGACTGAATAGCACGTGAGCCCGTTGGGGAACATTTCACATTCATACGGTAAGAATGTGCTCAGGGGCACTGAACTGTATCCCTGAAAATGGCTCACATGGTAAATTTTGTGCTGTATATATTTTACCGTAACAAGATGGTTTACTGAAGAGATGTACTGATTATAGAAGCTAATGATGGCTGCTGCTTTAGGGAGGCAGTGAGATGGCTAATATGACAAGAAATAGTAGCCAAACCAGCTTTTAAAGTAATATTTTTTGCTACGTTTAAAAATAAGATGTTGGTGGACTCTACATTCTTTTAGATAACACAGAATGTTAAAATCTTGACACTGTCTTCTTGGATCGATGCTATTTGGAAGGGAAAGGCATTCTCCTAAGCAGAGAAGAAAGATAAAGCTCCTCACATCAAAATCGTGAGTTGAGATTGTGTCTGTCTTCTTTGTTCCAGCCCAAGGAAGTAAGACAGAGCCAGAGTACTTGTTCATCCTTTTGTATACATGCAATATGTGAGTTTTGAGACAGGGTCTTGCTATGTAACCCAGACCAGGCTGGCCTTCAACTCACGATGTTTCGCCTCTCTCTCCTGGGTGCTGGCATTACTGGCAGGTGCCATCACTCCCCGCTTTAGGTTATTTTTTCCTGAAATATAAATATAAAGTATTTATGAACACAGTTTTCTAAAATTGTGCTCCTACATATTGTGCTACAAGGTTGTTTTGATAACTTAGAGGTTTTCTGTGAGTTTGTTCCAGTTTCTGCTTTTATAAGTCCCTAAACATATTGCTTTATATTTTTCAGTACTGTGTCAAAGGTATTGGGATCATCCCTGAAAAATGTAATACTCTAGACCTAGGGCCTAAGAAATTAAAAAACATTATTTAATGTAGAAATATAGCAAGTGGGGAAAAGTGTGGTAGGGTAGAGATATTTCTTTATTGATACTTTAAAGCTGCCACTTATTAATACAGGAGTGGGTAGGCTCTGGTGCATGTACGCATTACATGTTTGAGTCAGGTGAAACATATTTCCTTAGTATTTTATCCACTTAGGGTGAAAATACTGTGTCTTTTCTCATTCTTGAAAATTTTTTTTATATTTCTTCTTTGATCGTTATTGAAATTTACAGAACAATTGTGTATTATAGAATCTAGACTGTACCATAGCTTAGCATTTATTGAAGAATACTTTCCTCCAATCCCCACTCTTTCTAGTGTTTGATAACCAACATTCTACTCTCAATTTCAGACTGGTTCTTTATTATTATTATTTTATTTTATTACTTTAAAAATTACCAATCCAAATTCTCACTTCCTCCCCTCCCACTCTCCCCACACATCCTCTCCCCCACCCTCTCTTTAAGAGAGGGCAAGGCACCCTATCCTGTGGAAAGTCCAAGGCCCTCCCCACTACATCCAGGTTGAGCAAGGTATACATCCAAAAAGAATAGATCCTAAAAAGCCAGTACATGCAGTAGAGACAAATCCCAGTGCCATTGTCATGTCCCTCAGTCTGCCCCAACTGTCAACCACATTCAGAGGGACTAGTTTGATCCCATGCTTGTTCCTGAACTAAACAGAGATTTCCCAACAGAAGAATTTCAAATGGTCAAAAAATACTTAAGGGCATGTTCAACTTCTTTAGCTATCAGGGAAATGCAAATCAAAACAATTTTGAGATATCATCTTACACCTGTCAGAATGGCTAAACAAAAATATAGCCTATGCTGAAGAAGATGTGGAGTAAGGGGAACACTCATCCATTGCTGGTGGGAATGCAAACTTGTGCAACCACTTTGGAAATCAGTGTAGCGGTTTCTCAGAAAATTGGGAGTCAACCTACTTCAGGATCCAGCAATACCACTCTTGGGAATATACCCAAAAGATGCTCAATCATACTACAAAAGCATTTATTTAACTATGTTCACTGCAGCATTATTTGTAATATCCAGAACCTGGAAACAACCTAGATGCCCCTCAACGGAAGAATGGATAAAGAAAGTGTGGCAATCTACCCATTAGAGTACTACTCATCAGTAAAAAAAAAATAATATCTTGAATTTTGCATGCAAATGGAAGGAATTAGAAAACACTATCCTCAGTGAGATAACCCAGACCCCAAAATATCAATAGGGAATGTACTCACTCATTAGTTGATACTAGTCATAAACAAAGGACATTGAGCCTATAGTTCATGATCCTAGAGAAGCTAAGTAATAAGGTGAACCCAAAGAAAAGCATATATAGATCCACCTGGAAATTGGAAGCAGACAATTTGATCACTTGACAAAATTAGGAGCATGGGGGTGGGAGGTAAAAGGAAGGGGAGAAGAGGAAGAGGAGGGGAGATGGAAGGGGTTTGGGAGAACTTAAGGAAATGGGATAGTTGTGATGGACAAAGGACAGATATGAGAGCGAGGAAAGAGATATCTTGATTGAGGGAGCCATTTTAGGCTTAGCATGAAACCTGGCTCTAGAAAAATTCCCAGGAATCCACAAGGATGACCCCAGCTAAAACCCTAAGCAATAGAAGAGAGGGTGCCTGAACTGGCCTTGCCCTGTAGTCAGACTGATGATTATCTTAAATATCACCTAGAACCTTCTTCCACCAACAAATGGAAACAGAGGCAGAGACCCACATCGGAGCACTGGACTGAGATTCCAAGGTTCACTTGAAGAGTGGAAGAAGGAGAGTTATGAGCAAGGAAGTCAAAACCATGATAATTACCCACTGAGACAATTTCCCTGAGCTAAAGGTAGCTCACCAACTCCAACTGGACTGGGAGCGAGTGAGCGTGAGATCAGATTGGTTCTTATAGATTTCAGTTATGTTTGGGATCATGTGATATTTGTCTTCTTTTGTCCAGTATTGTAAAGCCTTTTGATTTTTTGTCATCATTCATTATGGCTCTGGCAATGGGATGTGTGTGTGTGTGTAACATTCTATTTGCATATATATTATTTTCTTACTCATTAATAGATAAGAAATTAGGTTTTTTTTTTCTATTTTTTGGCTGTTGTACTAGTGCTGCAATGAACTCAGGATTCAGATGTCTGTAACGGAACAATTCCTTCGGATGTGTATGTACTCTAGAAGTAGTTCTATTTTTCATTGTCTTGATGTAATGGCCATACTACTGTTTTTACCAATGTTTGAAGGGTTCCCTGGTTAATACGTTCTTGCCAGTACCTATCCTTGTTAATCTTCTTGATGATAGCTATTATTATTGGGATGAGGTTGTAACTTGCTGTGGTTTTGATTTATATTTCTTTTGTTACTAATGTTGAACTTTTTCCATGAATCTGTGGGATACTTGTATGTTGCCATTTGAGATAGATCCATTTTACCCATTATTCTGTAGTTTGAGGCCTAACATTTAAGTTGTAGCCCATCTGGGATTGACTTTTGTAGGTGGTAAGAGATGCATTCTTCTGTATATGGATATTCAATTTTTCTAGTTTTTGATTGAAACTGCTATCCTCGCTCTAATGTTTCTTTTTAGTGCCTTTATAAAAAAAGAAGACAGTAGAAGCAAGAGTTTACTTATTTGGATTTCTATTCCTTTCTGTTGGTTTATAAACCTACTTTTATTCTAAAAACATGTTGTCTGGATTAATAAGGCTTTGTACTGTATTTCAAAGTTAGGCAGTAAAAAGCTTCTTCTTGAATTAGTCATTTTGTTCAGGTGTCTTTATCTGTGTGAGGATTGCTTTGTGGTTACCTGGCCAATTTAATTTTGTTCTGGCTTTATGAAAAACTTCATTGGTATTTTGGTAGGGATTACATTGAATTGTAAATTATGCTGTGTAGTGTGTACATTTTCACAATATTTCTCTAAGTAATAAACACATTTAATCATTTTCATTGCAGATATTTTCCATCTATTTGATTAAATTTATTTCTTAGTATTATTATTTTGTGGGACTTCGGAGTGGGGTTACATTTTTTTGACTTATATTTCAGATAATTTACTATTACCATGGAATAACTAGTGTTACTCGTTATCTTGCTGTTTTTTTTTGTATAATGCAACTTTTCTGGATTCATTTATAGGGTTTAGATTCTTTGCTGAGTTTGTTTAGTTTTACATCTGTTAAACAATAACTCTTAGTGGAGTTTTGTATATATAAGATCATGTCATCTGCAAAGATGTTAATTTAACATAGGCCATCCAACTTGAAATTATTTGTTTAGACATACTCTTCTAGAACTGAATTGAGCAATAGCCAAAGCAGACATCCTTGTCCTATGCCAGATTTTATTGTGAAAGCTTTCAGGTTATCTTATCTTATATATTAGCTTAATGTAAATGACTTGCATTTTCTTGAGGTATACATTTCCTATACCTGATATATTTAGCATTTTATCATGAAAGCATGGTGACTTATACCCAAGTAACATATGTACATATATACATGTATATATACACATATATACATATATATGATCATATGATACAGTGAAAATTTGTGTATCTCTAGAAGACTCCTGTTAGATCATGTTGAATCATTTTTTAACTTTTTTATTGATTCTTTGTAGATTTCACATATGTTCCAATCCCATTCATCTCCACATCCCTTTGTATCTGCCCTCTACCCTTGCAACAACCCTCCCCACCTCCTGCAAAATAAAATAAAATAAAAATCTTGCCATGGAAGCTGTAGTGTGACACAGTGAGACACATAGTATACTCTTTAGTCCATACATCTTTACTTGCAGGAAACAACCTAAATGCCCCTTGTCTGAAGAATCGATAAGGAAAATGTACATTTACAGAGCGGAAGAAAATGACACCTTGAGATTTGCGGGCAAATAGATGGATCCAGAAAACATCTACTGAGTGAGGTAACTCAGACTCAGAAAGACAAACATCATATTCTCACTCATAAGTGGCTTTTATATATAAAGCAAAGAAAACCAGCCTACAATTCACAATCCCAGAGAACCTAAACAGTAACAAGGACCCTAATAGAGACATGCATGGATTCAATCTACATGGGAAGTAGAAAAAGACAAGATCTCTTGAGTAAATTGGGAGTATGAGGACTATGGGAGAGAGTAGAAGGGTAGGGGAGAGGAAGGAAGGGGAGCAGAGAAAAATGTATAGCTCAATAAAATCAATAAAAAAAAAGAGGAAAAAAAATGCATGCTATGCACGCACGAGGACCCATGTCTGGATCTCTATCATCTATGTGAAACCTGACTGCAGCTGTGTGTACCCACAGTCCCAGTTTTAAGAACTGGATGGGACACAGAAAAAAAAAAAAGACAGGTTTGCTGGTAGTTTGTTTTTTGTTCAGTACTCTGAAAGCCTCATGGCAGTCTGTTTGCCTGTAGGTGTCCTTCTGAGACGTTCACTATAAGATACATCAGTCCATGATATTAGCTTATTTTCTCTTTTTTGCAACCCTGAGAATCTTACCTTTATCTTTCATCTTTGAGAGCATTGTTATAAAGTATCTTGGAGTAGTTTAATTGAGTTAATCTTCCTGTACTAAGGGTTTGTATTCTTTAGGCTTATGAAGTATTTACTGGCATTTATTAATAACTTTTGTAGAAAGTACACAAATACATGAGGTAATAGATATGGAAATGTAAGATATGTACTGAAATGCCACATTGTACCTCAAAAGTATGTACGACTACTATGTCTGTTAAAAGTAAATCTCAGCCTCTGGATGTAGCTCAGTTGTTGGCATGGCAGCGTAGTCTTCCTGAAGCCCAGGACTGCACATGCAGCGTCACACAAATGGGCCATTGTCATGTATGTCTGTAATCCCAGCACTCAGAGCTGTCCCTGGTGGTGCAGGTATGGGCGAGATAGCCTCAAAGGTGTGAGAGCAGAACTGGCCCCGCCCCTTGCTGTTTACTGCATAGGGTGAGCGAGCAGGGGTGGCGCTAGAGAGCTTACCTTAGTGGTGAGGATGAACAAGAGGCCGCCCAGGTCCAGAATCAGTGTTAGGAGTTGGCTTACCCTACCTGCGATCTTTTGGATGGAGTCCATCCTCAAGGGTCTGATCCTGTAGACCCAAAGTTGCAGGATCTCCATGACTCAGGACAATAGGATATCCCAGAGGAGTCCCAGAGAGGTCCCAGTACTGATACTGGAGCAAAACCAGAGGCCTCGTACCAGACCAATGACTCATTGCAGTGAACACTTGAAAGCAAAGATACTTGGCTGAAGAGTGTACTGTGTGTCTCAGTGTGTCACACTGAGACATCCATGATGAGAATTGTCGTTTCTTTCTCTCGTTTACATTTTATTTTATTTTAACTTAGAGGAAGGGAGGTTGCAAGGGCAGAGGGCAGATGTGAAGGGACAGCAAGATAAGTGGGCTCAAGATTCATGAAATCCACAAAGAATCAATAAAACCTTAAATAAGAAAAAATATACAGGCATATTAAACATGAGCTTTGTACTCCTTTGGCCTTCTCAAGTCCTCTTTGAACTTCAAATCACCCATATATCACTCTTTGTCATTGCTGGCATTCTTGAATTTTTTTTCTTTTACCTCCTCCAGCTGTGCTTTCAAGCCATTTTTCTTCAAACTCTTCTGTTTGACCCACCTGGCCATCAATACTATCAATTTAAATTGCACTTAGGATGTTCTTAAGATCAAGTATTTATGGATTGCTTCTGAGTCTTTGTTAAAATTTTCTGTTAGAATATGGATAAATTTCTGTTTTCTATAAAATCTGAGTTGCCTTAAAAGAGCTGTTTAAAAATTCCTATCTTAGAATTCTCCCATGTTGGCTACTATCTGGTCAACTTATGGCATCATGATTTGAAAATTAAGGAAGCAAGGTTTTCTGGAAGCTCTTTGGGCTTGTTTGCATGCAACATTATTATAGGGCATTCAAAGGCTTTGTGCTTGTTTTTTATATCCTTAGTGTGTGTGTGTGTGTGTGTGTGTGTGTGAGAGAGAGAGAGAGAGAGAGAGAGAGAGAGA
>NC_022031.1:33312014-33317259 GCF_000317375.1 Microtus ochrogaster
CCTTAGTGTGTGTGTGTGTGTGTGTGTGTGTGTGAGAGAGAGAGAGAGAGAGAGAGAGAGAGAGAGACAGACAGACAGACAGACAGACAGACATAGAGAGAGAGACAGAGCGAGAGAGACAGAGAGAGGGAGAGTATATGTAAAAATGTAGAAGAGGATCTGCGAATGCTAAAGTTTAATAGATAATGCCAAATTGTCTTATAAAATAGTTGTGTCAATTTATTGCCTCATTATCTGAATTCCCATTATCTATATATTTATGCTGATGCACTTATATTTCTTAAAATTTGTCAACCCCATGGAAACATAATGCTATTTATTTTTGGCCTTAATTTACATTCTCCTAATTACTAATGAAGTTGAGCACCATTTTATAATTTTATTGCCAAATATTGTTGTCTGTTCTGTGAAGTGCTTATTATTTTGCCTATTTTCACAAGTTTTTGAAGAATTTCTTTATGTGTTTATATATTCTGGACACCAGCTATTTATTAAAAATGCATTGTAAAGTTTTCTCACAATTAGAGCTTATCTGGCTGGTTATTTCCCACAGGGTTCTTTGGATGAGTAAAAACCCTCAGTTTTAATGTCATCTGATTTATCAATTCTTCTGCAGCTAGCACTTTTAGGAGCTTATTGAGATATTGCTCCCCATAGTTTCTTCGTGATGATACTTCCTGTTTGCTTCCAAAACATCTAAGCAATTCTTCTTTCAAATTTCCTGCAAAGAACCCAGGATAACACCAGCTGTAGGCATTGGTGTCGCAGGAACTTCGAGGCAGAAGCTGGGTGTATGGAGTGGGTCTGTTCTGTCTGCCTTCTCGGAAGTGGTGTGCTCAGAGACATAGGTTTTCCCTCAGTCTTATCTATTGTCAGTCACAGCTCAGTTTCAATACTGAATATGCTGCATCTATGATCAATAAATTGAGGATATTCTTTCCACAGAGCAAAGGATACACACTCAAACAAGATCATTTATTTATTCTGATGGTAACCTCCAGCTATACGATTATTTGTTTATTAAGACAGGTTGGCTGGTTCTCAGTTGGTACTGTGGTGTACAGACCAGGGCAGGTGAGGCTTAATCATTCCTTTCAGCATCTCTGCAGTGTACTGGGTGTTCAGATGCAGCCTTTACCGAAGAGCAGGGCCAGGAGGTGGTTATTGATCTGTGGGTCATGTGTTTCTTTAGCTCTCTTCAGAACATGAGGATCAGTCATCTCAGTCACTGTAGGCAGAGGACTAGCATTGTCCATAACTATCACTGACCCATAGGCATAGGGCATGATGCTGTCACGGTGGAAGGGCCAGAAGGCCATGTGTAGCATCTGAGCAAGAACAGGAAGAACAGTTCAGACTAGGGCATGAATGAAGGCTTGTGTGAGTGTGTTGTGTGTGTGTGTGTGTGTGGGGCAGATATTACCATAGCTCTTCCCACCTCCATTAGCCTGATTTAGAAACTTCCTCACAGACCAGAACTGTGTAGAAATATTTCTCTTGTGGTTCTAACTGCCACCAAGTTGGCATTCCAGATTAACCATCTCAGATTCCTACAGTAAACATCAAATCAATGATGAAAGCCTTTCTTCTGGAACTGAAACAAACAAATAAGCAAGCAGAAAACCAGGAAAATATTCTTGTTATCACTCTCTCACAAATTAGCTTGATATTTAAGCTGGAGTAGTTAAGCAAAATATAATTAAAAGTAGAAACATCAAAAATAAAACTGTATTTAATTTTCCAATATGCATAAAATTACCCATTATGCATAAAATTCCTACCTCCTACAAATCTGAAGATAGGTTGTTTGTAGAAAAACATTGAAGAAGGCTACTGATTAAACTCGAATTATTAGTGTGTTTTCCTTTAAGAGACAAAAGGAAAACAAAACCTTTAAGTCTGTACCATGCTGGTGTGGTAGTACACACTGGTGGTCTGAGCCCTGGAAGGTTGAGCTAGTTAGATTGAGAGATAATTCAGGGCCACTCTGATCTATAAGCCCAGAACCTTCTAGCAAAAAAACAAAACAACCAAAGAACATAACTTTACCATACAAATAATTTAGAAACTTGGAGGTAAATTCAATGAAAGATACTATTTCACGTCACAGAATAATAAGACACCATAAAATGAATAAGACTCAAATAAAACAACTCAATATTGGAAATGTGTCAGTTTTATCAGACTCATTATAGTTTCAATAAAACCTCAGTCAAATCTTCTCATTTTTTTTGTGTAAAAATTAACAATACTCATTCTCAAACTTACTCAAAGTGAGAAAGGCTATTTTTTTTAAAATTTATTTTTATTATTTTTAATTTATTAATTTTTTTAAAAAAATACCAACCCAAATTCCCACTCCCTCCACTCCTCCCATTCCCTTCACACACACCCCTACCCCACCTGCATCCAATCCTAAGAAAGGGTAAGATACACTGCTTTGTGGAAGGCCAAGGCCTTTCCCACTATATCCAGGCTGAGCAAGGCATACATCCAAAGAGAATAGAATCCTAAAAAGCCAGGATGTGCGGAAGAGATAAATCCAGGTGCCACTGCCAGTGGCCCCACAGACTGCCCCAGCCATGCAACTGTCAACCCCATTCAGAGGTACTAGTTTGGTCCTATGCTTGTTCCTTCCCAGTCCAGCTGGAGTTGTTGAGCTCCCATTAGCTCAGGTAAACTGTTTCAGTGAGTGAACCCATCATGGTCTTGACCTCCTTGCTCCTTGGGAGCTCAGTCCAGTGCTCCACTGTGGGTCTCTGTCTCTGTTTTCATCTGTTTTTGGACAAAGGTTTTATGGTGATATTTAAGATAATCATCAGTCTGACTACAGCACAAGGCAAGATCTCTTCTCTATTGCTTAGGGCCTTAGGCTGGGTCATCCTTGTGGATTCCTGGGAATTTCTCTAGAGCTAGGTTTCTAGTTTTGCAACTACAACCCCTTGAATATGTGTGTCTGAGTTAAGGACAGGATCAACTTTTGCTTCTGTTTTCCATAAGCCATAATAACCCCACTGCTATTTTCTCGATCACCAAGCTTTAGTGCATGCGTGTTTTATTTCAGGTTTCAGATTGCATGCTTTTGTGCCAATTACTCATTTCTGTAGTTTGCTAGTCCCAGGTTTTCTTAGTAGACCCATTGGACTTCAGGTGACGATTCTTTTAGAACTCACCAACAATCAAAGGCTATCTATGCTAGCAACTTTAAATATCACAAAATTATGGTTAGTGCAAACTTCCAGTGCTATGTGTGTGTGTGTGTATACATACATGCATATGCATATACACATACATATATATGTATACACACATATACACACATTTGATTTTTTTATAAGTCATATTAACACATACCATAGTATAAATAATTCCAGTTTAGAGATTACAGAAATATTCAGTAATCTCATAGTAGTAAAACAACCAATGACAGTCCACCTATTCAAGACACGTGGAAATTAAGTTCAGGAGCTCTTAAGTGATTACAGTTTGCACAATTAGTAAGTAGCAACCTGTCTCTAGATGGTGCATCTCTCACTACACCTACTGTCAGAGTTCCAGAGAATGACCTCCCTCAGAGCGTGGGAAGGTGAGCCTAAACAGAGAGCAATGGGGAGGCAGTGCAGCTTGAAAGGCCTTAAGGCTAAGTTTCCAGGTAAAGGGAAAATCCATTTAAAATTCTGGAACAGCAGTGGCCCGAATTGGCAGGGACTCGTGTGGGACTATTTGTAATGGGGAAAGTTATTATAAATTAGTTTGAACCGCATGACACCTGCCCTGCCATCTGATCACGCAGCACATACCCGGAGCACATGGACGTAGCTGTAAATGTGGCAGCAGAAACTACATTTCTATGCTTGTAAATGTGATCAAGGGGTTTTGTCCTTGCAGGGTCCTTTGTTGTATCTAGACTTTTATTTCAATTCAAGCTACATTTATCTGTGGGCTCCAGGAAATCACCCCAGATCAAAAGGCATTTTCTACCCAATTTTCACGATTCATTCTTGTACTTCTTCCAGGCTTTCTTCCGCAGGACCAGGACGTACCCGGTACTGAAGTTGTTTCACAAGTTCAAACTTCATAGAACTAAATAGAGTGTGCTCTCAGCCAGAGGTTGGCTTTTTAGCTATTGTCCATTTCTTTCAAGCATTAAGGCGAGCTGGAAACAAAAGAAAGGTAATAGGTTTTCCAGATGAGAGGAAGGTGGAGAGAAAAGTAAGGAAAATAGAGGG
This sequence comes from Microtus ochrogaster, assembly GCF_000317375.1. Classification (NCBI taxonomy): domain Eukaryota; kingdom Metazoa; phylum Chordata; class Mammalia; order Rodentia; family Cricetidae; genus Microtus; species Microtus ochrogaster. The sequence continues at coordinate 33,316,244 of NC_022031.1, forward strand.
TTCAGGATTACAGGAGTGATGATGTGGAGGAAGGGAGTCTATTATGCTAGAAAAAAAAATTCCTGGTTTAGAATGGAGCAAAAGAAGGGAGGGAGGGAGGCAGAATAAACAGAACATAGGCACTGAAGTCTAATGTATAAATCGAGTGCAGACTTTGCCAGCTTTGAACTCTTGGGTAGCTTCCTGAGCTCCACTAACTCCAGGTTCTATTTGCAAAATGTAATTGCAAGTATAATGACACCCTGCTTGCAACATTGTTATGAGGAGCAATGATCATAATGCTTAAAGTGGGCTCAGTTCATGGTGTTTTTCTATCTGTTATGGTATCTTTCTATCTTAGTTCATCTGTTTTCTATCTCTGAACCCATTACACAGACTGCGGTTCTAAACACGTATACGCTATAAAGAAAAGATGTTTAAGTTGGGTTATGGTTCTGCAGGGTGGGTCCAATGTCAAAAGGCCATGTCTGGCAATAGATATACCTCCTGTTGTCAGCACAGGACATCATAAATGAAGAGAGGGAGCATGTCCATGTATATGTGTCTTCCTTCACTGTATCTTCTAAAGGAACTAGGATATCTATCTATCTATCTATCTATCTATCTATCTATCTATCTATCTATCTATCTATCTATCTATCTATCATCTATCTATCTATCTGCAGGGAGCCGGATAGGATCGCCATTACAAGATGGCGCCTACATCCTGTCTTGTTGGAAATAAACAACTCCATATTTGGCTATGCCTTTGGGAGCTGAGCTGCGTGTCCCCCGCTTCCCGCATGCGCGGTGGATAAGGGTCCTTGGGCCTATCCCGATGCAGTCTGGTGTCAACTGATGGTGGCAGCCAATCACAGGGCGACCCGTGTGCCTACTCCCTATATAAGCAGCTGCTTTAGTGCTCTCGGGGGCCCTCGCTTCCTGCTCTCCCTCAACCAAGGGCACTCCATTTAAGTGTGATCTGAGAAGAATCCTCGTGTGGTGGTTGTTCTTTCTCGCTGGTCGAGAAGTTCGCC
>NC_022031.1:33317359-33353179 GCF_000317375.1 Microtus ochrogaster
AACCACAGTCCTTTTCCTAAGGTCCCAATGGCAGGCACTGCCTTCACTCCATATTTGAGGGGCTGTGGTGGGATTGGGGCACTGAAACCATTTAAATAGTAGTAGCACTAAATAAATAGAGATGAGTCTTGGCTGGGTGGTGATGGTGCATGGTTTGGATACTGCAGGATTAAATATTAGGAGGCAGAGTCAGGAAGGTCTTTGTGAGTTTGAGGCCAACCTGGTCTACAGAGTGAGTCCCAGGACAGCCAGGGCTACACAGAGAAATCCTGTCTCAAAAAACAAAAAGCAAAAACAAAAAAATAGAGACTAATATTGAAATTATTAACAATTCTTTCTCTTTTTTGTCTTATACAAAAGTTTTGAAATCCATTGTCCTATTTCTTACATATTTAATCCATAATAACTCAGTTGGAAATCAAGCTAACATCACTTAAGAAAGCTAACAACTTTCCTGTGAAATTAGTGTCCTCATTTAGTATAATAAATATAGTCAAATCATTAAAATATTTGACCAAATTACAATATGTTTACTTTTTAGAGTTGAGTCATTGAGTATCTTTATTTTTGCTTAAGTATACTTAAATTATAGGGGTATTTGAAAATTAAAACAGTTCTTGAAAATTATATATATATAATTTATATATATTGTATGTATGTATGTATGTATGTATGTACATATATTTGATGAGTCAGGCTTTCTTCTCCCATCAATTGGGAACAGTAGCATTTTATGCCAGATACAATTCTCCTTACCTAAGATTGTAGGACCAATCTGGACAGCTCTCTTCTTAAGACAGGGTCTCCAGTCTGTAGATAATCAAATTCTGTTGAATTTGCAAAATGATCTCCTTAGCCTCCTTCAGGATCTTAAGCCATAAGTAAGTGATTCTGAGGACTCTTCAGTTCTAATGGAATGAGAATTTCCCTCAGAATTAAATGTCTTCCCTCTTGCATGTTTCAGAAAGCCCTTTGCAATATCAGTAAGGATTATGTAAAAATAAGAACTGAAATTTAACTGGAATTGTTACCAGTCTCATTGGTTAATTTTTTTAAATTTTATTTCTGAGATTGCCATAGAATTACACATTTTCCCCTTCCATTTCCTCCCCCCAAAGCCTCCCATATACGTCTCCCTGCTCTCCTTCAAATTTTTGGTATCTTATTTTACTAATTGTTATTGCATGTGTGTGTGTGTGTGTGTGTGTGTGTGTGTGTGTGTGTGTGTGTGTATGTATAGGCATATAATGCATGTGTGTGTGATATATATGTATATGCATTCCTAAATATAACCTGTTCAGTCCATAGTAAGTTATTTCATTCATGTATGTTTTCAAGGCTGACCATTTGGTACTAGTAAACTAATCAGTGTGTGTTCCTCCCTGGGAACATCCACCTCACCTGCTCCAGCTTTCTCCAGTTGCCTGCAGCTCTTGTGTAGGGCTGAGATCTTGCGGCCTTTGGCATGTTTCTTGGTTTTGTCCTTGTTAAGTTTACATGGGCCAGACATGTTTGTAAGACTTTAAGGTTGTAGCTTCTGACATTACTAAAAGCTACAACCTCATAGTTTAATTGAAAGAAAAGTAGATGGAGAGTCTTCATTTTCATTTTGATTTAGACCAGAATTCAGAACAGTACCCTGAGAAAGGCTTCAAACTAATATAGGTAGCCTTCTTAGTTCCTTGTAGCTCTAATACCACATTCATATGATTAGTCACTTTCATATTTCGTTTTTTTATGTAAATGCCTACCTACCCATGGCACTAGTACAGTTTTGATTTGTATCTTCAGAATTTATAGTAGGCGGTTGCTTGACTGATCATTGCATCTTGCTTTATTCATCAATTTGTGCTTTTCTGTAGACCCTAGTGGTTTAGATAATTATATTTTTAAATCACTTTTACATGAATCATATGTAATTGGAAAAATAAAGTTAACTTATGTCTGCAGATCAAGGACATTCTCTTAATGATTTCAAAATTAGAATCAGAGAGTCACAGTCAAGTAGCAAATATCAGTAAAGTCAGCGTCTTTACTGAAGGGAGTAGCTAGGAAAGAAATGGCGCAATAAAAGTAAAAGTTTTAAAAAGCTGTGTAAATTAAGATATACATATTGATCAACACTTTGTGCTCTGTCGATTGGCACCAATTGAGTCTCAGGCCAGCAATTAGTGTCTGGCTGTCTGAAACGGGACCAAGCCTGCCGGCGAGAGTTTCCAGATCAGGGATGAGGTTTGAGGTTCCAGTCCAAGAAGTTTCAATGATGTTTTTAAAATATTGTATACTATCCAATTTCATAATTTGTAAACCAATTGGGTAGGAATGGCTTGCTTCCTGTGTGTCAGGGCGTGGGGTCCATCCCTTTCATGACATAGAAGCCACTTGCCAGCCAGTGTCATCTGGTAGAGGCTGATAGCATCTCTCATCTTTTATATAAAAAGGAGTTTGGCTATCTTAAAAATTCAGGTGTGTTTGCTTAGTAGTGACCAAAACGGGGGTTGGAGATTTAGCTCAGAGGTCTGTGCTCACCTGGCATAGCCAAAGTCCTGTCCTCAACCCCCCACATGACAAAAATATAAGTATTAAGTTTCTGTAAAAATATTGTCCACAGGGACTGTTGTTGTTGTTGTTGTTGTTTTCCTCAGGGTGGAGTAAATGTATCAAAATGATGTGCAGGGAGCAGCAGTCGCAGAAGAAACTGGAAGAGCATGACTAGCTTTACCTAAACATTCTGTAATGTACTGATGGAGCCATGGTATGACCTACTCTTCACTTCCTGGTCCTCAGTACGATTCAGGAGGTCCTCCATTTTTACGCAAATGACTTCTTGGCGGTCCTGCTCACTTGTTCATCTTGAGGTCCTATACTCAGGGAGACTCCACGAGAGAAAACTAATTTTCCTTTGCTAATGGTTGTCAGCTGGAGACCTACCCTCCCTCTCTTCCTTGAATTTTTTATTTCGCAGGATCAAATATTATTCTTATATTTCTGGTTCCAGGGTAGATGAAATTTATGCTGATACAAAATACCTTCCCATTTTAACTACTTGTCTTTTTAATAATTTTTAAAATGTTTTTGAGGTTTGGACTTTTCTTTACATTTATTTCATTGCAATTCTCTTCTGCCTTAGTTGGCAGTGCTTCTTACAGGAAACATTTAGCTTCCATCTTCCAAGTGCTTGGTCAGTCTGTATCCTTGGGCTCCTTTGCCTCTCTATGCATGGGATGTCCTGGTCAGTGATGATGCAAGAGCTCTGAGCAAAAGGGATGCATGTGCCTTCCAATGAGGATGCCAGATCATTTGTGGAAATTTCCATAAACTATTCTTTTCTCCATTGAGCTGACTCCTGGATAGGCAAGATGGGGAATTCACCACACCAGGTCCCTAGGTAATAAAAAGCTCCCCCATGCTAAGCCATGATGAATATACAGTATGAGAGAGGTGTAATTACATTTTGAGGCACTGAGATTGAGGAGATAATTAGTGCAATAAATTCTAGCCTTTCTTGACTAATGTCCATGGGATGCTCCACTTCATGATACTAGATATGGTTTCTTTTTATAATTACTTAATTTGCTTTTGTTGAAAATAACTTTTTCATGCATTATATTCTGATCATGATTTTCCCTCCCTCATCTCCTCTCATATCCCCACCAATCCAACTCCACACCTTCTTTTCCTCTTCTTTAGAAAATTAATAGTTCAATAAATGATAAGCAAGAATAAAACAAAGCGAACAGACAAAGAGATAAAACAAACAAATAAAAACAAAACCAAGTAAAAGCATGCCTGAGAAACAGATACTCAAAAGATACCCCCCACTTCACAAATGCACATGCACAAAATTCATAAAAACACAAAACTGATATTAATAATAGATAAGTAAGCAAAAGGCAAGTAAGGCAAAAACAAAATGCCCAAACAAAGCCTTAGGAGACAAAACAATCTCCAAAAGTGTCATTGAGCTCATTTTGTGTTTGTGTGCTGAGCCTCACTAGAGTTGGTTTGTATACTTAGTAAGACTCCATTGGAGAAAATTATTATTTTTTTCTTTTGTGAGTGGTTGTCAGTTGGTGATAGCGTCTGATTTAGGAATGTGGTCTTGTGTCCACTTCTCTTCTCAGCACTGGTACCCCATGTGACTTGGAACTGTGCAGGTTCTGTGCATGTTGCCCCAGTCTCTGTGAGTTCATTTGTCCGTCAGTCCTATTGTGTTTAGAAGGCCTAGTTTCCTTCATGTCTTCCATCCCCACTAGCTCTAACAATCTTTCTGCCTCCTCTTCTGCTTTGTTTCTTGAGTCCTAAGGGAAGGGATTTGATAGAGGGATTTGATTAAGAATGAGTGCTTCAATGTCTCTCAGTCTTACACGTAGAAATCTTAACTTCAACATGATGGTGCTAAGAGTTGGGGTTCTTTGAAAGGTTATTTTGTCTCATGTTAAGTGTAATGCTCAATTGATATTCTTGATCAAATTTAAAAAGTTTCCATCTAATTTGAGAATACTGAGATTATTTTTAATTATAAATAAACACCGAATTTGATCATATTCTTCTTGTGAATTTGCTGGTGTTCATATGATTTTGGTCTGATGACCACATTGACTTTTGAGTTTTGAACCTGCCTTGTACATCTGAATGTCCTAGCTATGGTACAGCACATAATTTTTTTAACCCTTACTGAATTTTCCGTACTAATATTTTGTAAAGATATTTGCTTAAATGCTCATGAATATGTATGTATGCACACAAATATATGTATATATTCTTCTAATGTCTTTAGTTTTAGCATTCAAGTAACTCTAGCCTCAAAGAACAAGTTAGAGGCATTTTTCCTTGCTCCTGCTCCCCCTTCTTCTGCTCCTGATTTGGACCTTGAGATTTCTGTCCGGTGCTCCAATTTGGGTCTCTGTCTCTGTCTCCTTTCATCGCCTGATGAAGGTTAATATTCAGGAGGATGCCTATATGTTTGTCTTTGGATTCACCTTCTTATTTAGCTTCTCTAGGATCGCGAATTATAAGCTCACTGTCCTTCATTTATGGCTAGAAACCAAATATAAGTGAGTACATCCCATGTAATGGGGATGTTCTATTGGGAACTCACCAAGGCCAGCTGGCCTGGGTCTGAAAAAAGCATGGGATAAAACCGGACTTGCTGAACATAGCGGACAATGAGGACTACTGAGAACTCAAGAACAATGGCAATGGGTTTTTGATCCTACTGCACGTACTGGCTTTGGGGGAGCCTAGGCAGTTTGGATGCTCAACTTACTAAACCAGGATGGAGGTGGGCGGTCCTTGGACTTCCCACAGGTCAGGGAACCCTGATTGCTCTTCAAGCTGATGAGGGAGAGGGACTTGATCGGGGGAGGGGGAGGGAAATGGGAGGCGGTGGCAGGGAGGAGGCAGAAATCCTTAATAAATAAATAAATTAAAAAAAAAAGAGGCATTCTTCCTGCACACAGCTCTTAAAAGGACATTAGTGTGCTTTGTTACTTTGTTTGGTAGCGACCACTAGCAAACTTGAATTGTTAGCAATTTATTTCTTTTGCAAATTTAAATCCTATTTTTATTGTCTTTTCCATTGTGCTTCAGTAGATTGCATCTGTAAGGAACTGGTCCATATTATCTACTTAATTACGCTGTAGATATAGAGTTTGTAGAAGTCTCTTGTTCTTTTTGGATGCCTATAGAATGTGTGTTGTTGGTCTTCTGTGGAGAGGAGGCTTTTGAATTGTCTGGTGGAAGCCATGAATGCTTTTAGAATAAAACAATTAAGTCACAAAGGTAACAGCAAAAATTATCTATGAGTATCCATAGAACTTCTTTTTCTATGACACATCCTGGCTCTCTATTAAGGAATTCAAGATTTTTGGCACACTCTTGTCTTACCTTCTTCAAAGCTCTATGTCAGAATCTGATTTCTATAAATACTCAATGTAATTCCACAGTGTAAATCTAGAGGTTGACAAAAGCAAATTTTTCTCTCTATATATTTAACCAGGTTTCCAGAAAAATAATGTTTGGTTGTATTCTAATTAATATCATTAGAATAGAAAGGGTCGTTCCCTCCCCCAATGGAGTTAAGGCTGAGGAAGGAAGAGAGATGGAAGAGAAACAGCTTGCTGTTCTGCCCATAAGCATCTATATAGTCATTTGACTATTGTTTCCTAGAAATTCGGATTGTGTTGGATAAATAAATTCAGTTCTTTTCATTTTAAATATCTTAAAATTGGGTTTCTATCACCTGCAGCCAAAATAAGTTTGATATTCTTTTTTATTTATACAAAGAAATCAAGATCCAGAAAAGTAATGTGATTTGCTCTAGACTCACATTCAGAGTCAGAATAAAACCCCACACCTTTCAGGCCAGCATTCTTTCTTTCCCATCCCTCCCCATTTTGGAGGGGACTCCTGAAGCCGCAGTTCAGGAGGTTGGCCATTTTCCATCTGCTTCAGGTTCAGTGTACATTCTCTGACTTATCAACCCTCCTGTGTCACTTGCAAAATGAAATTCCCAATTATTCATGCTCCTGACACAGAGGCAATAGAACTGACAGATTCGGAGGCAATAAAAGAGACACCTTTTGGTTCTGAGTATTTGTCTTCTAAGAAATAGATAAATTTGAGTGTTAATGGGATGCCTCGTGAATAATTCTTAGATGCAATATTTAGAACACCGTATTTTCCAAGGCTATGGCAGCTACTATAAATGGAAGTGTATACTTTCAATCTTTCTTCTATATTAAAACTCCACAATCTAGCCTTTAGAAATTCTAAAGCGAGGGAAGCCTATAGAATTTATTTTGATGAGACTATGACCATTGATTTTAGTAGTCTAGCTTTGGATTTTGGAAACCACGATACTACTCCCTAGGTCAAAGGTACAGGAAGCTTGATTAAAATCATCTTCTTCTTTCCAGTATATTACCATTGTTAGATATTTTAGAGGTTTATTCTCTTATCAGCACAGCCCAGGAAGAAAAGCATCTGACCTCTCAATAAGTTGGTCTTGACTTAGAGGTAAGTGTAATGGAGGATTCTTGTTCTTGTATCTCTGATCCTTCAGAGCAACTTGGGGGAGGCATTACTAGTATCAAAGTGAATTTCTCTTTAAGAGTACTTGTGCATGGAGTTTGTTCATTCAACAGCAGAGGCATAAATGGTTGTGGTATTCATACTGATCTTATCCATTTCAATACCATTATCTTCAAGGTGGTGTCAGGGTGGCAAGGGTATGGAAGAAGTTAATTGAATGTCTGTGAACAGAACATCAGCCAAGTGAAATAACATTGTACAGCACAAAAGCACAACAGGATATTGTGGCTATAGCCATTCTGCTTTCCGATTGTAGTGAAAAGCAGGAATAGTTTTTTTTTTTTTTTTGAATTTTTCGAGACAGGGTTTCTCTGTAGCTTTTGGAGCCTGTCCTGGAACTAGCTCTTGTAGACCAGGCTGGCCTCGAACTCACAGAGCTCCGTCTGCCTCTGCTTCCCAAGTGCTGGGATTAAAGGCGTGCGCCACCATTGTCCAGCAGGAATAGTTCTTTTTGAACCAGTGCAAAAATCCTACCCTCTGAATTGGAAGTCCTACTTGGGGGTTAGTGCAACATAGCAGCAGTTATTCAGGAGAGAAATTACTGTGGTGTCTGGATCGGCTAGAGCATGCTCAAGTGGACCTAGTTATCCTGCAGATGTCATCCATGGGATACTTCTGCATCTGTAGACTCCTCTGTGGATGACTACAGAAGGTCAACACACATTTGCAATTCACAGATGTAACCCGGTCCTTAATTAAGACCGGCACTTCTCATCTTCACGTTTCCTTAATCCTTGTAATAACAGTTGATACAGGAAGAGCGCAGCTTTAATAGTAACCTGGTTTACATTTGAACTTTTTGGAAAGAAGATTTAGAAGAAGTTATGGTTCAATAAGGAATAGCTCCACAAAAGACTAGAAAGAGAGTGTAACAGTATAAAGTGCTTTTTGCTCTTCCTGAGTATATGAGTTTGGTTTTCAGCCCCCACATTTTTTGGCTTGCAGCCACCCATAATCTGATCTTGAAGGTGGTGTCTCCCTCCAGGGGTCCCAGTGCCCTTGTCTGGTCTTTGTGGGCACCTACATGCACGTGTACACATCTCCACTCAGACACAATACATACACACATATAATTAAAATATGGATTACAGGATGCATAATTAAAAATAAAGAATGAATATTTAAGAAAAGATTCCTAGATTTTATGGTCTGAGAAAACAGGAACAGGTGCACTTGGTTTATATTTGCTGCTAACTCAATTCATTTAACAGAAGAAAGTAATTTCAAAGATTATTTCTTGTCTTGAACCCAGTTAATTGAGTAGGAATTAAAGAATTGCCAAAGGGCTGGGGATGTATCTCTCCGGTAGAGTACTTGCCTAGCATACGCAAGGCTCTAGCTCCCTGCTCAGTGTCACGAAACAAGCAAAATAAAAGAACAAAACATTTCTTAGAGATAGGCATATGTTTAATCATACACAAAGTGGACAAAAGAAGACACTACCAAGACTCTTGAAAGCTTCAGGCCCGGCACTCAGTGAGGCACCCAGCTGGTCAGAGACAAATAGCCAACACTTTTCTCCTTTCTTTGAAAGTTTATATTGTCTCTCTGAATCCTAATAACACTCGGAAGAGGTGCTGATGTGTGTAGAGAGGTAGGCTTGATGCTTTACCTTGGATTGAGGTGATAGAGACATCAGAGACCTATTTAGATTAGAGACAGCATGCAGGAAGTGATATCCAAAGATAAATTTGCTCTTCTATTTTGGTTCCCTTGAGAGGAGTCCTCACATCATTCAGACCTAGCAGGACACACGGAAAGGTTTCGTAAGCTTCTGAGAGAGGACTGGTGTGGCTCCATCTTCAGACCTCTGCTCACCATGACCACCATTTTGCCCGAGAGAGCTGATATGAGAAATGCCTGACAACACAGAAGGCCAAGCCTGTGACTTACAAGGAAATCAAACCAGCATTCAGGCTCAAAAGGTTTAATGAGATCGTTAGAATCTCTTCCTTTGCTTTGGGCACAGTGTTGTTGAAAATTATCTTCAGCTGTTTGCTGATATATGCGGGCCTTTGTTAATCCTGGGTGGCTGGCATTGAGATACACTAGGCAGCCAAATTGCTCTAGTAATTTAACATTTGGTCAACAGTGAGACACCTGCTTTTTCATGCCGTTCAGATAGTCTATCTCCTTGTCTCTTTCATCCCATTCTCTGTCTTATTTTTCTTACAGATTTTTCTCCTGGGCTTTCCACAGGGAACAAGGACTCTAAAAGGCTAAGGAAAAGGGATTTGATGATGAGGACCAATAGATACCTTGTCAGAAATAGAGGTGGTATTCTTGTAAGTTTCAGAGTCCACTCACAGACCAAGGAAGCTACAGACCGAACAGAACTTCTTAGCTCTGTCATAGTATAGCCTAGAGGAGGGATGTTCTCTTAGAACTCAGGGTTCATATAGAAAAATCAACTGTAGTTATGACAACATGAATTTGGGTTTTCTCCAAAGGGTTATCTTAGTTTTAAGTTATTCCATTCCATGGCAGTTTTGTTTGCTGTTTAGATTTATTTATTTATTTTTTCACCTACAGAGATGGTTCATTGGCTAAGAGTATTGACTTCTCTTCCAGTGACCAGGGTTCTAGTCACAGCATCCACATAGTGCTAATGGTCATCTGTAACTTCAGTTCCAGGGGACCAGCTGACCTCTTCTTGCTTCTGTGGGCATTTGCGTGCATGTGGTGCATACACATACCTGTAGGGAAAACACCCGCATGCATAAACTAGAAATAAATAGATTTTAAAGAATTAATTATGGGTGTATATGTGGATGCCTGTGGAGTCCAGAAGACAGTGTTGGATCCTCTGGGGCTGATTTCAGGTGATTGTGAGTGGCCTGACCTGGCTGTTGGGAGCCAAATTCCAGTTCTCTGGAAGAGCAGGAAGTAATAGGAACTACCGAGCCATTTTTCTAGCCCTTCCAAGCCAGTTCTATATAATGGGTCAGTTTCTCATCACAGGGCAGGAGGCATGGCAGCAGATGGCAAGTGTGGAAACAGAGCGGGAGGCTGAGAGCTCACATTCTTAACTTCAGGTGGGGGGAAGCAGGAGGGGCGGGAGAAATGGGGAGAAAGAGAGAATCAAAACAGAAAAACAAAATACCACTGTGAGAAGCTCTGAACTCTCGAAGGCCAGCCTGGAGTGACATACTTTCTCCACATGCTCACACCCCCCAAACTTCCCCATACAGTACCACCTGCTGGAGGTCAACTGTTCAAGTGCTTGGGCCTATGGGGGAAATTTCTCACTTAAACCATCATACGGCCATGTCATCAGCAGGCTTTTGGTCTCAGAGTTAGTCTTCAAAGGTGACAATAATTAAAAGACTGAGACTTGAATGTTTTATCTAGCAAAATGGATTGACAATTTTTTTTACACCTTGTTGTTTTCTAATACATTATTCTGAACATTTTAAATGTACAAACAATTTGAAAGCCTTATATTCCAAGCCTGTAGTCCCATCCAAAAGTCTTCTTTTATTTTACTGCACTTGCCTCGTCATTTTACCTGGCAATCCATCTATCCCTGTAAGTGGTCATCAATCAAATCTCTGAGCAATTCAAAGCAAGTCATAGATACTAGCACAAATTTCCCCAAATTTGTCAGTATATATAACATTAAATGCAACTCAGTATTTTATAATGTCATTCTTTAGATAAATCTTCAGGAAAATGTACAGTTCTGAGTTTTGATAAATGGCTCAAACCTATGTACGCTTTCCCTAACCTTCCCCAGCCTGTGTACTCTAGCCGCTCCTTGAGACCAAGTGTATTGAGGCAGCGTTGTATACAACAGGTGGTAGGAGCAACTGGATATTTGGGGTGGGGGTAAGGGTGGGGAATAGGGTGTGAAGGAGTTGGGGGTGGTCTTGTGACCCTCCCTACTCCTTTATTTTCAAGATGCAGAAAATCGACATAACTCCAGAAACTTTCTTTCTGAAGCTTCCAAGTTATTTGCTTGCTTCCACAAGTAATTCTTGACCTTATGTTCAGTCCCTCAAGGATTAGTTCTGGAAACTGTCAGTGGAACCATGTAATATGTTTTCTTTTGTAAAATGATTCTTTAATTAGCACAAAACTTCTAAGTATATTTTTCTTATTACTGATTATTTCACTATATATATTAATATCCGTATTTTAACACGGTTTCATTAATAGACACATGGGTTGTTTCATGTTCATGGCTAGCATAGTAAATATACTATGAACTTTCTCCTCTGAGAATTATTGGGAATATGAGTGCACATCTCTCTGTTAATATATATATATATATATATATATATATATATATGTGTGTGTGTGTGTGTGTGTGTGTATAATGTATATGTAACTTATGTGAATTCCTGTTGTTCACATCCTCTCCAACAGTTGGAGCTCTTTGTCTTTTTAACCCATTTATTCTAATGGGTTAGCTAGGATCTCATTGTAGTTTTCAAATGCATGTCTATGAAAAATAGTGATGCTAGGTACTTTCTATATGATAATTGACTACTCTTCTTTTCTCTCAGAGTTTTGTCTACTGTTAAATTATTTGATTGTTACCATTATGTGGAATGCTCATATTTTGAGATATACTTTGTTAGATATTCATTTTAAATATTTTCTCTCACTTTCTTTACTTGAGACTTTTGGATTAAAATATGATTTTGATGAATATTAATACCTTTTTCTTTTATTGTTGTGTTTGTATCTTGTTAAAAATATTTCTTAGGTATTAGATGATATTATTTCCTTTCAGAAAAAATTCTAATTTTATGATTCGAGTTTGAGTCTATATTCATCTCCAAGACAATTATGGATAATACAAGCTGTGAATCAGGAGGGTGTTTGTCACAAGCAGTGTTTTAGCTCTATTTGTAATAAAGGTTTTATTCTCCTTGTGAGTGCTCCAGTGTCATTTTCTAAAATTAAGTGAGTGTGCAGATGTGAGTCTATTCCTAGAGCCTCTGTCTTGTTCTGTTCTGTTAGGCATCATATTGGCTCTTTATGCTCAGACCACACTACCCTGTCTCTTGACAGGAAGCCTGAGCATCAGGAGATACTTGTATTTCTGATATATTTCTTCTTTAACAACCTCCTTAGCCATTCTGAGCCATTTTCATATGGATTTTATAAATATCTTGCTAATTTCAAATACTTGGATATTATGGATATTACACTGATTCTATTAATAAAATTATCTAATTTTTGCAAAACTTGAGATATAAGCAACATTGAGAGTTATAGGTCATAAACATGATGTATCCTACCATTTACTAAAGTCTTCAGTTGCTCTGCGTAAACTCTCTGTCATGAAGTAATATTATATGTATATTACATATATATATTCTTTAGAATATATTTCAGATACTGCTTTTGTAATTTACACTGTAAGTGAACATTTTCCAACTTAGGTTAATAGTATGTGATTTTGAAAATTGACTTAAAATGCTTCAAAATTACAAAATTTAAGTACTAATTTTCTTAGTTGTTTTCAAGTTTCACAGTATTTTCTCAAACAGTAGTCACATAGTCTGTGAATACACTTTAAATGTTCATTTTGCTTAGTTTTCAATATTTTACTAGTTCTCGTCTTATTATACTACTTGGATATCTAGTAAAATTATGACTAAATATGTTGAGCTTTAAGTTTTGAGAAGAGAACCCTAAATGTTTTACCTGCATGTTTGCTATTCGCTGTAGGCAATTATAGAGAATGAATGATTTAAGATGCCTTTTTCCAGAATATAATTGTTTAACTCTTTAGATATTCTACTACAGAGAGTTCCAGGATAGGCACCACACACATTCTCTATGTTTTTGAGATGACTGTATACTTTTTCTTTTTCTTTTTTTCTATTGACATCTGCATCTTAGTGCTTGATTATGTTTTCAGCTTCGCTAGTATTCTTGGAATGGATTCTCCTCCATGATGACGATGGAGTATCATTTTTATATGTCACTCAGATAGATGTAAAAATACTGTATTGATTATGTGTGACTTTGTTAAAGAATTCCTTTGAGAAAGTAAGCAGTTAAAGACAAGTAGCAATGTGCCATACAGGACTTGCATGGAGAAGCAAAATGTGTGGCAATACTAGTTCAAAGCGTGACATATTGAGAATAGGCTGGAGAGCTTCTCGATTTTACATAGAGTGTATTTTTCTTTCTCCTTATATGTGTATGTGTACACACATGTGTGGCTGTATGTGGGTACCTGTGTGGTCGTGCAAAGGTGTGGGGGCCTGACGTTGATGTTAATAATCTTCCGCAATCATTAGTTTCCTTTATTCTTTGAGACAGGGTCTCTCAATCAGATATAGAATTCACTGACCACTAATCTAACTGGTCATTGTGCTGTTGGATTATCTTGCCTCTGCCTCCTAAGGCTGGAATGACAGGTGCTTGTTAAAGAAGCTTTTTCTCACATCTAAATGGTGATATTATTTACTTCCAGAAAGCTTCTAATTCTATCATTTATGTTTAGGTCTCTTCCTCTTCCCCCCCTCCTCCCCCACTGCCTCTTTCTTTCTTGTTTTTTTCGAGACAGGGTTTCTCTGTGTAGTCCTGCCTATACTGGAACTCTCTGTAGACCAGGCTGGCCTTGAATTCACAGACACATAAAGATGTTTCTGTGCTTCGATATGAGAACTTAACTTATCTTATGGGTATGAGGACAAACATTTACCATGTTGCTAGAGATTATGCTAGTTTCAAAGAATGGTGGTTGGAGGTTCTCATCTTAGATCCGTGACTTCACTAGTGCTGGGGGGTTGGGAAGGGTTCTGGTACCAGGTGTGAGTTCCCTCTTGTTGAGCAGATTTTAGGTCCAGTTAGAAAGCTCCCGGTGACCACTATAATAGGTATGCTTCTGCTATTTTTGTGCCATGCTGGTATTGCTGTGGCTCATAGATGGCATGGCGGGGAGGACTGCTTGCTGTTTCTCTCATTTGGAAACTTGCATGGTGCCTTCTGGTAACATGAGAGCTAGTTCTCAGGGAGGAGGCTGAAATTTCTCTACATGGAAATTCAAAATGGCAATAAAGTTTGAAGCTGACAATATCTGCAGGAACTGATTTTCAGTACTTAAGGCAGTAAGTGTTTGTAAAACTCAGTAATAAAATGGGCTATTTTTAAACACAAAGGGGCGAACAAATAAAAAGCAATTTCAGAAATACTCTAAATAGAAAAAAGCCTACACAAATATGAAACTAAACTGTATAAAGAAAATTTAAATAAAAGTTAATAGGGATATATCATTCCTTTTTCTTCATATCAGATGGGAAAGAGTTGAAATGTTAAATGAACAGTAGGAATGGGTAGTGAGAGTCCTAATTAAAATGTTGTTTATTGTTATGTTTTATTTACCTTTATGTGTCTGCGTGAATACATGCCACATGTATGCATGTCCATGGAGGCCAGAAGACAGCATTTGATCCCCTGCAGCTGGAGTTACAGGCAGCAGTAAGCTGCTAGACTAGGTCCTCTGGAAGATCTGCAAGCACTAGTAGTCACTGAACCCTCTCTTCAGGCCTTCGTGAGCCTTTGTTGCTGGCACAAATTAGTGCAACTTTATTCTGTGGGAATTAGTAATAACTCTGAAGACAAATATGTTCTCACACTCTTAGCTAGTTATTTACTTGATTGTTCTGCTGCTGAAACCTTTAATGCATTGCTGCAGTTTCTATGTCCACTGCTGATCATGTGTTACAAGCTTTGGCTTCCTCTGGCCGTGAGATCATTCTCAAACACACATCCCCATCATCATCGTTTGAAACGCGGTCCTCACTAAAACTGGCATTGTGCTGTTTAAACTTTCACCTACCAAAACTGTAGATAAAACTTCTTTTTCTTTCTTAGCGCTCGGTCTCAAGCATTCTACTTTAGTAATGAAAATGGGCTAGTGTATATGTCTCAGAAGAGATCTTTTTATCATTTAGATACTTGATCTTTGTCAAGATAGGACTCTAGCCTTTCCCTGTTATCTTATTCACATCTTCCCAGATGTGAGACAGAATCATGATAGCTCAGGCTGACTTCAAACTTGTTATTCTGCCCAAGAAGGCCTTAGATCCCTCCTTGTCCTTGAGGTATATACCACCACACCCTTCTGACACATCTCCACCAGTGACCACTTCTCTTCTTTTCTTTTTTTGTTCTGCCTGCAAGGATGTCTCCCACATTGTAATCCACCTGACCATTCGTGTGTGTGTGTGTGTGTGTGATGTATGGTTTATGTATGTGTTTGTTGTGATATGTGGTTTGCTTATTTGTGGTGTGTGATATGTGTGTGTGGTCTGTGGTTGGTGTGTGTGTATGTGCATGTGTGTGGTATGTGTGCAATGTTTGTGTGTGTGATGTGGTATGTGTATATACTTGTGTGATGTGTGTATGTGGTATGTGATGTGAGTGTGTGATGTATGGTATGTGTGTGTTTGGTGTGATATGTATGTGTGGTATGTGTGTAATGTCTGTGTTTTTGTTTGTTTGTGTGTGTGTATGTGTGTGTGTTAGGGGAATAAGTCTTGTAAGTTTCATGTACTTTCTGATTCTGGGATGAACTCTGTTGATGACAAGCTGAAGTCGCATCCTCTAATATCAACTTAAAGATGAAAATCTGGAGAGACGGCTCAGCAGTCAAGAGCACTTGTTTTTTCAGAGATCCAGATTCTGTTCCCAGCATCCAGAAACCACATGGAAGATAACAATTGTTTGAAAAAATCATTTTCAGGGGATCTGGTACCCTCTTTTGACCTCCACTTGCACTGGATTTCCACACGATGCACAGACATGCATGTAGGTAGAAAAAAAATCACCTGAATAAAATAAAAAGTAATAATAAAATAAAAATAAGAAAAAATCTTTAAAAGAATGAAAATAGTATCTTTTTCATAATTTACCTTGCTATTATGTGATAAGTATATTATTATATATGATATATTATATTATATGATAAGTTTTGAGAAATATTAAAATAAATGGAATTTCAAGTGCGAAATAATCATAAAGCATTCAGTCTGATGAATTGATGCCTCTGTATTGGTTATGGGACATTTTTCATGGGCTCTGCCTTGTTTTTATTGTTGCTAACTGGAGTTGACAGGTTTTATGTCTTCTTTTATGTTTTACTGTTAGCTTTAGCAAGATGAACTAGCTGATGGCATCTTTGTCCACAGGCCAAGGGCTATTTTTGCATGGACTCTACCAGCCTAGGAAAGCGTTCTTGGACATTAGAGAAGATATAAGCATTAGCAACCATACCAGGCCCAACAACTGCACACATTCCCTGCGCTAGCCCTCTGGAAAGCCGGCTTTGTGAAAGAGGGATCATCTTTGCAATAAACTCTGGCTTTCCTATAGCTGACATCAGTCGAATGTCTGCTTAGAGGTTATTGATGGAAAAATCTGCAGAATAAGAATACAGTGGTCCTGGCTGGGAAGCAGAGAACAAATTAGCACTTACCAGAAGCCCTGGATCACTGAGTTATTTATGTGTCTGAAGCGGAACTAAAAATAGGGCCTAACATCTCCTCGTCTCCTGTTATGGGTTACTCCCCCCATTATCTATGCTTCTGTCTTGTCAGGGCAAATAAAGATAAGACAGTGTGGCCGTAATTCTGCGTCATCACCTTCGGTCCGTGTTATCTGCTCACTCTCACCTACCTCCTCTGCCGCTCCTGCCTATCTCCTCTCTGATTGTCCCAACTCTTCCCTCAAGCCATTCCTAACAGCTGACAGCTTTTCTCTTTCCTCTGATGAGCCCAGAACTTCCTAATAAAGGGTTTGGTGTTATTTGTTAGTGTTTATAGTGTTTTCATTTAATTTTTTAATAAAATGAGATGCCAAAGGACTTTCATTTCTTTCAAGCCCTTAACAAATCCCAGCGTTCTGTGCCTCTAAGATAACACTTTGTGATTACTGGGTAGTTTATAATTTTTGAATATGTTCATGCATGTATGCTCTAGTCACATCTTTTCCCCCCCTCAAATCCTCCTTGTAATCCCTTCTATCCCCCCCCCCCGCTCCCTTTCAGACTTACGGCCTTTTTTTTTTTTTTTTTTTTTTGGTAAAATTACAACCTGCTGAGTCCATTGAGTGTTGCTCAGATGTATATGTTTTTAGAGTTTATAACTATTTGGTAATAGATAACCAATTAAAGGGCTCATACCTTGTGAAGAGTGATTCTTTCTCGTAGCAGGAGTTAATTGCCTGTAGCTCTTCATCTAGATATGGGCCCCACGAGTTCCCCCCCATCCACATTGGCATATCATCGGGTGCTGTCATCCAGGTTTTGTTTAGGCAGCTATATTGTTGAGATTTAATGGGTTTATTTTCCCATGAGTAGAAGATGAAATATATAATTTTTTACTGAACATATAAAGAGGTGATATTTTATTAATATTTTAAAAATACAAAGAATTTAAAATTTCTTTATTTCTATGACTGTGTGTGTGTATGTGTGTGTGTGTGTGTGTGTGTGAGTGTTTGTGAATCCATGCCACAGTGTGCATATAGAGTAAGTAGCTTAATAGAGTTTCTCTTCTTTCATCTTCTCCTGGATTCCAGAAAGCAGAGAACTCAGGTCATTGGGCTTGCATACAAAGTGCTTTTATTATATCCCTTAAAAAATAAATGCATTTAATCTTAAAATCCAAAACACCTTTATTTATCATGTGTGCGTGTGTGTGTGTGCGTGTGTGTGTGTGTGTAATATGTGTGTTATCATGTGCAGGAAGAGTCAGAGGATCGCTGTGTGGAATCAGTTTTTTCCTTCAACTTTTGTTTGGGTTTGAGAGACCAAACTATGTGGTCAAGTTTATGTGACAAGTGCCCTTTATCTGCTGAGCCATCACAACAGCTTAGAAAGAAAAATTTGATTTCAATGTCACCCATCAAAAAATATTTTGCTTTTCCATATTTTATTACCAAGAATTATCTGGGCATTTATCTCATTGCTAATTTACACTGTATATAGTATTCTGAATTCCTTTTCTTCTTAAAATATCACCATGAAAAAGATTATCATTTTATTGGTCTATAATCTTATAGTCTGATCATATGACATAATTACTGTAATACTCCTCTGTTTGGGACACAATAACTTTCCAGTTTTTACTGGAAATAGTAAATTTAATATTTTAAAGTATGTAACTTTTTGTTCTGTCTGTTCTGAGGCAGAAATCCTGGAGCTTTATTTGATTGATCATAGGTGCTCATTAAATGAATGCTATCAATTTGTTCCCAGACACTTTCCATGCCTGTATTATTTGAATTGCTACACAGGTTCCTGACTTTCCTTTGGTTAAAGACGCAATCTACATTTGGCATAGAACACTTTGCCTGTAGTTCTGGTTTTAGACTTCTTTGGGCAAGGTCAAGACACTGAGGTAAACCTGCTGAGACGTTAGCTTTTCATTTGGGGCCTCAAGGAAGAGGCAAACAGCTTCCAAATCACTTCCACTTTCTGCTGACTTTCTAGACTAAAACATCATGCAGAAAGTCCTGTCCACCAAAAGATCTTGTCTCTACACCAAGGGCCAGCATAGCAGTGTGTCCAGGGAAGTGTCTGTTTGTCCCTCCTGTATCTCAATGTTCATGTCACCCTTTTCTCATCATTATTAATAAAGCAGGTTTAGCTGGAATTTATCATGGGCTCCCCGGCTCTGCTCCTTTACAGAAATAATCACAACCCATAAAGCATCTGAGAAATGAAACAGAGTGTATGACACTCATATAAGAACAGTTGTGATTTAGGAGACAGGGGATATAATTATGTGCTGCAGAAGTTCTTGCCCTTGCCTACACAAGGGCACAGAGAACATAAAGTTTCTGTGTCCCACTGAGGCAGCGCAAAGTTTTGTTATGCCTTGGAGAACTGTCAGAAATCAAGCCTGATGACCACCTTTATTGAGATCGTACTTTTTAAATGGGGACACACACACACACACACACACACACACACACACACACACACACACACAGAGTGGTATTCCTATTCTTTATATCATGTATGTCTGGATAATCCCTCCTAAGATTTTTGCTCTGTCATGAATACATCTCAGTATTTCTGCAACTTAGAGGCTAAACAGCAAATTGACCTACTATCACTATGCCAAACATGGTGAAATATATGGAATGAGAAGAGAAATATTAGCTTGTTTCATATGTCCATAACATATGTCCATATGCTCATATCTTCACACTATGTTATTAGCTTTCCACATCCCCTTTTTTTCTTTAGCATCTCAGTAGTCAAAGTTCTTTTCCTGATGCAGGAACCAAAATATTTATTCTTAAAGGAAACAAGGTTTGTAGTGATTCTGTTCATGTTTAATTTGAGAGTCTGCCCTCAAAATGAATAAATGTGTTTGGTTTGGCTTTTCAGATGAGAAGGACAGTTGAGGGGGTAAAGTGACGGGGTTATAGAAGCTTATGCTAAGTTTCCAGGAAGATTCTGGAGCTTGGCAATGTGCGGCAGAATCAGCGTTCCTGAGCAGAGTCTCTGAGAGAGCACTGTGTGAAGCCGTAAAAGTGAAGCCTAAGTTGCAAGGAAGCTGCAACGCATGTTGGCCATGCTAGGACTGTGGCATGCTTGCTGAAGAAATCTGCAGACACAACATTGGAGATGCCTCAAGAGAGAGGCTATGATTTGATTTTATAGGGACTCACCGTTAAGAGATTATCTCACAGAGAGAAGATACTTGACTCCCACCCCCAAGAATTATTTTCAGAATTTTATTTTACATTTTTAAAGAAGGCTGAAGACTCCATTGTTATTTCTTTATACTTAAGAAAGCATACGCCAGAAACCAAGCAGTTCATGAGGACAATAAGACTGATATTGAAGGGAATTCTGCCCATCCCATATGGTTAAACACAAAAGACACACATCTGAGTTGCATGGGTTCATGGTGGCACTTTTAACAATTAATGGGTCATGACCATGTTTTCAGAGTCCGATCTTGGACTTTTGAATAACGTTGGGAATATTAAAGACTATAGGGACTGACAGAGTTGATGGAGATGTACTTTGCATTATGAGATGAAAATGAGATTTCAAGGGCAAGGGGTGAAAATATTATGGTTCAATGATAGGTTTGGGTAGCAAATTGCCAAGAGCTAGATATATGATGGCTTATCTTCATTGTCAGCTTGACTGGATTTATAATTACCATGGAAACACCTTTTCGAAAGTCAATGGAAATGTTTCCCAAAATGTTTTGCTGAACCAAAACCTACCTTGAAATGGGCAGCACCATCCAATGGGCTGGTGTTACAAACAGAATAAAATAGAGAAAGCAAGGTGAACAATAACTCTAATCTTTCTTACTGAATTATGAATTTATAGTTATTAAAATAATCTCACTAAATAGAGATGCAATGTTGTAGTGATATTTCATTTGTATTTTAATAAACAAAGCCTGTCTGAAGTTCAGAGTGTAAAACAGCTGCATTAATCAGCCTTACAGACCAGGCCATGGTGACACATACCTTTAATCCCAGTAACCACACTAGTTTGCCATAGAAACTTGTGATAGTGGTGCACACCTTTAATCCCAGCACTAGAGAGGAATATAAGATGGGAGGGGACAGTTCTCACACACAATCTCATTTTGAGATTCTTGGAGGCAGGATTGCCATTTTAGACAGGTAGAAGTAAGAGGCAGTGGCTGGCTGTTTTTGCTTTTCTAACCTTCAGATTGAACCTCAATTTCTGTCTCTGGGTTTTTATTAGTCATGCTACATGATGTAACTTGTTACCTTATTGTTCAATGTGTATTGAAAGTTTCTATGGCAAATAGTTGTGGGTCACAAGACAGCATGGGAAGAGAGAAAAGTCACCAATTATTTATTGACAAGGGCAAGAGACTAGATGATGATGAGAAATGTGTGCCAGTGGATAGAGCTCAAGCAGACATTTGTGAGAAGGGGCCAAGACCATATACCTCTTCCGAAATAATAGATGATAAAATTGAAATCAGTAAGAAGTGCTACCGCACCGTCTACTGTAACCAGTGGAGGGTAGGTGCAGAAGTGTTTGTGCTGAGGTCCTTAGCAGCAGAAAAGTGAAGGGTTGCCATGCCAGGACCATGGAGTGGCTGCTGAAGAAGGTGCAGATGTGGAGTTAGAGATGGCGCTGGAAACTGGAAGCTCGCTATTGGGAGTGAAGAGTGATCAGGAAAGAACTGGATGGTGGAGAGGGTGTTGTCGAGTTGCCCTCAAAGAAAAGAGAAGATTGTGCAAAACAAACCAAAAACAAACAAACAAAAACAAAAGGGTTGTTGGGCTGGGACAGTGCTTATGTATTATTGACCTAAACAAACATTCAGGCTGGGGTTGGCTAGTTTCTGAAGGACTGATAGCTGGATGCAAACGTAGTTATATGGGTCAATAATTCTCAGAGATTGTGTAGCAGCTCTTTTTAAACATTTAAGTTGTAAGTAGGTCCTTTCCTTGAAAATAACGGCACCTAAGGAATTCTGCCCCTCTCTTACTTAGAATTTCATGTATTCTATTGTATTTCATGGTATATGAGAATTCTTCAAATGAGAAAATTGCTAAAGTATATTTGATCCAATTTCCATGAAAGAGTTCTTCATAACTTGAATTTGCTGGCCAGCTCTCATCTTCATTCTCCTGGAGCATAGCACATCTTCCTCGTGTGCTTTGCACAGGATGCTCCCTCGGCATGGACCATTCTCTCCTCTGTTATTTCTTATGACTGTCTCTACATAGAAGCGGTGTAGTTCAGAAAACCTTCCTTGACTCATTTCAGATTTGTGTTCTGTGTCCTCATTGATCCATTCTCCTGTTTGGTGCTCACAATACCCTCATTCCCTGTTTGCTTGTCCCTTTCCTCTGATGGGCTGAAAGAGGTGTCAAGGCAGTGGATGAGTATCCCCAGGTCTATAACAGAGTTGAGACAGTGATGTGTGCTATATATAGTATGTGGTTAGAGCAAAAGGGAAAAATGCTCTTTCCTTTCAATGGATGGGTACAAGACAGAGAGGCAATTGTAGCAAAAATAGGATCTGCTGAGGATGGACCTCAGATAAAGTCACAAAATCAGCGTCTATTAGCTGAAGGCTTGCATTTCTGCATTTAATTTTTGTTATGGTTACAATCCACACAATTGCATGTGCTCAAATGTACAGCCCTGCATGCATGCATGTGTTTATGTATACACACACACACACACACACACACACACACACACACACACACACACAATTTGCATTTCTTATTTCTTTGGGTTTTACTTCCATCTCCTCCAACTGCACCAGATTCCTTATGGATTTATGGCTCTTTTCATATTCTTCATGTTCATCTTGATCTGTCTCCCCATATAACATTTTCTTGTATTCATTCCTCTGGATCTTTCAGCCTTTCATTTTGTCTTTTATTTCTTCACTGCTTTCCAGGTTTCACAAGACTCTTCCCAGAAGCCTTTGAATAGGAATCCTGAGGCTGACTTTGGTGGTGCGGATATCGTCCAAAGGCAATGCTTGGTGCTTTCTTTTTTTTATAGAGACTAGATGCTCATAGTGTTTCATTGCTGGTTCTTTGCAATAGTCCTACACAGGCAAAGTGTTAATCAAGTATAGCAGCAGAACTAATTAAAAGGCATACCTTATACATCTTGTGGACACTGTCTTAATTAGCATACATTCTCCACATTATAAATTCATGTCAGAGGGAATTAAAAGAAGAAACTTAAAAATGAAAAGACTCATATACAGAGGCCATGATACTTGTTTTCCCAAGACTTTTTTCAGCATGTGTCTTTTAATTTTTGAGGGACTTTAAAAGAAAATTATTTCTCTTCTTTATTTCTTTTTAAAATTCAATCAGTTTTTAAGATAATCAAGTTAATCCCATTTCCTCATCAAATCTCAAATAATATTCAATGGACAGGTTTCTATAAATGGGAACACTTAATTTTGTTCTTCCCTAATAGCATCTACTAGGCCTTTGATGGTAAACCCAACAGTCATTCCTCTCATATGAGTAATGCTGCTCTTTTCGATTCATTTCATAGTCCATCCCTAAATGGTTAGGTGCTGTGGGTCAAGGACAAGTCTTTCTTTCCTTCATCTTTCCTGAGTAATTTAATTTCTTCTTGCAATGGATACAGGGATTGAGGGATGACTCAGGCTTAACAGTTTCAGACTTTGTATATCCTGAAAGATTCATATGTATATTAGTGATTCTTATAACTTGATCTCTAGACACCTCCTTGTGGAAGCAAACTTCATGACAGAAATGCTAAGGAGTTGACTAGGCATCCATTAGGTCCTGAGCCATATGGCACAGGGATAGGTTTTTGCTTGCAACCATGAGTACTCATTTGTATCTCTTCTTAACTTGTTTTTTTTTTTCACCAAACTGACTCCAAAGGCTTGCGTAGTTTTCTGCTCCATACGCAGTTAAGACTTATTTCTCTTCTTCTGCTCTTGACCTCAATCTATTCTTTGAAAAGGTGAGCTTGGAAAGCCATTGTCAGACTCAGGGACCAAGGAATCCCTGATAGGTAGACAGACAGAATGAGGGGCAACAAACGATCAAAATGGCAAACTTAGTTTCTTCCTTATACTCCACACTAGTCAGCAGCAAATTCCTAAAGGCAAATTAGTTTTTTTTCTTTTGTTGGTATGGTTCCTCTGCCATCAGAATAGGCCAGGTTAGCTCAATGCTGGACATGTTTACCCCAAAGCTGCAGGTGTCTCAACTTCCCTGTCCTTGTTCAAACCTTTTTGTCCCCTAATGCAGGGGAAGAAAACTCTTCAAAGATCATAAAGATCCCAGTTCTCTAGAAGAGACTAGTTTCTTTTCCTGAGCCCCCTGTGTGCAGGGTCTTTCTTTCTGTGTGCCTTGCTATGTATGTTTTCTCACTACCAATAAAACCTTTCTTCTCTGGTTGACTCTGCAGCTGTTTCTAAGATCCCTCCCTGCTGTTACCTTGTGTTGGACATACTCCTGCCTTTTTAGTCTTTAACTTGAGAAAACGAACCTAATCAAGACCCCTAGATGGTAACAAGATCATATCACATTTCTCTTCAAAACCCTTAAATGCTTCTCATCAAGTAGAAGGAAATTCCAGGTTATTTAAAAAGCTGATTGGACCCTTCTTAATTTTTTTTCTTCATTTTTGCTGTTTGTTTTCTTTTTTGAGACAGGATTTCTCTGTATAACACTGGCTGTCCTACAACCTCTCCAGGCTGGTGTTAAACTCAGAGATCCACCTGCCTCTGCTGCCTCAGTGCTGGGATCAATATTGCTTATCTCTCCTACTTTGTTCCCTATGTAAGCGAAACACTAAATTCATCCACATGTGGCTATTTATCTCCTCTGTGGCTACATTTCTGACTAGCCTGTCTAGGATACTAGGCAGCATTTATGGCTACCCGGTGCACTGAATATTTATTTGAAGATTTTCCCTCCCACACCTCAAAACATAAGCTTCCAAGAGGTAGGAGCTTTGTCCATTTTAGTGTTTTATAGCAGTGTACCAGAACAACTGTTGCTTTGAAGATACTCAATTTTATCTAATTGGATAAAATAATTTCTGAATTTTCTACCACAGTTAAACTTCAGAAAAAGGAGAGCTGCTAGGCACATGCCTCTGAAATGCACGACTTTGATAGTGAATATTATAGGATGTCGAAAACATTAGAGCCTGGTATTGTGAGGGAATGGCATAGTCTCGGGGGGGGGATCTATTTGTGTTACACCTAAAAAGACAAAGCGACAATATTTATTTTACTTAAGACCTTTAAAATTAGAACCCAGAGTCATTCTGTAGGACTGGAAGAAAATAGCCCCTTTAGGACCTACTGGTTAAATTGCACACTACAAGATTAATTCATTACTATTTACCAAAAGCATATGCACTTTTATGAATGTTGACCTAGTAATTGTAATTCCAATAACTTCTTAAGGAAATAATTCTAAGCATAAGGCTTTAACTCCCAAGTTATCTTCTGTGCAATTGTTTATTATAAGGAATTTTAGCAATCTAAACATCTAAAAATGTCTTTAGTTAGATACAGTGTAGTTCAAATAAGCAACAGAAATCAGTGTAGATGTTTATAGAAGACACACACACAATAAAATGTTTAGGGAAAAAGACTCATACGAGACAAAATGTATTTAGTAAAATATGTATGTGTCTAGAAATAATGGGCCGGGTTTAAGTCAATTTAAGCATTTAAGTGTTAAGAATAGTTGCTTTATTCATGTGCAAATTGCTAGAAATTCTAGGTTTTTTTGTTTTGTCATCAATTTTTATAATGGTTCTATAATAAATATATAACGTGTGCAATTAAAAAATCTGCAGCAGTAAGCTTCCCCAAACAGTATACTGATATCCTTGCTACGAAGATGCACAAGGGCTCATTATGACTATGATTCATTGTCGCCATCTGATTTGGTGATGCACTTGCTGAGCATCTAGTATGTGCCAAGCATTTGAATGAATGATTTGCAAGGAGGCCGGACATCTGTGCATTGCTTCCTAAACTCACCTGAAGTTAGACCCACTGGCCTAGATTTCCCCGTATCCCAGGTAGGGATGTGTGATACTATACGGAGTTTTGGAAGGGTGCTATGTATGTAATAAATCCGACAAATAGAAGCAGGCTGTGGCAAACTGACAGTGATGAGAGGGGCCACAAATGAAACTTGCTGCCCTGGAAAGAGTGCCAGCTCTTGCAAGGACAGCCAGCCTCGGCTCTGTTTCATAATATGTGGGCATTTAATTAGAGCCTTCAATAATGTATTAAGTTTTCTGTATTGGAATTACTCTTTGCCTTTCTGCTTATCTCTCTCTGAATGAAGCGATTTCCAGCAATGCTCAAACTGCATTATTCAGTAACAACCAACAGCATGTGTTGTTGATGAACTTTTCTCTCCTGGTAGGTTGGGACCTGTAGATGCCAGGCTACAGTTGCCATCCTCTGGCCGTCTGCAACACTAACCTCTGCTAAGGGCAAATGGCATTTATTTCTCCTTTCCAAGTAACAGAAATTCTCAGTGTTACTTAATACCCGGTGCGTCCTACTTAGGTCATTTCTCCACTTCCTCCAAGAATCACCACTTTCACTAGGAACCGAGGTTCTAAAGAAGAGGCACAAATGTTTTCCCGTAAACAGCAGAGGCAGTTTTCTCAAGGGGAGTGATAGCTTAGTTTATTTCTCCTTTTCCTTTATTTCTAGTCAGTTTTCTCATCTAGAAAGGTACTGAAAGAATAAAAGACTGCTTTCTTGTATTCGAGCTACATAACCTACATGCTAAGCTATCTAATAAAGGGGGACTTATTACAAGGATAGAAAAATTATTTGAAAGTGATAAGGAGTGCCCATTGTTGTAGCAATTACAAGATGGTAATTTTGGTGGAGGGGAAATGACTCTTTGCCATTTCAGATAATTGGTAGGCTTTTTTATTTTAAAGAACCACGTAATCAAAAATTATAATATACCATCATATAGTTGCTAATTAATATTGAATTATAATTGCAGTTTTAAAGCATCCTGTGTTAGACCGTATTACTAGTAAGCAACTTCACTTGGAGAGTATTGTTACAAAGAATATGAAGAGAAATAATAAACATCATGACCACTGTCAGGGAAAGCCCTTCCCTCCCAGAAAAGAAATGAATCTTAACTAACAGCAAAAGGAGGTCCGGACGATGAACCTCCTGAAGATCAGAGAAGCCCCTCTGTGCAAGGATTGTAAAGGTTTATCCCACTTAGGAGAGCAAGAGGTAGGTGTAGAATAGCAAAGTGGGAAGGTAAGGGGATTTGGGATTTGATAGTTGTGAGTGAAGATACTGTAACAATGAGGAAAATGGAGGGTATAGTGCCACTGGAGAGATGAGTTAGCCTTCCTTTGAGCACGAAAGGGCTGGTAGCTGTTACTGCTTCAAATTTTGGTCTGTAAATTCCAAAGACACCCAAGTAGACTGGTTGAATAAGAATTCCATTTGTTTTCAATGAATGTTTATTTAAGGATACAACTCTTGCGATGATCACTTTGGATTTTCATAGGATCCTTTTCTGAGACTATGGATAAGAGAGTAGGCAGGCTATTTCTGGTTAGAGAACAATAATTATTTTGTTGGTAGTCCATAAAAGTCTCAGGAGTATTTCAGGATAGAGGAAAGTGGGATTAAAAAGCAGGATCCTACAGCAGTCCTGAAGGAGAGGGGGAAGCAAGTGACATTTCTATTGTATAACTCACCTTATTATCTTGAAAGGATCAATAGGCATTATTCTCTAATAATAACCAATTGCTTTTGAAAGATGGAAATAGAAACAATTTTTTTCTCAGCCTCTGTGTATTTTCTAAATTGGCAAGCAGATTACATTAGTATTACAACTAGAAAAAAATACAATGGGTTTTTTATTCTTGTTGGAGTTTTATGTTTTTTCTAATGTACATTTGAAAGAATGTCTGAAGAGCTGGCTAGTGGTCACATGTGTAAAACTAGGATGGTGAGATCTAGACACTCAAGTTCTAGCCAGGAAAATGACCAGAGTCAAGAAAAACAAGTGTCTTTAACTCTGTCAGTGTTCACAAGGCACAGGACGGGTTGTTTCATGTGAGGAGCCTAGCTTATTACAGACAAATCTAATCTTTGAAAAATTAAAGTTTTCTACTTGACTCAATTTCTGAATCTTTTATTGTGGTATATGAGAAAAAGTCTAGACCAGGTTCCCTAGGAACCTCTCAGTCTCTCTGTCTCTGTCTCTGTCTGTCTGTCTGTCTGTCTGTCTCTCTTTCTCTCTCTCTCTCTCTCTCTCTCTCTCTCTGTGTGTGTGTGTGTGTGTGTGTGTGTGTGAGTGCATTTGACATATGCTGGCCCATCATCCTCAGGCCAACCCCCGCTTTCCCACGGTCAGCAATGCAGCTGGAACCGACTATGGGGAGTTTAATGCAGTCAGAATGACCTATTCTTTAGGCAGTTGTCTCTTTGATGCGGATAGTTCAGTCTGACATGTCAGTCATGAAGCTTCTGACAGCTAACAAATAACCTTAGCAGACTAGTCAACGCTGTGGTGCTGTAAATAGGGTTTACACGTGAGCATATTGATTGACATTTCCAGGTGGAAATAAGTAAGGACATAGCCTGCCACCTGCACCCATGGATATGCCCATCTGTCTGCTGAAATGATTTAGTTGATCAGGATTTAGAATAAACTTTGACTTATGATATGAAAAGTAGCATATGTTTTCTCTTGTGTAGAGCTTACTTTGACCGATGAAGGGAGGCATAATCAAAGAGGAACTTGATAAATCTGGGAGAATTAGCAGAGGTATGACTTCTTTCAGAAAAAAGTTAAGGAATGCTATTAGACAAGAAAAGACACTCAAGCAGTTAAATTTTAGGAAAATATTAATATAGTTTTTGGGCTGTATCATGAGAAATGAGAAGATACGGTCTCTCAAGTCCTCTTTAAGGACCTTATTGATGGTACGGAAAATCATAGTGTTTTTCTAAATGTCAAGAGGACAGTGAACTTCTGTCTTAGTCACCACCGTTCTGCTGTTCTGAAGAGACAGTGAGTATAGAAAATTGCTGAGTCAAGGAGCTTGCAAATAAGTAAAACACAGAAGAAGATTTACTAGTGTTGGAATTCCTTTCCTGCTCTGTCTTTTCTTGTATATATCAACTTCCTTAATTTGCCTTCCTAATACTTTATTTCATTTTTTATCTTATGTTAAATAAAGACAATATTACACTTTCATCAATGTGCGGTAGCAGCTGCTGTGGACTAGATTCCCACCCCCCCCCATCTATATGATGCCAGCCTCACCCCCAATTTGACTATATTTGGAAAAAGGGTAAGAAGGAGTTAATTAGGGTTAAATGAGGTTGTTTGAAAGCTGTGGTAGCTAACGATCATTGCCAACAAGTGGGACTGGGAATAGCTTAGGCTATTGAAGATCCCTCTGGATAAGACTCTGCAAGCATTTCCAGAGATTAACTGAGCGGTGAGAGCCGGAATGTTGGCAGAATCATGCCATGAAAGGAAGGCTTAGGTGGAATAAAAAAGGAAAAAAGGAAAAAGACAGCAAAATTCTAGCATTCTCTGTTCTCTGTTTCCTGGCTTACTGCCACATGAATAGCTTTACTACGTCTTCCAAACCACGATGGCCTGAATCCTCTGAAACCGTGAATTCAAATAAATCTTTCATTCTTTTGTACTGTCTGCCAGATATCTTAGTATATTGACAAAAGAGGGCATTTGTGAACGAGGGTCCCGATCTGACGGAAACAGAGGCTTTAGGGGAGGATTTTCTGGGCTTCCCTATCTCTCTGCTCACCCTCCAATCAGGTGTGCACTTATATGTACACTTGATGATAAAAGGCAATCTAAGTATAGAGAAGGCAGCCATGGACCACCTATGGGGACAGTCCTCCCCAAATATTGGACTGTTGGCCCCTCATTTTGGCCTTACCAGTCCCTCACAATGTGGGAAAAATCAATTCCTGTAGTGGAAGCCACCAGCTTGGCAGCCAGAACTGAATATGACACCAATTATGCTACAGGTGCTTGTATTTTTTTTATTTGCAGTTTGTTATTCTAAGTTGCATTAGATTATTATGGCAGAAACTTGGCACAGAACTTTTTCAGGTATGTGTATACATGTTCCTGTGTGTGCCTGTAGAAATTAGAACCTGATGTTGGTGTCTCTTCCTCAGTTCATCTCTGTGTTATTTTTAGGAAGAGGGTCTTTTGTTGAATGCAGATCTTGAAAATTCAGCTAGATTTGCTGGCTAGCAGTCCCCAGGGATCCTTCTGTCTCTGCCTCCTGAGTGCTTAGATTGCAGGTACCACATTAAAATGCACTGGGGATTAAGATTAAACCTGGCATATGTACAACTGTTTTTTAAAGTTTTCTAACTTACAGAAATAACATTCCCTGTCCAATTCCCATCACATTTGGTAAGATTTTCCATTGGCAGTGGAGGTGGAACAGACAAAATGACCACATTGCTTGAAAGGCTTATTTCTTGATACCAGTCTGTCTAATATAACACCATATTTAGCATTGAATACAAAGCCTTTCCTCAATACTAAGTCTTAAACACTCATTGTTCTATTGCTGTTCAAGTTTGTATGACAAAGGACTAGGCCGTGTAAATGGGTGTAGAAGGTGAAGCTATTATAACCTATGGCTAAAAACAGAATAGGGCTAATGAAGCACCAAAGAGAAAAGACTATTTCGAATGTTCAGAAACAAAAACTAAGTGCACTTTTAGGAAAGTATTTTATTTTTGTTTCAACAGATGAAATTCATAACTTTGTTTAAATTTGATAAGACAATGCAAACATATAAATCAATTACAACAATGTACTTATCAGATTCTCCCTCCCACCCCTATATTTGAAAGAAACTGACAGTTTTGAAGGACACCTAGACAATAGGGCTTAGCTAGACACAATGTGGCAATTAAAATATGGTCCTTTAAGAAAACAATTACAACAGTTGTTGAAAAGAATTTTGTCCTTTGATCGAAACAGACTGCAAACAATCATCACTGAAATGAGAATTGCAGCTTCCTCTCCAGCTAGAGGGAAAGGGGGTGCCTGTCAAAACAGAAAGCTGGGGAGTCAGACTGAAAACAACAGAGAGCCCTAGGCAAAAATTTCTCCAATAAGATGCATCCCCTTGAAGATACCTATGCTAACTCCCATTTCACGTTGAACTGAATGTCTGCTTCCCCATCCCCAGAACCTGGGAGTGAATGACTACTGTTCTCCTTGTTTAAAACTCATCAAATTTCCAAGCCAGCATCTCTCAAGGAGAGAAGAGGATTTTTTTTTTTTTGTTGTTGCAGAAGTCAGTGATGTCAGCGATAAACCAAGCCACAGAGAGAGGCTAGAGGGATATCCTTACAGAGCAGAGACTCCCAGGTGGTGGGGGAGGGGATACTCACTGATCTGGCCCAGTCTAAATCCCATAGCACCTTTGTAACAGGTTTGCGGTTGCACACAGCATTCTGCATGCTGCTCACAGTAGCCTCCCTGCACCCTTGTGAGGTAGGTAGTGGTAGACTCATTTAGGACGGGGATGCAGAGATGTTCATTGTTTTGCCCACAGGGAAAAATGAATCTAGAGACAGAGGCTTGGGCACTCTCACCCTAGAGCCATATCTTTTAGATGCTTAATTCTTCTGACTCCCTGAGAGTAGATCATTAAAACAGGTCGGTCCTGACTGCCAGACTCATGCCTGGTCAGGTGGACACTAAGGCCCATCTACAAACAGGAGAGCTGGGAGGCTGGCATGAGAAACAGGTATGAGCAGGAAGCTGAGGAGCTGATATATTTATGTTTGAAGCACAATTTGATGATGACTTTATTTACTGACGTTCAGCTAAGTTATTTTGATTATGGATCCTCAGTAAAAACTACACAAGTGAGGACATCCTGCTGACAGTTCGAAGTTAATTTTTTTCCATTTCTTATAACAGAAGCTGGATACATCTGACTGGTAATGTCTCATCAAAGATGAGAAGGAATGAAGCAGGTTCCTGAATTTTCTGTGGTACTTGAGCTAATATTGGCAGTGTTTGATAATAAATAAATATTTAAAAACCACTTACAAATGATTTTTAATACTGAATGTGTCTGTTTATGGTTTGGAACGCAAACCATGAGGTTGCTGTTAGAGGCAGTGTAGTGTTCACAAACACCATTGATTTTCTCCCATAGTTCGATCCTCCTACATCTGCTTTTTCACTTGCTGTCATTTGTTGAAAGGTTTGCGCCTCCCAGTTTACAAGTGCTTCTGGAGAAGACACTGAACTAAACAGGGAACTACCGTTATCTCTCCTTACCAGCCAGGAGACAGTTTCCAGTTATTTTCCGTTTCTGTGAACCTATTGGTTCATTTCAGAGGACTCTGGGCAGAATGTGCTTTG
The DNA here is from genome assembly GCF_000317375.1 of Microtus ochrogaster. NCBI lineage: Eukaryota > Metazoa > Chordata > Mammalia > Rodentia > Cricetidae > Microtus > Microtus ochrogaster. The sequence goes on from NC_022031.1 coordinate 33,349,364, forward strand.
TATTGAATCTAGTCCTGAATAATATCAGCGACTTTCTCTATCAGAGCCAGGGAGGACTCTTGAGGCCACTGAAGCGCAGGCAACTGGATTCTCCAGGTGTTGCTAAAATGAATGAGCTTATATAAATCAAGGTGGTGGAGCTGACACTGTAATCTCTCTATGTTACATTTTTGTTCTATGCTCAGTGAGTTAATTCCCAGCTGCGTGTTTAAACTGATACGGAGGGAGGCTTAAGAAATTCTGCCACAGTCAATTCTCTCTCACCCGTGTCTCTTTCTTTCCCCTTCTCGGTCTCCTTTGCTGCTCCCGGTCCATGTATGTGCTTTTAAAAGTATTTGATTTTCATGGGAGCTATGCGTGTGTAAAACAGATGTGAACTATTAGCCCTTTGTCCATGCAGCTAATAGCCCATGGCTTAAGAAGTCCGTTAGAGGAACAATGAACCGCCTTTGTTCTTTAGTACTAGCAGCTTGATCTCTTGAGATAAGGAATAATATGCCCAGTGAGAATGCATATTTTTTTATGAGAAAAAGTTCACATAAATGTTACTTCTGCCTGGAAGGGATAGCTGGTAAATAGATTTGTCACCTAATAAGACAATAAATGCTTATTTTGCCATCGTGTATAAGATTTAGGGTCTTTCTATCACACACATGCCCTATCTAGTGCCACGTGGTTAAGATTTTCAGGCTGTGACTTCTGGAAGATTCTCATCTTAATTTTCTTTATTGGTGCCCAGATAGGATAATGACAATCTTCAGGTAGGACATAACCTCCCAATTGCCATTTCATTTTCCTTATCTTTTGGTGAAATGGCAGTTAGGAATATCGGTATGTGTGTGTGTTCAATGACATTAAAATCCATATTATATTCATAGAAATTTGTTAACATATTCTGATTTCCTCAGTACAGAGTATTATGGAAGGAAGCAAGGGCTGTATAGCTGTAGTAAGGGACTTTCTTACCAATCCAAGGCTTTTGACAAAGGTTTATAATTTTTACATTGAGTTATTTGTAAGAATTGCTGAAAGGCACCTGGTGATAAGCCCTCGAAGCTGGTGTTTTCATATTTTTCACCAGTAGTAGAAACGTTAGATGAATTTTGCCCTCAGGCTCACCACTGTTTCCTTGACTTGCCTCTCTTACACACTTATCTTCATGCTTTGTGTTTTGGGATCTGACAATGAATAATGAAGAAAAGAGTATAGGGTTCTGTAACAGGCTTATCTACCTTAAAGGAAATAATTTTTATTTTACTATATCATGACACAGAAGTAACCAAAGCAGTTGGGACAGTATACTTATGAGTGAGAATGAGGACGTAGAAACCATGAGAACAGAAAAACAAATAAGTGATGAGCTTTTAGCTCATGAAGAGTACATAACCAGAGTCTTTAGAAGTGTGGGGCTAGAAGCCTGGTAACTGCTTTCAAAATCTGCTTGGAGTGCATTTAATAATTTGGTTTCATGGCATCTTATCAGCAAGCTCTGAAGTAGTGGGTCTGTCATATACCTGATGGAGTTCCCTGGACAAATCAATTTGTGGTACTGGTAGAGATAGGTATGCAGTACATCCTAAACCATGCTGGGGGAAGACGGGTTTTTGTTTGCACTGTATGAAATGACACTCTGATAGCTGTGACTATCGTCTGAGCAGCTCTGGCAGTCTTGGGAAAATACTTCAAAGGCAATGAAGTCCCATGGCAAGCTCTCCATTTTGAAATTAAAGAATAGCATTTTTTTTTTTTTTTGCTCTTTCTCCAAATACACAGTATTTGTCCATTTGCAGTGGCCCGGCATTAGGCCCAAGCTCTTTTGTCTTCCATCAACATGATATTTAAGTACTGTTTCTGAGTTCTTGCCTTCCTTTTCTACCTGCACCCCTTTTACTACAAGTTATAAAATGAGCTACACAGGGTAAAGTCATAAAATCAGTTTCATAGGATAAAGGTGATGCTATATTAGGAGAGCTGCCTGAGCTTACCGCCCTAAATCTAGTCCTGAGGTATGCAGCAGAAGGACTTTCTTTTGTCAGTAAGATTGTGCAGGAAGATTTTTCAATTCATTCTTTCCTCGATACCAGACAAAATTATCTTTTTCCCCATTGTAACACGTCTACATGCTAGAGTCTGCTTTATTTCTTTGTGTATTGTATTTTGCACTGTATCTTGGATTATGAAAATCCAGCTGAGCAAAGGCTAGGAAAAACATGATGCTGTTGTGTGTATGGCTTGGTAGATGCTTAAAAGCCAAATGATTTTGACAGTTTTCTAAGCAATGGAGGACTTATCTTTACTAAAGTGGAATGTTTTTATAGTATGACTGACCATATGTAGATTTTAGTGCCGGAAGGTCAATCCATGACCCCTTAGTAAGATTGAAGATGAGCAAACCTTACAGCCTGTCCTCTCCTTGATCGCGACTCATTCCATCATCAGAATTTGATCTAATTGGATGTGATCTTCCTTCACTGTTGAACACAGTCCTCTATCTGTCTGGTGCTCATGTTTCCAACAGCCTTACGTTGCTTGTGAAGTTACCATAACCTACCTCTGTCAATAATGAGATATCTCCCATAGGACTCAAATTGCTTTTTTTTTAAAAAAAAATTATACATTTCATTTTAAAAACAATACCACACCATATTTAACTGAGATACTAGATGCTTAAGCCCTTTTTTTAAAATCAGGAAACAGAATATGTTTTGCAACATTTCATGTTGATAAGTTGACTTGTTTATAAATGTAAAAAAAAACCTCACATGCCCATGATAATTACGCAGTAATAACAGACAACAAGACATAAATCTAAATCAAGACCCTTTTGTCTTTAGCACTAATTTCCTTTAAGAACAAAAACAGGCTTTCAGGCATCTGAAGAAAAGTTTTGTTAGGCTTCTGGTTGGTAATGTCCAATATGGTTCAGTCCTTAAGTGGGATTTTGATAAAAAAAAATTTAAATAAGTACAGACATAAAATTTGCTTCATTTTTCTCTCTTCTGTTCAGGCTTACCCTTTTAAAACAATTTCATTTTAAAGACTAAAAAAAAAGCCACCCACCCCACATATTCATATACGTATATATAAACAATAACTTTGCCACTGATTATGACGGGGGGCTTTCCATACTTTACGGATACATCATGTAAAGACAAGTATATTGTGTACTAAATGGCCCAGGTAGGCACAAAGTACCTGATTTTATAACCAGGGAAGAAAAAAAAAAGGTGTTTCCTGTCAAATAACCATAACATTGTCTCTATTTATAGCTCATAACCCCATTTCACTTGTCTTGCTACACAAATATGCATACAGCTGAGTGTGTCAGTGGACATACTGCCATAAGGCATGTGAAACAATTCCACACGTCTGTGTTAAATCTGCAGTTTCATTAGTATTTCTTGATCATACAGCTTATAGATTTTTCCGATTATTTTGCGGTGCAGAATAAGGATGTTAAAGCAATTTAGAATAGGAGGCGTGCAACCCAATGAAGGAAGCGGACATGTAGCCAATGTCGGCTCCTTTTGGCCCTTCTAGATCAGAAGCTAAATTCTTAGACCCAATTTCGGCCTGGGCAGTTACCTTTAGAACAGTATGGGAATTAAAATGTACTTAACTGATTTAAAGAACACAGTCAAGATTTTGTTCTTTTTCTAAAGGTTTTTAGTATTTTACAGGTAGAGCCTTTCTTAAAAATGTTAAGTGTTCTCTTGATTAAACCAGCTCATTTCTTTCTGTGAAGACTATAAATAAAGCTTTCTGTTTAAAGTTGGCTTTGTATCAGCCCACCTGCTTCTACGGGGGGGGGGGGGG
>NC_022031.1:33353334-33391838 GCF_000317375.1 Microtus ochrogaster
TTTTTTTTGAGGCAATTTCCAGTTTAACACTTATCCAAGGATTTCTCAGCTCTAATGAAAGAAGACTTCTCCCTAAAGAGAGTCTTCACTGATGAAACATGACATGAGGAACGGAGAAGTTGGAAAGGAATGATCATTTCGGTTGCGGCCTCCGAAAAGGAGCCAGGAAGATAGGAGATTACCCAGGCTTTCCTTTGCCTGGGGATTTACCACTGGTGGCCAATTTCCAATCGGAAATTAAAATACATTTGTTGTTCTAGCTTATTATTAGTGCCGTTAAGCTCCTACTGTGCCTTATTTCTAAATTAAATCTTACCAATAGTGAGGTGTGCACAGTCACAAGGCCTAGTGGGCCTTGGAATCTGCTCCTTGATGCTAGGGGAAGTCTGCTGCCCACACTGCTGCTTCCTCCGCTCTGTTCAGGATGTCTTGCAGGAAGCATGGGTGAGAGAGAAGGAGTGTTGAGGCAAACTGAAGGACAGCGGTCTGGAACTCATGGGACCTTAACTTGTTTAGATTCCTATATTTGAACAAGAAGTATCTGTTCACCTCTGGCTTTTAGCCTGTTTGCACACATCTTAGGCACGCCTTTGGTTGTTTCTGTCACGGGGGCTTCGTCTTGGCCATCTGTTGAGAAGCTGACTGCACAGCTACATTTACTGTCTTTTAATGGACAGACCAGTTTCATAGTAGAAAGCCTGCCATTAATTGTTGACTTACGGCATCCTTTCTTCGTTAACCTTGTAGGCAGAGGTTTAAGTCCCAGCTTAGTCAAGACCACAACAAATAAGCCTTCATCTCTCCTCTCCTTGGCCTGTGTTGGCAAAAGTTCTTCCCCCAATAATCATAGTTTGCTGGCTCCCATGTGAGGAGGCGTACATGGGAATGGCTTCTGAAGGCAGAGAGGGAGAGAGACTCAAATCAAGTGTTTGTCATGGACCAAGAAACACCTTCTTGCCACCTAGCCAAATTCAAAAAATTAGAAAAGCAGATGCAAAATGGTGTCTTATTTCCCAATCTTTTATATAAAGGCAGAATAACTCCAAAAAAATTCATCAGAAAATATCAAGGATATTAGATCAATGGGATCGAATAGAGGAAAGTCAAAGGAGATACTAGGCATATGATACATTATTCTACCAGGAAATGTTCGTGTCAGTGATAAAATAATACATCTTAACCCTAACCAAGTAGAATGGATCGCTTTGGTCCTAAAGGTTTGATGTTATTGTTTTGATTTGGTGTTTAAATTAATTGGCCCACACCCTCACAGAATACATTTGGAATCCCACGTGAGCTACAGACAGCAAGGACTCAGAAAAGGAGAGAAGAGCAGAAATGATAGAAGTTTGAAAAGAAGCACAACCACCAATTCTTCTTCAGCTGGGAGAAGACTATAAAAATGAGCAATAAAGGAAATAGAATTTAAATAGATCCCCGTGTCTCCCTCCAGCCTTTCTTTAAATTCTTGATGTCTTTTCTGTCAGGTCTGAGTCTTCCCGATTGAAAATGATCTATTTTTTCTTTTCTACAGAGCCTCGAGATACATTCTGTGTTGTTTCACAGTTCTATGCATAGCCCCTGAAGATAAAAGAAATGCTTTGACAGAGAGATGAAGGAAGACCCTTTAAGTAAAAGTTAATTTACACGGGGCTCTACGCAATTTAGGATCACATCCCCTCTTCGGTGCCTCTAATCCAGAAATATATCTGTTCCAACTGGAGGAATGGAAAGTGTCATACGTCAGACTCCAGTGGAGATGAGATTTAAATAATCCTTCTTTTTAGAGAAAGAGTCACAAAAGACTGTGACTTTTGAACTCCTCTGTGAACTGAGAACAGATTCTCTGACGGAACGATGAGAAAAGAGCACATTCTGAATCCATTTGAACTGTAACAGAACTATCGTTGATAAGCAAAATTTCCGAGAAAGCTGAACAAACCCAGAGCTTTAACAAATGCCGTTATGCCTGATTGCTCTTCCAGCTGATGAGGGAGAAGGAATTGATCTGGGGAGGGGGAGGGAAAAGGGAGGCAGTGGCGGGGAGGAGGCAGAAATCCTTAATAAATAAATAAATTAAAAAAAAAAACAAAAAACAAATGCCGTTATGAACATTTGAGGCTTAACAGTTTCTGGACTGTAGTCTCAGAATTTGAAAATACTTGAAAAGCACACGATTTCAAATGCTATGGAAATGAAAAGGGGCTGGAAAAAAAAAGTAATACAAGGATTTCTGCAAAAAAAAATTTGCTTACCAGCACAGCAAACCCATATTATTTGGGTGAGTTATATTCATGTAGTAATTTTTTTGCCAACATTTGGATCCATGATCAACTTAGAGTATTAGGGCTTCAGTCAAGGAATTTTCTTATATTTAATGCTGAAAAGAGTAATTGCTTTTTTTGAAAATGCTTAATAACATACAAGCTACTGCTCAACTATTGGGTCAAATAGTTGTGTTTTTTCTTAGGATACATTAAGGCAAGAACTAAGAAATGGAATTGTCGAGAGGGACGATTGGCCAGAATACTTCTCTGAGCAGTTATTCTTTATAAAGGTCGTGTTTGATGTAACACAGTAATGACCATAAAGAAAAATTCATGCCATCCTTTTGTGAATCTGTACGCAAAAGCCCCAGTGCTATGGTCCGTGGAATGACAGTGCCTTGGGAATCCCGATGATTTGCATTAATAGGGAGAAAATGCGAAATTAGATGCCCATTCAATTTTGTATAAATCCTTCAGTATACTGAGTTAGGCAGGAAGTTGCCAATTCTCCTGGAAAAAAAAATCTGGTAAATATGCTATCATGGTCTGAGCAGTTAGTTATTTTAACAATAACGTACTCTTACTAAAATTACCGGGTTAAGAACATTTCAGTGGGGTACTGCTTGGGGGTTTCATGGAGCTCTAATCTTTGAAGATGCTAACAGTTAAACAGGAAAAGTGGCATGTAATGCTCAAAACACACTGGAGAAATCATGAGGTGGAACATAGTAAAGACAGGACTTTTGAGAGTGTGTATTAGACTTGCCTAGATCACTTTGAATCTATAATTTGTCACTATGGAATGCACCATTTGTTCAGTTTATTAGTAGTGCCTCTTCATTTTGGAAGATCATTTAATAATATCTTAACTGTTCTACGGATCAGAGAATAAAGCCCCCAGAGAATTTAATCTATCTTCTTTTGATAGAATAACATATAAATTTTTGAGCTAAATATTTTATCTTTTAATTGAATCCAACTTCGTTTTCCTCAGCAGGTTTTTGGTCATATTTTATAATTTTTGATAGAAAATAGAATACCAAAACATTTTTTAAAAAAACAATTGGCCAACCTCCCATACATGCACACATAATTTGCCAAGTACACACATTTTAAGGTGTTTCAAAATGAAAATGAAATAGATTCTCTTTTAGAAGACTATCTCTTCATTTTAACTGTAAGAACATAGCATTTAACTTCTTAGGATTTGAAATTTTGATAGAATTTAGTGTAGGGTGACACAAATTGTTAGATATGAATAAGTACATAAATGGAAAATGAATTTCTAAAATGTTTGTGATAATCTTCAGGGTTGCTAAATTAACTGTAACTCAAGCAGGCAATTCTTCAGTCTTTAAAAAAGGGAAATATCAGTTCCTACCCCTGGAAAAGGAGAAATGAGTTTATATGTAATGCCCACCTAGTTTGCAAAACATCTGGCGATCCTTTTTGAAGTTGAGGCCAATTTGATAGTTCTTCTTCATTTTTTTCAGCATTTAAAGTTCTTCATATTTTCAAATCCTTAAAGAAGTTAGTCCTTTGAGAGTCAGACCCACATATCTTTCACATATCTTACAAAGTACCCCAAGGGAACTCGCTCCACATCCTTTCAAAACGTGAAAAATGTAGGAACTTGGTGCATGCTGATTAAATGCTGTCATTTCAGGAATGCAATCTGCATCTAACACTTTTTCAGAGCGTATGAATATACGCTTTGGAAGTTATCCAGAACTCAGCCAATGGAATTATGCCTCCTTAAACCAGGTCATTGATAATAATAATGACAATTTTTTTTGGACTGGTAAAATTAAGAGCAACAGAATTGGGCAAATATGCTCAGGCCGAGAAAGTGAAAGAATCAACACAACATTACATATTTGTAGAGCTATAAGCTGAGCTTTTCCCTGGTGAAGGAACATAAACTTGGTTTTTAAATTTGCACTGTTTTTTCTTTCACTGCTTTACATAAAACAGATATCTCTTATCTACGCAACATAGTTTTCAACATGAAATGAAAAGTCTTGATTAGGAAGCAGGGAAACATCTTGAAGTTGCCTAATTGTGGTCATTCTATGTATATAGTACTTAAATCGAGAAATTGGAAGTGTCATGTGCTGTGTGCTGATTTAACTTGTAGCTATCTGGCCGGTAGCTGTCACATTTGAAAGAGATCATTGGTTGCATCGCTGTCATGATGTGCTTGGATCACCCTGCTTTTTGTTGACTTCTGAAAACTCCTTATTTGGAGAGCTTTTGGACCACAGAATTATTGATAGCAACTACGGATGAATATTGCCAAATAATTAAATATAATCATTACTTCTTTTTCCATTTGTCATTAACCCATGAACAGTGACTGGTGGAAGTAAAACTAAGGGCTAGCTAAATGGATTATTTTTATGAATGACACCTACCTTGCATTTTACAGGTACATCTAGCGATATACCACCTTCTGGAGAAACCCAAAGGCTTCTGTTACAGTAAACTGGTCCAGGTTGGTAGTGTATGTATAAAAAATATTCCATTCTGTATCAAAACTAGGCACATGCCTTTATTTATAGTAACAGAAGTTAACAGAGTTGAGCAGATTTGACTTGGGTCCTGTTTCTTGGCATCCTACATCAGACATACACATCCCAACACATCTCTGCCTGTTACTCCAGGGATCTAGCCTCAGATATTGGTGGGTAAAAGGAAGGTGAAATCACACTTGGATCTATACTGGTGAGTAACTAAAAGCACAACCTCTCATTCATATTGCTTTAAAACATATACAGCATATATGTTTCAAAAAAAAAAGAATATATTGATCTCTTTTTGGTACTGAACCAATAGTATTGTATGATGCAAGGTTTTAACAAATGATAATAATAAATACAAATTTTACTGTAGAGTATGTTTTTAGACAAATGTGTCTTTTTAATATGTAAATCCTACACTGTAGGTTGTTCTCTTTTATTTTTCTCTTTTGTTTTTTGCAGTGGTAGAAAATGTTGAATTGTTGTCCGTCAGCATGAGCCAAAGGTTCAGGTTCGTTACTGAGATCCCCAGAATGCCAACATCTGCAATGCAAACACTTAGTATCCCATGTGTGAAGGGCTGTGACACATGCCTGCTTGCCTCTAACCGGCCAGTATCCCGAAGGAGACCTCCTGCTTCCATTAACCCTGCTTTGACACAGGGACAGCTGCACGAAGCTGCCTGATAACCTTGTGGTTTACTACGTCAGACGTCTTACTCATGACCAACAGGGACACAAGACAGTAGGGTGTGTGGTGGGCCCTTATATCATTTTCATGTTGAACCTCCTGGGTCCAGCCACCTCCCCTTCCACGACAGCACCATTGTTTTTTCGGGGCACATACTCGAGGTCAATGCTGTTTTTGTGCTTGCCTTTTCCTCGGCTCCACACAAAAAGGAGGAGAAAACAAAATAAAACCACTCCCAGGAATGTGAAACAGCCCATGGCTGTAGATACCAGTATTGTTTTAAGGTCCAGAGAAAAAGTATTGGCATTAGTGCCGTTGGAAACGGTGTCATTGGAGTCGGTCATGTACATAGGGGTCCTGTTTGCGTAAAGGAAGCGGTCTGAAGTGAATCCCTTCACAGTGAGGGAGGCTGTGTAGGTGTCGTTCCCAGCAGCGTTGCTAGCAATGCAAACATACAACCCACTGTCTTGATCCTGGGCAAAACGGATTTCCAGGGTGCCATCACCCAACACAGTGGCCCTTCCATTGGATTTGGCGGTGATGAAACGCCTTCGGGGTGTCACCCAGGAAATCATGGGCTGTGGGTCTCCGTCAGCATTGCACTCTAGCTGGACCGTTTGTCCTTCATCCACTAGGAGATGCTGTAACTTCTTTTCACGGATTTTGGGCTTTTTGCAGGTGAAATAAAAAGAAAGAGCAGTGCTATGGAAATCCTTAAATGATCTCTCACGGATGGTGTCTGGCCCGGCACACATGGGCTGCTGGCCCCCAAACTGTAGGGTGGGTTGTCGCTGTAGGAGCCAGAGGAGTCGGCAGTCGCAGGCTAGTGGGTTGTTGTTAATGCTCAGGACCTCCAAAGCCCTAGGGGAGGAGAAGACATTCTCTTCCAATGTTTCCAGCAGGTTCTGAGATACATTGAGCACACGGAGGAAGCGGAGCCCTTGGAAGGAGTGAGGCTCTATGGTGCGCAGTTGGGCCCCCACTATATGAAGCTCCTGTAGGCGGATCAGGTCAGAGAACATGCCTGCTTCGATAGTGCTGATGGGATTGTAGGAGAGGTTAAGGTGGGTCAGGTATACCAGGTGTTTAAAGGCAAGGAAGGGGACAGTGGACAGGTTGGTGTTAGTGATGGAGAGGGAGGTGAGGTTGAGACCATAGAGACTATTGGCCGGCATCATATCGAGCAAAGGCCAGTAGTCGATCTCTAGGTGTTTCAGGTGGAACAATCTTTTAAAGGCATACACAGGCATATTGTTGATATTAAGATGCTTCAGATGCAAGGTGATGAGGCTGCGGAGGTGGGAAAGGGCTTCTGTTGGTACTGCTGTTAAGTTGCACTTCTCCAGGGTGAGCTGCTCCAAGCTAAGTAGTCCGCTAAAGGCCCTATGTGATATATAAACCAAATCATTGTCCCCCACTTCTAGAGATTTCAGGTTATGGAGATCCTGGAACATGTAGTCCAGCAAAATAACAATCTTATTCTCACTAATGTCAAGTTTGGTGAGGTTGGACAGTCCTGTGAATACTCCCAACGGTACCAACTTAAGGCGATTGCCTTTCAGGCGGAGGGATCGTAGGTTAAAGAGGTTGTTAAAAGCCCCGGGCTCCACATTGGCAATGATGTTGTCACTCAAGTCTATCTCCTCCAAGAGAGGATATGATATGAATTCTTCAGGGTTGACGCTTTTTAACCTGTTTTTGCTGAGGTCCAAGATTTTGGTCTCAATGGGAATGCCTTCTGGGATGGCGATCAAACGTCTTCTGTGGCAGCTAACAGATTTGTTCTGGGCGGAGCACTCACAGCGAGCAGGACAGCCGATGGTGGATCCCACGAGGAGGAACACCATAGCCAGACCCAGGAACGGCTGCCAGCATGGTCTGGCCGTGTGAAGCATGGCTCCACTTCTTAGTCTACACCTTGGTTACGGGCCTGCATGGACAGGGGGAAGAAGGTGAGAGGGACAGGTTAGGACAGAGACAGGGAAAGGTGCATAGTCAAGGAACCGAGTTATAAAACAAAGATACTGGATTTGGTGACGACCAGAAGGGCTCCCTTATTGGCTACATGATTTTAAGGAATTTGTTTCATCTCTATAATTATGTGGTTTTGCATACTAAGTGCGGCCAATGATAGCCGTGAGAGCTCCTAAGAGTTATCATGACTGACTAGGGATTAGAAAACTCTAGAGACAAGTTTAGTGTCTGGCATAAACTAAGAAAAATAGCATGCATGCGCGCGCGCGCGCACACACACACACACACACACACACACACACACACACACGTGTGTGTGTGTGTGTATTATATACAAAAGCCCTTAATTTTACAACTTAAAAGAAAAGAAACAGGTTAGTGGCTAAGTGGATACCAGTTCTTTTTTTTTTTTTTTTTTTTGGTTTTTTCGAGACAGGGTTTCTCTGTGGCTTTGGAGCCTGTCCTGGAACTAGCTCTTTTATTTTAGAATGAATGTCTGCGTTTCTTTTTTTGGGAAATAGATTACCCTCTATTATAAATGAAGCTAATGGAAGTTTCAACAACAGCCCTTGGGTCCAATATTCAAAACAGTTAACATCTACTGCAAGGTGCTGAAAACTTTTTCTTCACATATATCTACTTTATCAAAAGTAGCTTTTAATTTTAAGGCACTCCTCTGTCAGAGTTCAATGAATCTTGACTGAGCTAACTTGCTTATTTGAGGTAGACGTGTTTTCCTGTCTTACCACTCTGCCATTGTGTTTCTTACAGGGATGACATGTACTTGAGAAACCATTGTGACTACAATAAAAAGTACTGCTTTTATGATGCTAGCTTAAATATCTAGGAGAGGGAAGATACAGTTGTAAGAAAACAAAACTTTTAATACACAAAACACAAGAAAATTAGCATGTTACACAATAAATAGCTTTATTTTCATATTGTGAAGCTCCTTTCACTCAACAGCATCAGTGAATAATAAAATTCCTTAGAATTAACTTGACAAGCAATTTTCGGAACTACTATGGCAGGTACTAAATCCTACAAATGAGTCCAAATTCAACTCACTAAGCAAACTATATTTAGATAGAAAGTAAATGTTATAAACATATTCTCAATAAAGACCCATTACAAAACTATTTTGTAATTAAACATTAATTATAAAGTTGAAATATTGAGTCAGTATGTATACACATCTTAAGTAAATTTTATTTGACTCTTCAGGAGAGTTTAAAAATTGGCATAAGTTCTGTGTATTTCTTAAGTTTTAATTTTTCTAGTTTGATTGTTACAGAGGAAAATTAGAATTGTAAGGAGCTCAGTTATATGTTATTATATATTATATTGCATACCATCTCAGTAATGCACTATAAAATTATGCTTTCATGACAAACACACATGGCAATCCAATCAGAACCAATAAAACTATGAGTGATAATAATACTATAAAAATATGTGAAATTATGAGACCATGGATATTGATGTAAAATATGAACACTAAGTAAGGAACTACTCTGAAACCTACTTGAAAGTAACTTTCTGTTATTGATGTTTAAAATGGACTGTGAAAAAATATAAGTAATTGGAGATATACATATACCCTAGAATGAGATTCAATTTTATGTTAGAGTTAAACATTTTTTATGAATGACATTAGAAACTAGTAATGATTTGGGCTTAGCTAGTATGTTTTTAAATATCCTTTCTAGATATAGTATAACTTCTGTTCTGTTATAGAAGATGTCATGTAATTTTCCAATTCTTTGAAACTGCTGAGTCTGTTTTATCGTATCTCCACATTCTTATCTCAATGACTATTTTGTGTCAACTAGAGATAGATGTATCTTTGCATTTGGGGATATATAACTCTCTAAAAGTCATTATAATTTATTTGGTTGGTTATAGTTTTTAGATATTTTAAACACAGTTTTTCAACATTAATCGATTGCTAGGAAATATGCATTCAAATTCCCATATGAGTTGGATGTAGTAGCACACACTTTTAATCCCAGCTTTTGGGAGGCAAAAGCAGGTAGATCTCAGAGTTTGAAGTTATCCTGGTTTAGAGAGTAAGTTCCAGGACAACCAGTGCTACAAAGAGAAACCCTATCTTGAAAAACCACTTAAAAAAAAAAAAAGAAAGTAAAATACTTAAATATGAACAGAAAATTTTTTGTTTCCCTAAATTCTATGGTTCTTTTTTTCTCTCAGATGTTGAAGCTTTGAGCTTATATACAGGTTTAGTTTGTGATATAATAATCTTTTGTTGTTGGGGAGAGTACATATTTACCCAAAGTAACGATAATTGTCTTAATTGTTTATTTTGGGTTATAGATTTTGGGTTTATTTAATTTAGATAAGTTTTATCATTTAATTAATCTCTGTCGTTGTAGCATATGGTGAGTTTTTTTTTTGTTTTTTTTTGTTTTTTTTTTTGGTTTTTCGAGACAGGGTTTCTCTGTAGCTTTGGAGCCTGTCCTGGAACTAGCTCTTGTATACCAGGCTGGTCTCGAACTCCCAGAGATCCGCCTGCCTCTGCCTCCCGAGTGCTGGGATTAAAGGCGTGCGCCACCACCGCCCGGCTTCATATGGTGAGTTCTTGATCTTGAATCCACTGTTACTTAGTCCACTTAACCCTAATGTAATTATTGATATGTTGTATTTAGAGAAGCCATTTTGATAGTAACTAGCTGTATTTTGAGTTTTTTGCTCCTTTTCGTATCTTTTTTTATTATTTCAATTTTCCTAGTGCTGTATATTAATTTCTTCTTTACTTTTCACCCCCAGAGGACCTGGGTTCAATTCCCAGCACCCACAGGCAGCTCATAAATGTCTATAACTCAATTTCAGAGGATCCAACACCCTCTTACACGCATACATGTAGACAAAATATCAATGAACATAAAAATAATAGTTAATAAATAAAATTAAAGAAGAATATATGTGTGTATATATGCACACATACATATATGTTACAACAACAAATCTAAAAAGGCCACGAATCTATGAAGTTTAAAGAGAAGATGGAAGATCATATATACAGGTTTAGATAGAGGAAAATAAAGGAGAAATAATGTAATTATATTATATTCTCAAAAAATAAAATAAAAATTTAATAAAATTAAAAAAGAATTAGTGTTTTCACATATATAAAATACAGTATTTATTTTGTAAGATGGGTAAATCTGTATTATATTTATATGGCTCTGGCTTTCTGTGTTGAGGATAACAGTTTTATTATATGATTAGTTTAGTAGTTTTCAGTTTATTTTGATTTAATAGTAAGGAACACACTGTTTTTTATTTAAATTCTGCTGGAGCATGCTATTATCTGTGACAGAGTTTGCGCAATGTATAAATAACCAGTTATTATCATGTATTTAAATAATGATTTAGGAGAAGGGTCTTTATTGGATCTATTATTTAACCAAGATGGTCTAAATGGAAAACGCCATGTAATTTAATCCTGACAGGCAGAACCTGAATTAAATTTAGGCATCGAGGCATTGTTTTTTTAGACAGGGTCTGACTACATCGCATGAGCTGGCTTTAGACTTAATCTTCTGTAGCTTCTCATGTGTTAGGATTACAGGTGTATGCCACTAACATTGTTTTTTTCCTTTTTGGCACTAATAAAAAGGGCTATCAAAAAAGGTTATGTAGTCAGATGCCGAAAACATACATTGGAGAAAAGATAGCCTTTTCAACAATTCAAGCAGGGAAAACTGAATATTAGTTTGAAAAGTTAAAAATGCAAATGAAGTTAGATCCTTTCCTCTCACTTGTACAAAATTCATATCAACCTAGATCAAAGATGTTAATGAGCGACCTGGACCTTGAGAACTGTCAGAGGAAATGTGACTAAACATCTCAAGATACAGCCTAAGCAAAGGCCTCCTTCCAGAAGCTCAGGAAACCTAGCAAGAATTGATGCTTGGGATTGCATGAAATTCAAATGCCTTTGAGTAGCCAAAGACACAATTATTAAGTGAAGTGACAACCCATAGAATTTGGGGGGAAAACATAAAAAAACCTTTGTCAGCTATATGTCTGCCAAAGGGTTAATAGCAACAACACATAAGGAACTAAAAAGGGAGAAGTCGAGCATCCCAGTCAACAAATTATCTGAGGAACAGATATTTCTCAAAAGATGATGTACAAACGACCAGCCAACATGAAAGAAGTAGTCAATATTACTAGGCATCAGGAAAATTCATATTAAAACAACATAGAGTTTTCATGTCATCCCAGACCAAATGGTTGTTGTTGAAAAAACAGAAACAAATGCTAGAGAGAACGGAGAAGAGGGAACTGTTAGCTGGTACTGCAGGAATACAAACTGGTCTAGCTACCATGGAACTCAGGATAGTGTTTTCTCTTGGGACTAGAGGATGACACAACAAAACTCTGCCACTCCTGTGTATGTACTCAAATAACCCAAAGTCAACATGGCAGAGATACAGGTAAGATTTTGACACACTATTTGGAGTACCGACATTATGAGGTAATCCTGGGTATCTATCAAAAGTTGAGTGGGTAGTATATACTGGCATTTTATTTAAACATAGAAGAATGAAATTATGCTGTTTGCTGAAATATTTATATAAGTAGGGGAAATCATATTGAGCAAAAAAGCCACACACAGAGAAAACAACATATTTAATGTTATTTCGAACATATATAAACATATACATAGGATGTGAAAATAGAAGGGGGACTTGGGGAAGGGAGGAGTTAACAGGAGGTGCAGACTAAGGAGATGAATGGAACTGGGGTGAATATAGTTAAAATACATCATTGATTTGAAGGAAATTATCTTTATGAACCTCAATACAATACATGAAAAATGTAAGGAAAAAAAGATATACAACCAGAAAGCAGAAAGTATGCAAAGTTGCTTCGGATCTGGACCAGTGTGTCCATCTCACTGCTCGTAAAAGTCTAGAATTTAGGCCCACATCTCACACAATGTTTTTGATACAGTCTGAGAACTGCAGAAGAACATGTAACTTTATTGTCTGCCTCTCAAATATTTCTCTTTTTGAGTCTGGAAGGGCAAACTGCTGACTCCATTTAGCTCTCGCTGTCAGCAGAAGTCTTAGAATCAAAGCTTGCTCATAATTTCCAGCTGTGGCTAAGCTTTGACAAGATGAACTTTGTTTTGTTAAGAATAAAGCAGGAAACCGAAATCTGTAGGGAGCTTACAAGGTTCTTGCCATTAATTCTGATCAAAGGGACGCTGCGAGCATAATAATTAGTACCTTATTAAACTTAGTGTATGAAGCTGGGTATTTTCAGAGTTACCTTTTCTCTGTGCTGGCTACTTCCTTCCCATTGATTCTTAAATTGCAGGAACAAGTGTAACCATTGGGAGGATGCAAAAGCCAACCTCCAAGAACAGAGCAAGCAAGTATTTGGGCTCGCTTAGATGGCTTAAATTTTGATTCATAATATGCTAGTGATAAGCCATGGATGGTGATATCTATAATTCTCACCATCTCTTCAGTACATCTGTTATCATGGAAGAGAACATTGATTACTACAGATGTATATAACAGGTGCCTAGCACATTAATAGCTGTCCTCATAGCCATTAATAGGAGATAATGATTTGGTTTCTGGAGGCTCTGTTTGTCAGGATGGAGATCAAGTCAAGGCAAGCCAAGGAGGATAGGAGAATACTGCAGTCAGAAGTGGGCAGATTATACAATGGAAAGAAATGGGGAACTTTAAGCAGCTGTAATCTTTAAAGACACAAGAAGAGAAAGTAGTGACCGCTGTCTATTGTGTAAGTAGAAGGTTGCAAGGGAGCAGTTACTTAGATGAATGATGAAGTAGCGATGAAGAAGTGAGAGACAACTTAAGCTGGAAATTCTGGGATCATATAGTTTTCTTACAGCTGAACCAGGGCACAAACAATGAATAGACACTGTGTTCATCTCTATAAAATCTTAACTGCGTGGTGCTGCCTCAGGCCTTTATTCCCAGCCCTCAGGAGGCAGAAGCAGGCAGATCTCTGTGAGTTCGAAGCCAGCCTGGTCTACAAGAGCTAGATCCAGAACAGGCCCCAAAGCTGCAGAGAAACCCTGTCTCAAAAGACCAAAAAAAAAAAACCCACATTATGTTAGCTAATGATTGGGTTTTTACCAAATAAAGCTGTTTCTGAAATGAAAAAGTGGCTGGGAGGTAAGAGGAATGAGATAGAGAAGAAAAGGTTGAGAAGGACTTGAAGAATAAAGGTGTACCAAATAAATCTACAGTCAGAAAGCAGAATTAAACATCCCAGATGTCTAAAACTGTCAATCACAAATCTCATGTTTTATCAAATCAGAAAATAGAGAGTTCGGAAACTTGTATGAAGGATTTGAAAAGCAAAGCAAAAAAAAAAAAAAAACTTCATTGTGCAAATCTTAAAACTCAGTAGAGTTACCTTTATTCTTTTTAGGAAGCAAGTGACCTTGAGATTAAAGCCCAAAGTCTAAAATCTGACAGAAAACACATTTATCCTTGAACACAGTCTCCAGTTAGCATGCAAGGCATTATATTTCCACCTCTATTCCTTTATTCATTTTTAGTTGGAAGAGATACAGAATTTTGATATGGAAACTCGGAGAGCACTCAAGTAGAAACAATGATTGCCATTATGAAGCCAGTTTGGTAGATCTTCCAATGTGCCCTGTGCTATAAAGTAATGATAATATCAACTGTAAAGGGCGATAATCAAAGGTACCCAGGAACTCATACAGAAGGGGAAACCTTATTCAGTCACTCATTCCACAAACAACCAAAGATAGTTGAGGATGTATAGCTACTCGAATAAGGACTATTAGGTATTCAAAAGGTATCATTTGTGTCTAAGATAATGTCCATTCACCTGCTTGCATTTGACATGATGATGGTTTACTGTGATAAAAACTTATGTGAATTGATATAAAATAAATACAAAATTAGTATTGGACCTCTTGTCAAACAATATCTTTGCGTTGTCCCTGTTTCCCTTTGATAGTTAATCTCAGAGAGGTCAACAGATTAGGTTCTTACTAGCCTGGAAACATCTGAGTAGTTAGTGCTTTCTGGAACCGACAGTTTTAAAGTTGGCTCCTTTGGAGTGGTGGGTTAGTGCCTTTTCTGGGATCTTCAGTCAAAGGTAGTTGAATAGTCAGTCATTCCACAGTCTCTGAGGCATATTACATGCTAAGCTCCAAGTTCCCTCCTAGGTCACAGCACTGTGTAGGACAGGAGGCCACCATGATGTTAACTTTCTTCTTCATGCTGCTCCCAGGACATGAGGAAAACACACTCCCACTGTGGAAGGGCCCTCCGAGTGCAAAACCAGTCCCAATACTCGGCCACAGGAAAACTTCTACTTAATATTAGTTTGGCAGATTTTGCAGCATAGAGGAAAATTTCTGTAGCTGCAGGGAAAAGCTATTAAAGATTCTAAATAGTCCCTTTTTAACTTATCCCATGTTTTTATGGGTGAAATCACCCTTTTTGCTGATGTCCCCTTTGTCTAAGGTTTCAGCCTCAGTATTGGAGAAACTGTTTCTGTTCGCTATTCATTGAGTCCTGAGGTTTATCTTTTATTATTGTTGCTTATATTTTATTTATTTTTGTGGCCATGTTATTTTGAGCTCTTAACTTTTATATATACTTCTTTTGTTCTTTTCATAAATTACTGCATAAAACTTTTATAATAATAGCCTATAATCTATCTCTCTATCTTTATGTTTTTTATTGGCTTTGAGATAAAGTCTTATGTAGCCAAGAATGTCATTGTGAGATTGGTTTTTAAGTAATCAAGAATGGCCTTGAACTTCTAGTTGCCCCGCCTATGTCTCTGTAGTGCTGAGAGTATGTCACACTATATATATTACTATAATAATTCTTCTTAAAAATAGGAACACACACAATTTTCTCAGTTCCCTTTGGACTATGTTCCGCTCTTTCTATGACCATAAAAAAGGCAAATCTATTCAAAACATGAGTTCATCTTGTTTTCAAGTGACTAACAGTTAGCAAGGATTGCCCTAAGCCATTAATCAATAGCTTTTGTTTAATCTCTCCCCTGTAGTGGGAGAGTTCCCTGTTCTGGTGTTTATTTTGATCTCTTTGATGTGCAAATTATTGCTCTTCTCCAACAGTTTCACATCTCCTTTTGGCCTATAGAGAGAGATACTTGGACATGTAGATATTCCTATTGCATTTAAGGCTTTTAAAGATGAAAGTGTGGCGGTCTAATCTAAGGTTTACCTCCCGTTGAAATTAATACTACTAATCAAAAGGCAGTCAGCCTAAAATGATTAGTAGCCTCATAAGTGTGATTTTAAAATCCCACAAACTATATGGAGGTAGATAATCGTGGCATCGGATAGTTATCTGTTTTATTTTAACACTGTACTAATGTCAGTTTTCTTTCTTGAAAGTGGGGCCGCGGTAACAACTCTACAGGAATAATGTGAAAATAAGATGTGATAGTAAAGACAAGAGAAAAGTTGAAACGTGGCAGACACAAAAGTTTTCAATGCATTCTGATTCTTTATGGGTGCAAACAGTTACCTACTTAGGATAGATTAAGATAAGCAGGACCCAAGGCATTTCTTTTTCTCTTCCGAGAGAAGACGAAAGCTCCGAGATGTGTACCATGTGTACCACTGCTCATTTGGAGAGCAGGAAAGAATGATCCCGTCTGCGAACTGATTAGTCTCCAGAACCACCCCAGCTGATCAGTACAAGACGTGTGGCCATGATGGCTGCTCCTTTCGAGGGTTATTAAAGTTTCCTTGAAAAAGTAAGATCAAATGGAAGAGAACCCTGTTAGGCAGCTTTTCCTTTAGATTCCTGAGTTTTAGCTACTGTTCCATGAAGAGCTGGACTCTTTGAAGTGTGGCTCCTCATGAATAAAGGAACATCTCCTTGGAGATCACCTGATTTAATTAGTAGGGGCCGAAAGCATCTGGACATTTTAGCTTCATCCTTGCTAAAAAGCTGTTAAGATAAGATAGCCGCTTTAATTTCCGTCTGGACCGCGCTGGAAATGGAACAAACAAATTTATACCAGCTTCTATGACTGCTAAACCCTGGAATCTTAGTGGCTTAAACTGTTGAAGTTTTCTCAGTTCTGCTCCATGACGTCATTGAGGGATTTAGGCTCTCTTCTAGTTCCTTGCTCCTCTAAGTTCTTCTTATTTGAAAAGGGACAAAAGCTTGAGGCTGGTATAAATGAGATTTGATGATCACACCCCATTTGCTATTACGCAGTCAAGTAGGTACAGAGTTGCAATGGAGGTTTGGAGATTTCTAGTATGTATCTTATCGTTAGCAATAATGGATAGAGTAAGCCCCAACTGATTTCACTAGTCACTTATTTTGCATTCACCATTTTGTGCTTCTGTGTTTATGTTAATCTAGAATGGACTTATGCATCTGGAAACAGTCGTTTTATCTTAAAAAATCATTAAGTTAACTTTGTATCTAATTTTTCCTTATTTTTTACACATTGGAGATGCAAGTACACTTTACCACAGTAAGGTTCAACCTTGGGATTTTATTTTATTGATTTAGCCGTGTTTGTTAGAGTGAGCACTGAATGTAAAAATTCATATTGTTGTACCTATTCTACCTTAGCTCTTTTTATTGTTTATTTTCTAAATAGTCAAGAAATTGGATTTTAGCCTCAGTAACTTTAGCACTACGGAAGACTCTTAGTTTGAATAATGAAGCCCTTTGTTAGTCATGATGGCTTATGTACTCTAAATGCAAACCAAATTTGAGCATGAGGAAAGATGCCAAACTCCAATGCTCCAAATTGCACACAAAGAATCCCTGAAAGATAACCCGAGATGCCTGGTATTTCTTCTGGAGACATGCTAATGTTAATACAAAACAGAAAGAGATTATTTTGATAGTCATGAGTGACAGGAATCATTGGATAGGGGAGAAGGAAGTAGTTTCCCATTGGCGTAATAGCAGAGAACAAGACAAAGTAAGTGCCTACTCTTATCTCATATTAGTGGGAATTCCATGACTTTTGCAGTCAATTTTTGGATGAGACAAAGAAGGGAAAATTCAATCTTTCAGAAAACATGATAGAAATAAATCTGGGGAAGGACATCCAGTTCTTTACATCCCCAACTTGTCCCTTTTCCACTCTTGCTTCAGGAGATACTTTGGAATCTCTACTTATTTTAGCAACTGGGAGTTGCCACTTTACTGTATGAATTCTAAGAGCAGAAACTGGAGGTGTGCACACTGCTTAGGAACAGAGTCCGTGCCAGCCAGCTGGGCCCTGGAAGCTGTCAAGGAAGGAAGGATAGTGAACAGAGTGGGAGACACAGTGCAGTGTAAACGTAGTTCACATTCTCAATCAACTATGGTGAGTAGGAAACGTCTAATGACAAGTTAAGGGTAATAAAAGTTTGGGGGCTGGAGAGATGGCTCAGAGGTTAAGAGCACTGACTGTTCTACCAAAGGTCCTGAGTTCAATTCCCAGCAACCACATGGTGGCTCACAACCATCTGTAATGAGATCTGGTGCCCTCTTCTGGTGTGCAGGCATGGAGGCTGAACACTGTGTACATAATAAATAAATATTTGAAAAAAAAAGATTAAAAAAAAGAATTTTAAAAAAATTAAAAAAAAAGGTAATAAAAGTTTTGTTATTTTAAACTAATCATAACTGTACACAAAGACACACTTTGTTACAGTGCCAAATATACTGAATTATTGTGAGACTAATGTATGCCCTATATTTATGATTATTCTTCCAATTGTCCTTTATACAGAACTAAAATGATAACTACAGGATAGGCTTATGGAAAATGTTCAAATTCTTATAAATGAAAAAATGCATTTTTACCACTATGTTTAATAAAATTATGAAAACTACTTATAAATTAAAGACTGGAAAGAATACACCAAATATGAGGCACCAGACTGTAGAGAGAGCAGCTTGTATTCAGTCTGTCAGTTCTTTTTCCAGAATCGGGCATGAAGAATCAGGAAGGTAGACCCAGCCCTTTAAAGACAGGATGGTGAACTTAAGACTAACCCGGGCTGCATACTAAGACACTGTTTTAAAACAGTAAAGAAAAGAAGAAATAAATGGTTTTGGTGACAATAGGTTTTATCACGTGCTTTTGAAAAACAAGTAGAATCAGTAGTATAATCACAGAAACTTCTGAAAGAATAAGATACATATATTCCATAGTATACAGATATTCTATAGTATACAGATATTCTATAGTATACAGATATTCCATAGTATACAGATATTCTATAGCATACAGATATTATATGCCATGTCTTTACCTAATTAATTGGCAGCAATATCAGGTTAGGATAGGAGATAAGTTTTGTGTTTTGGTTGCTACTTCTATTTTCTCTGTTAATGTTCTCCAAGTTCATCTCTATCTTTTTTTTTTTTTACTGAGAATAATTTTATTTTATTTTATTTTTTTGATTTTTTTTAAATTTATTTATTTATTGAGGACACATTAGAAAGTCATCTCTATCTTAAGGCTTTCTTTGTGTGATTTTTTTTATATCCATGGTTTATTAGTTCAATCTACATTAAACAAGCTGGAGTCTCTGTATCTTCTTAGAATAGTAGTTCTAAACAGTGTCACACGTAACTTTAAAAATTGACTCCAGTAGAAGGCTACAAAGAGATTTATCCACAGGCTTCAGTTAGCAGGTCTGCACAGAAACACCCCTCCTTCATGATTTTTTTGAGTACCCCAGGAAGAAAGAAAGCTAGGACTTTGATCTTGTGCTTAACAAGAATCTTCTCCAAGGTTAGTAGAAATTGTCTCCAGGGGTAACAAGAACCAGAGAGCAATGTTTCCCAGTGCAAGATGCTTTCTACCTATGCCTTTTGTCTAATCGATGTCACCTTCATTGCTTACTATGGATTTTATCATAACCAAGCTTAAGTAATAAATAGGATAAAATAAAAATTATAATTCAAACTGGGAGAAATTTGGAATTCACAATATGTACATGTAAGAAACAAACTTATAGTGTATCTAAAACTTATCTTTCAAGGTTTTAAACTAGAGACTTGCTCTCTGGAAAAACTTTCAAGGCTAGAGTAGTGTTAAAATTGTGTTATTTTCCTTATTACAATCAGAAGACTAACAATAAACTTTAAAAGGGATGAATATGTCCTTGCTGATTGTTACCAAGTTAACCACTCTCTACTTGAAATTCAGAGTACCACACTGCACTCATTTTTTTCCCTGTGGAAAATACCTTGGTGTTTGCATAAATGGCTTGCATACCTAGTGCCAGTACCAGATTTTGGTAAATAAAACAAGACAAAATTGGTAATTTTGAGGGGTCAAATATTCGACAAAAGCTAGAATGGATACTTCCCATCACTCTTTCTGCTTGCTCCACTTTCAACCATTCCTGTCTCAATTCTCAAACACTTTTGAGATATAGTTTTGACATTTATTCATTTTATTGCTAGGAATGAATTTCTATAGATAGGGAAATAACAAGTACTCTTTCTTGGATAAGTCATTCCTAATTTAGCCCTATTTAGATTGATGGCTTGATTTATTAAAAATATACATATGGCTGAGAAGTTTAATTTATATATGTATATGTTTGAGGATTAATTGGCACTTGTATGTCATATATACACATATATGTATATACACATTTACACACATGTATATGCATATATAATACACAAATAGTGAAAAGAAGGAAGAACAAATATGTTTTATTTTCAAGTTTACTTGTGTTTGGGTAAACATTTCTGGGATCATGGGGATTCAGATTATGTTTCTTGAATATTATGTTTACCTTCATTTGACATACATGCTAATTTTCCCCATCTGAATAAATTTTCTTTAAAGAAAAACCAATAACAAGCTCAGCAAAAAAAAGCATTTTATGATACAAAATGAAGGTGAAAACCAGATACAGTCTGAAAGAGCTCGGAGACAGCATCAAACAGCTTAGATAAAGAAATGAATTCTTGCAATTTAACACCACTTCATAGGAAACAATGTCTTTTGAGACTGCAAGTCAATCACATTAAATGTGTAATTCATAGGTTATGCTTATATAAAAGCTTCACCTTAGTATTTAAAACCATGTCAAGTCTAGTTATCAAATAAGAAAATTGTTATTTTAAACAGGGCCTGTTAATGTCTAACTATCTGGCTAGAAGAAACAAACAAACAAACAGAAAACCAAACTAGTGTTAACTAATAATTTCTGGCACAAATCACAAGGTTCAAAACACTTCAAAACAATAACAATGGAAACGTGGCATGGCTACCTGGTATGCCTGCCCTTGGTTCTACCTTTCTACACAAACTTCCAGTGTTGGAACAGTTCTCATAGGCTCTTTACAGACGAGAAAGCTGAGTAGCCGAGTAACATTTGTTTTACAAGATCATACCACAATGAGTCATAGAAATGAGACTAAAATCCAGATCGTTGTTATCCCATTTCCTAACAGAACATGTAGTTGAATATCAGGCTATCAGAGTAACCAGCTGGAGACCATTCAATTCAATGGCCAAGCTACAGCTCCAAACAATTTAGGTTTTTCATTGACTTAGCTGAACTTCTTCTACCTTTGAAAAAATGTATAGACTTGCCATAGCAAAGAAAAAGCGGTACTCTTATATTCTGTAGATTAAACAGACATTTATAGCAGTGGTTGTCAGCCTTCCTAATGCTGCAACTCTTTAATACAGTTCCTCTTGTTGTGGTGACCCCAATATGTGTATTTTCTGATCGTCTTTGGTGATCCCTATGAAAAGATCATTTAACTCCCAAAGGGCTTGTGACCCACAGGTTGAGAACTGCTGATACATAGCATAATTGATGAGTTTTAACTTCATTAAGCTCTCATAGTGTTGTATTAGTATCATGTTCATAGTATGGAAAAATTAAAGATGTGAATGAGTTATATCTCCTCTGGTGAGTTATGTCTTCTACAAATACAGTGACTGAAGGTTATAGCATACAGACTGTGACACTATCCATAAAATGATGAGTCAAAGGAAATAATGTGGCCATTATCTTAAGGCAGATAGAACTTTCCTCTCATAGTCCTAGGCTGTCCCCACCTTGGGCAACTCAAAGTTGTATAAATATTCTTCTTCTGGATATTGCTTTTTAAAACCATTTGATGCTTTCAATAAATGTGAACCAGATTATAGTTAAATATAATTGAACTAGTTTTTGGTAAAGGATTTGTTATGAAGTAGCTGTAAGACTGGATTTCAGAATATTCTGCTATTTGTGGGGGTGGGTGAATTATCTTTACAGCTGGGAGACTGTGAAGGGTGAAGGGTTTACATTTGAATGAAGAGTAAAGAACACTGATTTCTGTGTATGATTTTTGCTGTGGGAGAGTAATGTTCAATGGATTCCCTTAATGCTTCAGGATTTATTGCTCTTGACTTTCAATTCTTTTTCTGAATTCCAGTGTGAGAACTTTTGTACAGAAGACTACTTTTTGTATCCATGATGCTATGGTTGACTGAACTCATGGTCAAAGACTTAAGAATCAGCAGCTGACTGTCCCGAAATAATGGTATTCCACAGATACAAAATACAACCATGAAAATGGGACAGCACAGAAAGGGAACCAGACAGTTTGGGACTTCCGTATCCTTAGCTGATTGTGCCTTGCTAATCTAGGTGAGTGGAATCATGTAACTTTGTTTTTTATGAGATACAGAGGGTTTCTGTATCTCTGAAATATTTTTTTCTGAGAAAAAGTGTGCTTGGGTACATGAAGCAGCTAAGATAGAGAAGGTACTAGCAAAACTCTGTTCTCTCTGGTTTTCACTGAATCTAGCAAAGTCACACTGAGGTTTTACAACTATACTCTGTAACAATATTTTTCACAATAATTATGCAAAATTCCAGTCTTTTTCTCATCACTTTCTCCCTTTGCCTTTGCTCTATTACCCTTTTTCTTCAGTTTTTGTCTTTTTTTCATCCTCCATTGCTCTTATTCTCCCGACTCTTAATTCTTTCTTTCCCTTTTAATTCAAAGAAAATGGCCAAAGTGTTATAAACCCTATAAACTGCATATGAAAAAATGATTAGAAAGAATTCCAAATGTAAACCAATTAGGCACTAAATAAGGCAGAAGGGTTTGTATTTATCTCACCACATTTCACAAATGCATCACTCAAAGAATACGGAAAGTCCTGATCAGGCTATTCTTTTTCTTGGGGAATAAAGCTCTCTACAAAACCAGTTACAGGTAGGATAGTCTTCAAAACTATTTCTTGAAAGCAAATCAAAATACTGGACAATTACCATTACTGTAAGTTGGTAAACTTAATGTTGGTGCTCATATTTGCTTATGTAATTTTTAAGCCCTATCTGTGACTTCTATATTAGGTCATAAAATCGAATAAGGTCATAAATTGTGTGAAAGATATAGATAAAGAAGAGTGAAGGAAACAAACAATAAACAAAACCAAAAAACCAACCAAACACAACAGCCTCCTTTGTGTTGGTTTAGGCAGTGGCGACGGCATCGAAGGATGCATTCTATAAATTTAGTTTTGCCGTACATCTTAGCATCAGCATCTGACTTCCAGAATCTAAAAGTGATTGCTGTCTAAAGGAGTGAAAAATAGATGTCAATTAGAAGAAACTGTCTAAGAGTAGAAACATGGGTAAAAGAAAGTTTTAGTTTCTGCAGCTTTGTTTAACAAACAACAATGTCCTCTCCTTATGCTAGCCATCCTGTCCCTGTCCTAGAAGTCCTCTGCCAACCTATGTGGCAGAAGCAGTGAAGGACCTGGGCAGCACAGATTTCTATAGCAGCTAAAGCCTGTGGTTTGGCTTTAGCACAACATCACTAGCAGCAATCCAAAATCTAGATCCTAGAGAAGCTAAATAAGAAGGTGAATCCAAAGACAAACATATAGGCATCCTCCTGAATATTAACATTCATCAGGCGATGAAAGAGACAGAGACCCACATTGGAGCACCGGACAGAAATCTCAAGGTCCAAATCAGGAGCAGAAGGAGGGGGAGCACGAGCAAGGAACTCAGGACCACGAGGGGTACACCCACACACTGAGACAATGGGGATGATCTTTCGGGAATTCACCAAGACCAGCTAGCCTGGGTCTGAAAAAGCATGGGATAAAACCGGACTTACATAGCAGACAAGGAGGACTACTGAGAACTCAAGAACAATGGCAATGGGTTTTTGATCTTACTGCACATACTGGCTTTGGGGGAGCCTAGGCAGTTTGGATGCTCAACTTGCTGAACCTGGATGGAGGTGGGCGGTCCTTGGACTTCCCACAGGTCAGGGAACCCTGATTGCTCTTCAAGCTGATGAGGGAGAGGGACTTGATCGGGGGAGGGGGAGGGAAATGGGAGGCGGTGGCGGGGAGGAGGCAGAAATCCTTAATAAATAAATAAATTTAAAAAAAAAACAAAATCTACAATGAGGCCGATATAAGGACTTAACTTCTCAGTCTATTTTTCACAAGCCAAACTTTATAGGTCTTTTATACAGACAACCTGGGGGCGCATGGGAGGGATAGAATCTTGTGGTTTTTTTTTTTTTTTTTTTTTTTCTGCTAGGAAGTTCTTCCTTGTTTCTTCTAGATTGGTGTCTCATTTTGATCAGTGTCTACAGAGGGCACTGTGCTGGTTAACTTTATGTCAGTTTAACGTTCCTGTAGGATGTCAAGGTAGTTTGTAAAATGGTTTCTGTGCGGTTGGCATTTTATTTCCTAGACTGAGTCAAGAAGATCTAGTCTCCAGTATGGAGAATCAATCAGCTGGTTAAGAACAGCAAGACAAAAAGGCTGAAAGAGATTACATTTTCTCTGTTCAGTGGTGATTATCTTCTACTCTTGGATACTTTGGTTCTTCGGTCTCAAAATAAGACTAAATTATATCATTGTCTTTCCTTGGTGTCCACTTTACGGATAGCAGAGAATGAGATAGACAATCTCCAAAATCACATGAGCCAACTCTGACAAAATAAAAATTAAGACAGTCCCAATTCTCAGTATCTCCTCTCCCAAAATATTTCTATAAACTATCATTCTGCTTCTCTGGGGGAGCCTGGGTAATATAATCCCTTCCAGCAATGCTAGTGCTGGCCTGAAATAATGGGTACACTAGTGTACCAAGAGGTCATCGTAAAGAAGAAAAAGAAAGTGGTGTGTTTCATGAGATCCAAGGAAAATGCCGTCCAGAGGCTCCTTTGCCTGATTCCAATTCAGGAGATGAATAGACCATTCTTCTAAGTGGGCGGGGGGGGGGGTGTCAGAGAGTAGAAACTCTGGCTGATGACAAAAGTTGCAAGATCTCTAAAACATTTGAGGACTGAAATGCATCATTACAAAGATCTATCTGGTCAGTACAAAAACTCACAGCTGGCAAAGTTTAGTCTTATGTTTACAGATGTGTTCCTGAGCACTGTTTCTATAGTGCTGGTCAGTCTTCTGATTTTTATTAGTGTTTTATTAAGAATCAAATAGAGATCAGTCTTCAACATGGTGTGTGTGTGTGTGTGTGTGTGAGTGTGTGTGTGACATAGCACACAGAAAAGGTAATATATATTGAAATAACTCTCCCCTTTCACTTAATTTTTAGAGAAGAGTATAAATGGACTCCTGAGCAGGGAAAAATGCTATTACATGAAAAATCAGTGATGAATTCTGCTTTTGAACACAGTCAATCATTCTCTTTATCTCTGTAGTAGATGGTGTTAGTTTAAAAAAAAAGCAAAGTTTTCAACAGCTTCAGGAATATACAGTTAGGAAACCCGACAGTGTGGCAACAGATGAAGATCATCACAGAAAATCACGACAGATGTAAATGCAGAATACAGGTGATTACAGGTTTCTCACACCCGGTTAACACAGCTACAATATAAATTCTATACTCATAAACACAGGGTGCATCATGGAAGAGGAGCTGGAAAGAATCTAAGATCCAGAGACCCAATAAGTCTACTGTAAAGATTATGTCTCCTACAATGGTAATTAAGCTTCACCCATGATATGTAACAATATGGCTGCCTAAACAAGACCTGAGGAAATAGAAGATGATAATACGAATGGGAGAGATCTCTCAAGGACCCATCCCTGGACAAAGAGCTACAGATAACTAAGGAATGCTGAAAGGAGACTCAGTCTTTCCCAGGCATGCGCTCTCTAATTATTCAGCCCCAAATGGTCATCTCTGAAATAGTATACATACAAGTAATAGTAAGTAGACTTAGCAGGCTGTGGTCATGTGAGTATGTGTATGTGTGTGTGTGATCATGTTTATATGAAAAAAAAGGACTTGAATTTGAGAGGATTGAAGGGTGGGAACAGGTTAAGTTTAGAGCGGGAAATATAGAGAGGAAATAATATAGTTTAATTAAAAATAAAAGAGTATGCCATAGCACAAAAGTAGTATTTTTTTCTGCCTGTCAAGTGAAAGCTTTGACCATTAACATTTGGAAAGCCAGGGAATAGGCAATGATTAAATGTATTTCACAGTATTTTTATTTAAAAATATAACACTGTATTCATCACTGAAGTGGGGAGTCTTTTAGTTGTCACCTTACATAAAGAGTCAAAATGGCAAATATAAGAATAGCTTCAGCCTAATGGGGGAAATTCAAGGCCAATTTGTTCTAGGAGAATCCAAAATTTTGTTTGACACTAGGAAACACTTGCTACAAGGGTCAAATATGGGAGATTTGAATAGACTAAACTAACTTATCAAGCCTTCTGCTAATGAACACACTCCAGGTTGTTCATTCTATTGCCAGGGAAGTCTAAAAAAAATTTAGACTTCTGGTTGGCACTGGAGGACTCTCAGGGAGAAGAACTAGTTAGTGCTGTCTTTTCTTGTGCGCAGTTAACTCTGAGGTCTTTGCAGAAATGATGGATTTAGGAACTTAGTGGCAAGGAGTAAGAAAAACTGTAATAGCCATGTTTTTAGGTTGCTGAAAAATGATTGATGGTAAGAAGTCATTACAGTGATTAGCATTTTATTCAGTGTGCCAGTTATAGTAATGCACTACTTAAAATATCTATCATTCTATAAGTGCATGCTAAGGAGAATGTATTTAATTATTTGGGGAGTCAAGTCTTACTGCAGTACTGGTAGGCTGGTAAATGATAAATGCCCGGTACTTCAAAGAATGTGAGGATGTCCTATTGTATGTGCTTTGCTAGAATTTTCATAACTTAACTATGAAACTACTTCTAACATTACCAAATTTTACCTGCATTTACATCAGCATATGTATTAAAATTGTGCAAAATTAACCATTTGCCCTTCAAAACTAACACAAATGAGATCTAGTACTCATAGTAACTGTATTTTTCTCCTTTGAGTTAAGTAGATCCATATTCTATTTAATATATTAAATATAACCCTCTTTTATTTATTTTATTTTATTTTTTGGATTTTTCGAGACAGGGTTTCTCTGTAGCTTTTGGTTCCTGTCCTGGAACTAGCTCTTGTAGACCAGGCTGGCCTCGAACTCACAGAGATCAGCCTGCCTCTGCCTTTCAAGTGCTGGGATTAAAGGCGTGCACCACCACCGCCCGGCTTATAACCCTCCTTTAAAAGCTGTATAATACACCAAAATTGTAAGATAAATAGAAATCAAGCTAGGAACTTTCTTTCTAATGTCTAGATATCACAGGTGATACTAGCATGCTGGGAGAAAAAGACATCAGTAGCTTTATTCAGCACTTCACCCTATGAACTACAATACTCTCTGCCCAGGCAAGATGTGTGAACAGTGAGTAGGGTAACTGATCATTCTCTGATTGGATATGAGGCCAGTTTCACAGTAACAAGTCCATGCCTGGTCTGTAAATTTAACCAGCCCTCCCCATGCTAAGTGAGTTGTATATTTTAGGTGCTAGGGAACTAACTACTATTATTTAGTTAAGCTGACATATAATCAAATTGTCTTCTAAATATGTATGCTTTATCCAAAGACAAATGCTACTCTAATCCTTAATTGGAGAAACCCTTCTGAGCCCTGAACAGAGGTGAATGCTGATGCGGAGATTCATGGGTGTCCAAGGTGCTTTGTAGAAGGGATATCTGAGTTGTCAGGAATGAAAAAGACATTACAACTACTTCTCGAAGGCATAGAAAACATTAATGAAGAAGGAGCAGAAAGAATTCAAGAGCTAGAAGGCTATGGAATGTTGTCTTCCAGGCATGATACAGACATTGCAAAGCCACAAACTCAAAGCAGTGGCAGTTCACTGTGCAGGACTGTCCATCATCAGTTAGTTATGGATGGAGAAAGGCCTTGTGGGATCTTATTCTTTCTCCTGAACCATTAGTTAAATTATCTTCAGTTTCTATCTATGGGTTTGTCAATTAGTCTCCACCACCTCATTTCAAACTCATGGTTACAAAGTTGTCCCTGTTTTAACTCTCGGAGAACACACACACACACACACACATACACACACACACACACATACACACATATATATCCTACAAAACATTAATCTTTGAATATGAAAAAAGAATTCATGGGGAGGAGCAATTGGCAGTAGGGAAAAAGGTAATTGTCAAGTGTGGGAGGGGAAAAGATGGGGTGAGAGCATATATATATAGATATATATATATATATATATATATATGCGTGGGGTTGTCGAGTAAATTCAGTTAACATCTCTGGGATAAAAGTTTAACAACAAAGTCACTGTATTGTTGGAAACTTATAACTGGGTTTAAAATACACTGTACCTTGTTTTATAACTGTTTATGCAGAGCTGTGAATGAGTTAGAAATTTCTCAAATATGAGATACATCAGAATAGTTATGGAATTATGATTCCCTAGTCATCTCCCCACTGACACTTTAAGCTGCAAAGCTATTGATGTTCCAAAATATCTTCATGAGAGCTAAAAAAGAAGAGGAAATGTCATGGTGTCTATTTTAAATATAGCAAAATGAAAAGAAATAATGAAGAAGCCAAAAAGGAGATAGTGGCCCATATCACCTCTCTCCTGACTCTAAGCATTCCAGCATGGGGAGAGACATCTGCTTGAGGGTGGAAAAGAAAATCTAGCACATCTTCCACTGAGAACCATGAACCCCAATCCTGCCACCATGAAAACCAATGACCAACATGTGAGTGATGAGAATATGGATGAACAGAGAGCTTATTCAAGTGAATCATAGAAAAGTTCGTCAACCTTGAGGATAGAAATATTCAAGAACTTGCTCAGCAATCCAATATAATTCGCCCAAGTTTTCATCAAGATGTCTCACATCTAAACTGTCACAGGCAAATAAGAGTCTCAGGATTCAAGGGAGAAAACAGACATAAGAGTGTCCCCGTGAGGCAGGTAGTGTACTTCTCAACTATCTCCTTCCAGGCCAGATTTGCCAGTATTGAAAGGAAAATAACTGTCACCTGAAAGATTACATTTTTTTTTATAAATGAAAGTGAGGTAAAATATCCCTAGAAACAATCACAAAATAGAGCCTGCAAGAGATGCAGAGGGAAGTTTTCTAACTAGAAAGAGACAGTCATGAAAAGTTACAGAACCCACAGTTAGGCTACACAAACAAATTTAGAACATCTTATTTTGTAATAAATGTACATAAACTATTCATAATAGAATGAGACACAATGATACATCAAGAGGTAATTTAGAGAATGTTCAATAGAATATCAAAACTTCAAAATGAAGGGAGGAAGGTATTGAACTGATAAGGTTTTTACTTGTTTTGAAAAATCGTTTCTATTGCTGCTATCACTTTAAAATAGTTTGTTAAAAACAAAGCCTCACAGTAATCACAAAGCAAATCTTTATAAAAATAAAATAAAAAACAAAGAATCAAAATACATTATTAGTGTAATGATTTGGTCAATAAGACTAATGTAAGGTATGGAAAGGATCAAATAAATGGATTTTCAATGAACAGCTTGCTAATTTGCACTGTAGGCGAAGAATAACATACCTACAGAATGTTCCATTCAACTGCTACACAGTACACTTTTAAAATGTTAGGCCACAAAACAAGCCTCAATATATTGAAAGGGATGTAATCATATTGAATGTCTTCACTAATATACAATGCACCGAAAAGCAATATCAAGAAAAACTTAGGCAGTTATACAAGTGGATGAAATGAAAAGCTTCTTTTTGAACAAGGTATGTATTAAGAAATAAGTAAACATGAAGTTTAACAGACCAAAATCTTCAGAATTCAGCCAAAGTAGTATTAATGGAAATTTACACTAATATATAAGTATCAAAAAGAAACATCTCCAGGTGCTGAAAAGATGAACCAACAATTCACAACACTTATTATTCTTATGGAATTGCCAGATGTAGGGGCCCACAGAAGTGGTTCTGCTCTACCTTGACTGAAGGTCAGAGAGTTTAAGACTATTCTTGCTCTTAAAAGGTTATTAACAAAAAGTCTAGTCTTAACCTAGCATGTTGTTACTTGGTGTTTTGGGTGTTAAGATGGCCCACAGAGGTATATCTGTTTAACCTTGACCAAATGTCAGAAAATTCAAGCCTATTCCTGCTCCTTCAAGGATGACAAGAGGTTTGACCCAGGGAATAACTGCCTACAGGATGCTTTGTCTAAGTTAGTCTAACAAAAATACAAAGTCTAGAGATTATTATGTATAACTATATTCTCACAAATGTTGTAATGTAGAAAACAATCCTAGACATGTACATTTCATCAAGAATGAGTCATGAAGAAATAGAAAACTTGAACTGACTGATAAATACTAGGCCTCATCAGAAATAAAATGTATTCAATCAAAGACAGTTCTAGAACTAGCTGTCTAGACTGTCAAATTCTATTAAACATTTTAAGGGAAAATAATAATTTTCCTTAATTTATGCAAGAAATCCGGGTGGTGGCGCTGCATGCCTTTAATCCCAGCACTTGAGAGGCAGAAGCTGGTGGATCTCTGTGAGTTCAAAGCACAGCCAGCCTAGTTT
The DNA here is from genome assembly GCF_000317375.1 of Microtus ochrogaster. Taxonomy (NCBI): domain Eukaryota; kingdom Metazoa; phylum Chordata; class Mammalia; order Rodentia; family Cricetidae; genus Microtus; species Microtus ochrogaster. Next base: position 33,383,750 of record NC_022031.1, read on the forward strand.
ACAAGAGCTAGTTACAGGACAGGCACCAAAGCTACACAGAGAAACCCTGTCAAGAAGAAGAAGAAGAAGAAGAAGAAGAAGAAGAAGAAGAAGAAGAAGAAGAAGAAGAAGAAGAAGAAGAAGAAGAAGAGGAAGAATGCAACAAAACAGAAAAGAATCTTCATTCCATTCATTCCAAATACATTATACGAGGGAAACATATTCTTATACCTAAGTCAGATGAAGACACAACAAAAAATAAAGACTACTGAAGAGTATGCTTGAACATAAATGCTGAAGGAACAAACACTAGCATCCTAAGTACAGAAGCAAATTATACTTTTTTTTTTCACCATAACCAAGTAGGATTCATCTCAGGGAAGCAAAAATGGTTTGATATATGAAAACAGTGTTGAAAGAATGAAAGATAAAACTATAACATTAACTCAAGAAAAAGAAAAATTAGCTAATAAAATTCAACATCCCTTCTGGATTAAAATTACAAATAAATTTGGTGTAGAAGCATTTACCTTAAAATAATAACTCAGAAACTAACATCATTATTCTGAGAATGCATCTATACTCCATGCTACTCCAACACAATTTATCATAGCCAAGAGATGGAAGCAACCAATGTCCGTCAAGTGATGAATAAAGGAAGTTGTTGCTCCATGAAAGATGATATTTTGTCAATTGCTATAACAGAGACACACTGAATTATTATTGAAATAAGCCATGTGCAGAAAGACTATAATGTCTATGACGTCATAACATTAGTCTCATGGAGGCTAAAGAGTTAATTCTATAGAAGTTAAGAATAGAAAGGCAGTTATCAGAACTTAGGGGAGAGCAGGCAAAGATGGAGGGAAGTTGATCATTAGGAACTAAGCTGCATTCAGAGAGAAACAATTAATTCGAAAGTGCTATGGAAAATATAGTAGGGTGAATAGACACTAAATAATTTTCTGCATATCTTGATAATCTAGAAAAAAGTATGTAATTTTTCACCATAATGATACATTTGGGGAGAATATTTTGAACTGATTTGAATATTACATGGTATCTATGCACTTAAACATTATATTATACTTCCTTCATATGCATTTACCATGTACCTATATATTCAATATTATCTTTTCATGTATTAGTCTCATGTAAATTAGAAAAATAAAAGAAAGTGGGCAGGAATTTTCTCAAGCCCATCCAGGAGGAAGCTAATAAAAGGATATTTTTTGGCATGCATCAAGATGAGTCTGTCTTGGTCAAAATGTACACAATTTGTACTTGTGTGTTATACTTTTCACATTTGAGTGGAGCTAATGGTTTGAAAGCAAGTATTTTTTTCCTACTTGTGAAGGATTGGGAGTCTTTATAGACTAATATTGAAGTATATGAGATCTGCATGCTGATTCTATCCCTTACCGCCTGTGTAAATAAAACAGTAAATTATTTAACCAACTTAATCTCAAATTTCCCATTGTATTTTGGATAACAACACCTCATAGAATTATTATAGTGCTTAATGTGTTAGTACATGTAAAATGTTTCAAGCAGTTTGCCTCCCAATAAGTATCCCATATAGATATGTCTAAGACAATTTAGGAAGCCCTAAGAATAGAGACTAAGGATATTTACTCATTGTTAGCTGCTGGGGGAAGAGAGTAGGAACTTAGCTCTGGTGAGTCAACCATGCTGTAGTAGAAGGCCATACATCAATAATTAGACACCACAAATAGGTCTTGGTGGAATAAATTTGCTCCTAAAATTGATCTTGATTTAAAAAAAAAAGAACACAAAGTTGGGTAGATAGGAGAGAGGAAAAAATGGAATCTAGGAACCACTATGGAAGGGGATGAATATAATCAAAATATATTACATGACAGTCTTAAAGAATAAAAGTTTTTAAAAAATAGATAAAAGGAAGTATTTCCTCAAGTGTTTCTTATTGTAGGAGAACCCAGAATGCTGTGTTTGAAAGAAATGTACAGGTAAATCATAGATGTTCTAAAGCCTGAGAACCATTCAGATCACTGCAGGAACCCTTATACACACACACACATATATATATAGGTAACTCTTCATACATATATCTGTATGTGTGTGTATATATATATATATATGTATGTATGTAGGTAGGTAGGTAGGTAGGTAGGTAGGTAGGTAGGTAGACAGACAGACAGATGGACAGTGTTCTTTCCCAAAAGTTAATTGGTGTTAGGTGTAAGTAGAGTGCCTACATTAGAATTGCTTGTATCTTGTTCTAAAAAAATGCAAACATGTCATTGCCTACATATGAATAATGTCAGTTTGGCAGACCATAAGAATTATAATGTGTTTTTGAGGGAAGATAGCTGGATAGATGTAGTAGGATGTGGAAAAAAGCCATTCATTGTTTGGAGCAGTGAGACCCCAGATGCTGAATTTCTTGTAATCCCCTGATCTACAGCTGCTCTGAGCACGAGACCTTCAGGAGTTCCTGATGGCAGGAGAGTGGTTTCTGGTGGGTTTGGGCATGGCTATCTGTATATAATCTGCCCCTGAACACAATAAAGGGGGCATTCTTGTGGAATTCAAGGATGACCCGTGTCGCTGTCTCTCTGTCTGTGTGTGTCTGTGTATTTTAACCTCCAGCTCCCTTGCCCCCAAGCTCGAGAACTAGGTGCCAGCGAACAGAGCGCAAACACGGGGGGGGGGGGGGCGCGGTGCGCAGCAATTCATCACATCTTATTGTGTTTGGTTTTAATTTTAAATCATGTGTAATTTAAGAGTTTTAAATATTTAAATTAAAATATAATATTAAATATTGCACATAATTATTAGATATCAATGATAGGAAAATGGTCACAAATATGGATTTTACAGAATGTTCCATCAAAACTCAATATAAGATCTGCAAAATCAGAATTCATTTGTTTTATTCCAGAATCTTCATAGACTTGTCTTGGCAGTCACCTAGGTACATGTGTAGATTCTTCTAGTTATGAGAAAGGTTGCTTTTTTATTGCCTGAACTGTTCTCTTCACTGGGGACCATAACACTGGAGACGTTGAGACGGATGGAAGCCATCATGGTCTGTACCTCCTCTAGAGTAATCACATATGAGGATGATCGACGCTGTGAAGTGGGGCAGGTGGTTGTCTAACCTGACCCTGACACTGAGTAATTCTGGGTAAGTCTAATAACATTACTGTTCTTTGACCTCCTTAAATTTCAAATGGGAACATTAATAACTGTCTTGGTCAAATTGGAGAAGATTTCAATCCATTTTAAAAGCGCAAAGTTAATGTAAAAGGTAATTAAATCTGGCTTTGATGAATTGATTGTACATTTATGACATCTTAACGACATTTTAGATTTCATTAGGACAGATGTCTCTTAGAAACTCATATCCCAACTGCTGTATAAGTGATTTTAAAACTGGCCTAAACTGGCCTAAAAATGTCTTTCCTTTTGATGAAGAAAAGTAGAAAATCTTATTTGTCTGTCATTGAGTTCATACAAGTTGTACAAAATTTGTCCTTAGTATCTCCAATACCAAGGAGGAGTTATTTTTTTTCAACCGAACTCTATATAGTTGACTTGAGTCTACCATGCCCTTGTCTCTGAATTGTTAGCTGCTCATGGACTGTAGAGCTGCCATAGATCCACCTGCATAGATGTGGTAGTGAAAGAACTCAAGGAAGGAGCTTTTCCTTTCTCTGACCCAACTTGCATGTGAAGCGGGGCTCTGGACTGACCCACGGAGAGCCGCTCGCCTTCCCTCACTGGGTGAGGACTCCTTGCTGCCTGAAAGTTGCCTCTGAGAAAGATCATGACGGTCTCAAGAGAAGAGGGCTTCTTCTGTTGGCAACAAAATTGTATGTTGACCAAGACAAACTACTAGTTTATTTGGACCTAGGCAAGTGAAAAACTTCCTTTTCTCTATTATAGTTTTAAGGTCATGTAACATAAGAAAACTATTTAACAGGAAATATTAGCTATAGTTTAAATTCCAGATAGAAATCTGGGTCCTCTCGGGCATCTGCTCATTAATTTCTCACAGCTTCATGGAGGAGGAATAGCTATGTTCTTGTTTTATAGATGAAGAGACTGATTCTCAGAGCCCTTAGGCGTGTTCTTCATGTCCCCTCTAGCACAGCCTGGCTCTATCTTTTACACTCTGATCCAGTTTACCTCTGGGCTTATTCTTCTGAAAGGGGACTATTTAAAGATTTAGTCCTTATTTTTAGAGTGATTACGCTTTGAGAGAGTAGTTCATTAATGCACAGGAAGGTGTATGCATGAATGTTCTCTCCACTGTTTCAGAGAAAGCTGTGCTGGTAGACAGTCTAGCTTGAAAGTGTTCCTCCTGTGACAGGAATACTCAATGAGCTGGACCACTCCCATGGCATTTTGCAGAACTGTCTGTAGATATTTTTGATCTAAGTTTGGTTCCAAGCACAGAAATATCTGTGAGAAATCCCGTGAGATGTTTCCACTAAGGCAGTAACAAAAACTCTCGTTTCAATCGACTTCCTGTATAAATGGAGAAAGGATGAACTGGGAGCAAACACCGGAGAATTCACGCGATGTTATCCTTCAGTAATTATGCAATATTCATGGAAACGTGCTTAGATGTCGTGCTCAATTCTGGACTTCACATTTTCATCTCCTCAGCCAGAAAATGGAAGAGCTAGAAGGAGAAAGACTAACAGCCAGAGAGCACAGAAACAATAACTGGAAGCGCTACTTCAAGGTCCCTTCTCATGATGAGCACACGAGAACCACACTTTCCAGACAGCCAGGGTTCCTTCATCGCTGTGAAGATTCACCACTTGGATAACTGATTTATTAATTTAGACAATAGAAAATTCTAACAGTGTTCATTATTTTTTTTGTTTACATGACTTACATCTCCTCAAGAGAATATTCTTTTCTACGTTTGCATTTCTCAGGGTACCACAGCTCCTGGGTTACTAGTATAAATGACTATAAAGGACTCTTGCATATAAATGCCAGTGTTCTAGTGAGTGCTGTTGACTGTGTAGCCGCATCAGGTAAGCTTTATTGAGGGACAGAGGCCATGTGAGTGCAATAAGCAGCAACCATGTCTCTGTGCACATGCTAAATAATTTATTTACCTATTAGTGAGATATTTAAAGCAATTTGTAAACTGTTCCCAAATCACATTGGAACCTAGGTCACGGAGATGCAGAAAAGTCTGGCAATCTAGTGCTGGCACAGTGCTTTGTAGGCAAAAATAATAAATAAATAAAACCAAAACAAAAAAGAATATGCCAGGGTGACAAGTGATTTTATTTTTAATGGGGTAGAAATACATCTAAAATTATACGGATAATAAAAATAGGCATTCAGAGAGTCTTCAGGATGTTTAGCCCAGATTCAGGATCTGTAAATAATCCCCAGTAAAGCACAGTGAAAACACCACTTTTGGTTGGTCTGTGTGTGCCTGTGTGTAGTCTGTGTCTCTCTCTATCTGGCTAGTGACAGTGGAGAGGACATTTACTACAAGGGCTCCTGAGACACGGCTCAGTGTGTGGGTGGCTGGTGCTTTGGCCCTTTGCTCCTGGGATAAGATGTAAGAACACTTCATGTCGAGATTCACCCTTGGCGTTGACTCAATACTGAGTTCTGAAGACTTCCCAGAATGAGCCATCTTTATGAGAACTGCAATTCCATGAAGCAGCAGATGTCTGAAGGGGACTTCCAGTTTATTGGGTCCATTTTCAGCCACATGCTCTAACACAGAGTGATTTCTAGATGTGGTCTTGATATACACTCAGTGTTTCCATCTTACCAATGTTCAAGTGTTAAATCCTAACTTCCAACCTATGGTCTAAGGATAGAGCCTTTGGCAGGGCAGATTAGGTGACGAGGATGGATTGCTGGGAATGGGATTTGTATCCACATAAAAGAGACCCTAGAGAGCTACCTTTCCTTTCTAGCAGGTGAAGACACAGGAAGATTCTACAGAAGAATAACGTGAAGTCTATTGGTAACTACACTCTGGACTTGCCATTCTCCAGAACTGTCAGAAATACTTCTACTGTTTATAAAGTACCCAATGACATTCTGTTCTAGCAGTCTGGGTGAGCTTGAAGACCTCTTAGATGGATTTTCACATCCCTTCATGTATAGATTTGTTGCACCAAGTCTGTGATACTTCTGGAGAGCTCTGTCAACTCTTCACCCACAGATTTTTTTTTTTTGCTAAATTGAGTATTATAAAGTTGAAAACTAGAGAAAGCTTATAGCTGTAGATTTGTATGACTCTCAGCGTCGGCCGGGGAGTAAACAGCCAGTGTAGAGCTTTAGACCTGGTTAAAGTGTCGAGAAAAAGTGACTGTGAATGCTCCATCCTCCTTGAAATATCTTTATCAAGCTCTTGCCAGTACACAGAGAACATTATTGAAGAAGGAGCAAGAAAAATGTAAGGGCTGGAGGATGGAGAAAAGTGCCATGAAACACTGTCTTCTGACATGACATGGGTATTGCCCTCATGTACCCATAGCAGTTATGGCTGCCTACACAAGACTGGCACAAGAACGAGCCATCCTTAATTCCAGCACGGACAGATAGGAAGAAGCTTATGAGGTCCTAGCCATTACTGAGGAATTATTGACGGTTTGTAGCTACTAGGAGTGAGAGTTATTCTTTTGGGAATATATGCAGTTACTGGTAGGTTGCTCATGCTCCAGTAGATGGCTCCACCCCCCTGCATATACGGGTAGCAATGGCCTTAGTAGGTTACTAAAAGGAAAAGTGGGAGCCATGAAATTGGGAGAGGAATGTATTGGGGATGATCCATGGAGAGTTAGAGGGGGAAATGGGGGGTGTGCATGATTGTATTGTATTTCATTGTACACTTGTATGGAATACTCTAAAGATAAGTTTTAAGGTAAATAAACAACTGCTTTGAAAAAAAAAAAGGAAAGGTCTGTAAGATAGCCAGCAGCTATTGGCCAAGCATTTAAAATTAATATTAAACCTCTGTGTGGTTACTCAGGAGTGACTTGTGGGACGGAAACTTCAGCCTACAGATTCTGTCAATCAGCACAGGGCTGCTGACTGTTCATGCACAAGGATTTGCGATGCTTACTTAAATTTTCAATTTCAATGCTAGAAATCTCCATTTCCTAGTTTACTTTCTTAAAAGTTTCATGCATGTGGGAATGGAAAAGCAGTAAAGTGGAATGAGTTAGTCTATTCCTGCTGTCCATTTCACCTAGTGGTCTTGCAGTAACCAGTTGTTTTGTTGTTTGTATTTAGGATGATTTCTTCTCATATTATCCATCCTGACTCCACACTCAACTCCAGTGTTACTATAGTCTCCACTTTCAGTACTGCTGGGACTACAGGACATGTCATCTCTCCCAACTTTCTAGACTCTGTTCATTGGGTGATCTCTGAAATAATATTTGCCCAACATGATTGGGCTACTTCACACATGAAATCACAGTGGCTGTGACTCTTTGTGTAAGACTGGCACACAAGCAAGCCAGTCAAAATCTTGGCACAGATGGAGAATGACTTCATGAAATCCCACCCCAGTCTGTTTGCAACTGGTCACTGTTGTGGGAAGGAGCACCAGTTTTTTACATAATTGTGGTCCCATGCTCCTAGAGATAGTTCTATATCCATGCACATACAAGACAGCACTGAGAGGATTCTGTTAAAAAGAAAAAAAAGCAGAGCACATGAAGTTGGGAGAAAAAAGTGGTGATGAAAGAGAGGCTTGGAGAGTAAGAAATGGGAATAGATTTGATGAAAACTTGTTATATGAATATATAAAATTTTTAAGCAACAAAAGGTTTAAAACAATGCATATTTTAATATTACCAATTAATCATTTAAAATTATCTAATGGATTTTAGTTTATATTGTTTAACATTATCATCTCACTATTAATCTTTCAGAGTTAGAAACAGAGTTACAATAAAGCAATTAATATTTACACAAAGCTCTAGCATTTTACCCTTCAGCTCACCTCTAGAATGCCACCAAAATTTGGAGGGTATCTCATACTTATCTTGTAATATGAAATGCAAAAATGGAAAAAATGAAGTTTTTTCCTTTCTTTTCTTTTTTCTTTTTTTTTTTTTTTTTTTTT
>NC_022031.1:33391938-33415099 GCF_000317375.1 Microtus ochrogaster
TTTTTTTTTTGATTTTCGAGACAGGGTTTCTCCGTAGCTTTTTTTGGTTCCTGTCCTGGAACTAGCTCTTCTAGAACAGGCTGGCCTCGAACTCACAGTGATCCACCTGCCTCTGCCTCCCGAGTGCTGGGTTTAAAGGCGTGTGTCACCACCGCCCGGCTGAAAATTTTTTTTATGTAGGAAATGGAAAACTGCTATTGTATACTAAAAGACAAAGGCTTACAAAGGAAAATGCAATAATAAAATAAATTTCAAAAATAATATGTTTAGTGTAAATCAAAGTCACTGGTGTTTTATGCTTTGAAAGTGAAGAATCAGACTTTATATGGATAATCCCCATTTCTCACTAGTGAGGAAGGCAAGAGCCTAGTCCTATTCTGTATTGACAATGGGGACAGGACCTGAAGTGTACACAAACTATTTCTGATATCAGCTACCGAAAAGCTATAGCTTAAACTTCTGTTGAAAGTAAGAGGATTGATCGATATTGAGATGCAAAGATACAAAATGTGGTTCTTATTTAGACAAGATAAACAAAACCCTGGGTGGTAATGGAGCCACTATGCTGCACAAAAATATACCGGCATAACAATAAGACCCTCAGATCCGCAGGATGTTTAGTGGCTTTTATGCCAAACATCCATTTCATTCCCTACCAAGAAAAAGATCTAATTAATGATATTTTTCTGGGTAACTAAACTCCTTCAAAGGAGCATTGTCTCTCTAAGACATATCAAGGCACTTGAAACACCCTTCATGAAGTGTATATGTCTATATATTTACATATGTATTGTAATATGTAACACATGACTTACATATATGTTTAAGATTTTTATTATTTCAAATTCAAGTGGCAGAATGCATTGTCATTCCTTTCAGAGGGAATATGTTTGAAGTGTTGACTGCAGCTAATAAAAAGATGAGTGTTTAGCCATCTTTATACAACAGCAGATGTTTGCCTTGGCATTTCTCCAGCCCTTGGGTTGTGAAACCTAATATTTCTTTTTATTAGTTGGTGGCCTACTCATTTCTGGGCCTCAGTGAAGGGCTTGAGTTTCACCTGTGAGGGGTCGCTTGCTCTGGAATCCCTTAGTCCTTGCACAGGTTCTGTACGAGGTTCAGGTGGTGTTAAAGAGGGGAAGCAATTGGGGAGGTACTTCAGCACAGCGTGTTCTCAGTAAAGGCACTGCTCACATTTAGCTTCTAATGTGACATAATGAACTATGAACTAAAGGTAATTGGAAAATTCGTGCCCTCTGTGATGTGCAGAAGTTTAATGTATGACAATAAACCACGGGTCAGTTAGAAGGCTTGATCAATATTTGTATTGTTTTTTAATGCAAGGAAATAACAGTGATAGATTTTCCCTGGGTTTGCTCATGAGTGCATATCAGCAGACAACGCGTGGGGCTAGTCATTGATCAGAGCCAAATTAAAATTTCATTAACAAATCAGATACCCATGTGAATTTTTCCAGAGTTTCCACCATCTTTAAAACACCCCGTCTTCTATTTCTAACCCACTTGTGTCTCATAACTAACATATAAATGTCTGCTCTGTGTAGAGCACATATTTCTCATGCATTACCTCATCCACTCCCCCAGCAACATGGCAGAAGGCTACCTTCATTTACAGGCTAGGACATAGAAGCAAAGAGAAGCCAAGGCAACTACTTACCTATTATGATATGGTTGATGTCAAGAAAATTTAAACTCTCAGAGACCCTCAGTTTTCTCCGACCAAAAGTTCATGTTATTTCTACAAGCCCACACTGTTTCCCATAAGGAGTGTCGGGGTCATTTTGGTTGACCTTGTTTGAATGGAGATGGGAAGGGGTGAATGAGGAAGATGACAAGGGAAGGTCCCTGTAAACAGTATGGAGGAACATTTGAACCCATTCCAAAGGGCCCTGGGGCTGCTGTTCTTCCTTGTTCTAAGAGCAGAACATCTGTCCATCAAGATTAGTGGAAAGCCAGAAATTCAAATGTGGCACTTTCAAGTCAAGTGATAGGATTTAGCGTATGTGACCGGAAAGGCTTCTGAGACTCAGTTTTGTTCCGTGTTTTCCAGTAGTTTCTACACAAAGACAACAGCAGTTTGAAGTTTTCTGCTCTTTGTTTGGACAGTGTCCCCACTTGGTTCAAAGACCGATTTTAGACATTCAAGCACCATGCAGCACGTTAGAGAGTTTGAGGTTTAATCAATACAATTGACTGGGAAAGAACTCCTCACTCCAGGCTTCATGCACTGGACAGGCACTGAGTCTCATCTTCTGTTTGATTTTGAGGATCTCTGAAATTGGTAAAGCTTCCTTTTTTCATGGAATTTTAAATGCCAACTTACATTATGTTTGGTGGGCTAGAAGGTTCTCATGGCAATCAGCTCCTGAATTGTGGGGTTTTTTATATGAGAAGTGTTTTAGTGGTGATGACACTAGAGGTCAGAGTTTTGTCTCTCCTGCTCTCTCTATTGGACCCTGCTCATTAACGGATTGGTGCATATCCTCCTTCTCCTCACAAATATACTGAACACTATTATCTCAGTCAGTGGAAATCACCTCTTCTGTAGACAGGAAATGGAATACACTTTAGAGGGCAATGTGTAAAAGATTTCCAGGAATGTGAAAGACAGGTCAGTGTTCTGAAAATGTATAGGCGCACACAAACACACAAAACCAAGCACTATGCTTCCTGCATGCTAGGACTTGTCCTAAGAACTTTACTTGCCTTAACTCAAGTCTTCCTCCCCTTTTGCAAATGAGATGGTAATATACATAAAAGTTAAGAGTCTTGCTTCATTTAGTTTACATGGCTAAGAAGCAATAAAGGGGTTATGTTAATGCTAAAGATTTTGAATGAATCACCCTAAAATTTATAAGGAAGCAAGAAGTTCCCAAGATAACAAAAACTATCCTGAACAATAATAGACACAGTGTTGATGGGGGAGAGTCTTCTGTTTTGTGTTAATTTCATTGGTTAAATAAAGAGACTGCCTTGGCCCTTTGATAGGACAGAAAATTAGGTAGGCAGAGTAAACAGAACAGAATGCTGGGAGAAAGAAGCCAAGTCAGGCAGTCACCATGATTCTCCCACTCCAGACAGACGCAGGTTAAGATCATTCCTGGTAAGCCAGCTCGTGGTGCTACACAGATTATTAGAAATGGGTTAAATCAATATTTAAGAGCTAGCCAATAAGAGGTTAAAACTAATGGGCCAAACAGTGTTTAAAAGAATACGGTTTCCATGTAATTATTTTAGGTAAAGCTAGCAGGGCGGCAGGAAGCAGCCCCGCCGTTCCCACTACTACACAGTGTAGATACCAACAGACCTGATTTATACTTCAGAGCTGTGCTAACAAGCAGCAAGGTGGGTGGAACAAAACAGACACACAGATCAAAGGAACAGAGGACCCAGATAGTATATAAACCCTTGCAGCTATAGCAACATGGATTTTGACGTAGACGGCCCACCACACATCAGAGAAAAGATAGTCTCTTCAAAAAATGCTGCTCGATATCCACATGAGGAAGAAGGAAAATAGATCGCTATGTCTTATCCTGTGCAAATATCAACTTCAAGTGGTTCATGACCCTGGTGTAAGACACAAAACTCTGCAACTGAAGGAAGAAGAAACTAAAACACTTTATGATATAGGCATAGGCAAGGTCTTGCTGAATATGGCATCGGTAGTATAGGAAATAATGGTAACAATCAACACATGGGCCCCCATGAAATTAAAACTCTTCTATACAACAAGGAAATATTTAATGAAGTGGAAAGAGTGACTAAAGAGAGTCTATGGAGTGCAGAAAACCTGTGAAAAAGCTATCTGACAGAGTATTAATATCTAGAATATGCAAGGGAATAAAAAAGCTGAGAAATCAAATAACCCATTCAATAAAAGGGCTAATGAAATGTGAATGACCAAAAATTAATGTCTACCTTCATTAGTCATCAGAGAAGTGCAAATAAAAGCTACATGTATATTTTATCTAAGCCCAATCATGATGAAAGTCTTTAATGAAACAAAAAATGCTGATAGGGATATGAGTAAAATGGAACCACTATACCCTGCTCCCAGGAATAAAACTATTCCAGCACCTCTAGCAATTAATACAGCCGTTTCTCACAAAACCAAAGCTAGCTACACAGAAAGGTAAAAAAGACAAGGACTCCTGAGTAAATAGGGAGCATGGGGGTCATGGTAGAAGGTAGAAGGGGAGTGGGGAGGAAGGGAGGGGAGTGGAGAAAAATGTATAGTGCAATAAAAACAAAAAAAGGAAAATAAGATACAAAAAAATTCCAAAAACCAAAATTGTCTGGGGGGAAAGGGAAGGAAGGAGTGAGAAAAAAAAAAGTGTTAAGAGTATTAATAAGAATATTCTCAACATACAATACACCACAAACAATATAAAACCCTATGAAAATATCCTTATGAAATTGGCATTATTTTGTACAATGTACAAAATGCAATTAAAATAAAAAAGATAAAATTTAAAGTCAATGGGGTAGATAATAAGGCTAGTGTTACAAACTCTAAGTACACAGAGTCGATGATGTATTAATCATTTGAAGTAGGCGGAACCTAACACAGAAATGGCATCATGAGGAATCAAAATAGCAAGTAGGACAGACCACAGAGCCTAAGCTGTGGATTCAGAAAGCTGAGGCACAAGTCATCCATCTGTAAAATGTCACAAATGCCTCCTTTCCTCCTTTCTACCAATTTCCCATCAAAAAGGTACGAGAGACAGAAAATCATATAAAGGCATGATTGATGTCTTCTAGGTGCTCTCCAGCTTGCCCACTGTGGTGCGATGTAACTCTAGCTCTTGCATCTTACTAAGAGGTGCCTTGATTTTTATGTCAATAAAAATGATTAAATGAAGAAATAGAAAGGTAAAATTGTTCTTCATTTTCAATCATACATCTAAGTGCCTAGACCTCACTATTCGTTTTATAACTTTGACCTAAGTTGATTTTTATTTACTTCAGGTGAGTCAAAATCTGTCACGATAATAGCTGTTAGGTTTTTTTAAAAAATATTATTTATTATTATATTTTTTAATTTCCCAGTTTTCTTTGCTTTTCCACTAGAGTTGCTTTGGTAAGCTCTACATCAGAGTCTTGTCCTCCTAAGATGGGGTGTAGTCTTGAACAGGGTTATGTGAAGGAAAGTTCAAAGGAGATGAGGAATGTGGTAGAGGGCACAAGGGAAAAGCAAAAGCAGCAACTTCGGAGAAAGGAAGCTATTCTATGTAAAACAGGGTTGGGAAGACCTCCAATAGGCTTAGTCTTTAGAATTTTCTGTCTCTCTCATAAGATTGCATAATGCTACTTTTATGCTAGTTTCAGCTGCTTTGAATTATTCTCGGTTGTTTGGTCTACAGTATTGCAAATAACCCACTGCTCTGAAGTTGACCAATGGGGGTCACAGGTTAACGATGAGCCTTGTAACTGCTAATTTAATTGCATCGTATAGTGGAGGAGCACTGCCTATGGGCTCCTCAGCACCTCTCATATGTGGAACCAAGCAAGGATAAGCAGGTAAGCTTCGCGCTGCAGTGCAACTGGGTAGCCGGAGATTGCTCATTCATTTCCCAGCCACCCAGACCTGAATAGCCACACAGAAACTATATTAATTACAACACTGTTTGGCCTATTAGCTCAGGCTTCTTATTAACTAACTCTTACATCTTAACCCATTTCTATTAATCTGTGTATCGGCACAAGACTGTAGCTTACTGATAAGTGTCTGGCGTCTGTCTCCTTCAGCAGCTACATGGTATCTATCTGACTCCACTTACTCTCTCTCTCTCACTCTCTCTCTCTCTCTCTCTCTCTCTCTCTCTCTCTCTCTCTCTCTCTCTCTCTCTATCTCTATCTCTTCCAGCCTGGCTATATTCTGCCCTGCTAAAGGCTGAAGCAGTTTTTTTTATTAACTAATGGTAATAAAACATATTCATAGCATACAGAGGGAAATCCTAGATCATAACTGGATAAAATCTGTTAGATGTTTGTTTCACTGCTGACATCATCTTGTTAAATACTGACTTCAAACCTTCTTTCAAACTCTAAACTGGAAAAGAAATACACTATCTGTCATTTAATTATCATGCCACCTGGTAGTTGGAACTAGCCATCAACAAACATGGACTTTGTCCTGGAAAAAATGAGTATTATTATTTTTTTTCTGAAGTAAGGAAGTGGAATTCTAACTACAGGATACAGAAAAATGTGAATTTACTTTCTGTGTTCCTAGCTTAGACATCAAGGCTTGCTATTGCCTGTTAGCATTTTATATTTTAGAAGTAGAATAGAGTAAGAGGGTTGGATTAATTGAGATTAACTTGGTACCAACCCGTGTATCTTCTGTAGTTATTTAAATTCTTATTATCATTTTACAAATGAAGAACTAGTTAAATTACTGACCCAAGGTCATACGTTGTCATTGTCGTAGGAAGTTTGGTGGAGGGCGAATGAGTGGCAGGGTTTAATTCTCAGAGAAAAGCTAGAAGCAGCAGCTAGGAATGAGCTGCTTTAAAGGTTTCTGATTACAAAGAATAATTATATTATTTTAGTTTAATGGTTTTGAAGATGCTAAAAAACTTATAGGGGGTCCTAGGCTATTTACAGAGCTTATAAAATGTGAGTGTGACTCTTAAGATGGCAGCGTCAAAAATAAAAGAAAAGAGGCTAGAGAAATATCTCAATGCTTAAGAGTACTTGCTGGGCAATGATGAGGATCACAATTTGAATACAATACCCACATAACAAACCAGGACTCCTGTTAACTGTGTGTAACTCCAGCTCTGAATGATCTGAGGCCCCCTTCTGATCTTGGCACATGACCACACATACAGAGGCACAGAGAGAGAAAGGGGGGAAGGAGGGAAGAGGAAGGGAGAGACAGACAGACAGAGACAAAGAACCATAGAGGAAAGAGATAGGGAGAGATCTTTTTAAAAGAAGTAATAGAAAATATTTCAAACTGTTATTCTAAACCTTTCTTTCTCAAAGTCCTGACTTTCCAGTAGTTACAGGACTAAGTAAGGAATCTGGTTAAACTGAATGAGCAACAATAGGAAGACAAAGTTTCCTCTGTACTGAGGAGGGTTATTGAGGTTGTTCACAGTTTTTTTCTGAAGGGCTTAGACAACATAATTCTCTCTGGCATGATTCAGTTGTGGCTTTGATCCTTTTACCTCAGAGCAAACACTATACTAGGTTACCTGCTAAGGTTACCCCATAAGTCCTCAACCTCTGTTCAGATGATACACCAACACAGAGAGTTTGGGGACTCACTCGCACTGTTTACAGGCAACCGTAATTAGTACCATTCTCTGAGGCCTCTCATAGGCCGGGTGTGAGCCTTCTTAGTTGAGAGAACTGGAGTGGGCTGCCCATGGGAAGGATCCAGTATCATAGTTCTCTGAGGCCAGGTGCCAGTGTGCTCTCATTTTTAGAATGCTGGAGTTGGTTTCCCATTAAAAGGATACAGAGAGCGAGGAGAGGCACCTAGCATCAAAGCAACCAACACAGAAACACAGCTAAAATATCGATATTCAGACACGGGGACCAAATAATGTCATGTTTAGTAACAAACACTGCCGCTCGTTCCATAGGAGCCTAGGACAGCAGAGGATTTTAGGGGACAATGAGGAAAGGCCAAAGGAAGTCCGAGAATATGTTTGCCTCATATTCTAAAGGCTGCCCTGCCATATTGAAATACACATTTTCTCTGCCACACTATCCAGCTGAACTCTCTTCTCTTTAGAAACTTTCTCTCTCTCACGTTCTTCCCTCTGCTCCTCCATTTCCAGGAGGTTCTAGTTGTCACCAAAATCACACACTCATTTTCACTTCTGTCTCTGCTCAACCCACACACTGGCTCTGGAAACTCTCGCCCTGGGTATTCAGATTGATTTCTCTTACTTTCCCGTTTCTGTCAAGCAACTGGCAAACGTGTTAATGATAACACAGTAGGCTGTAGCTCCAGTTACTCACTGGCAGCTTGATGGATCGCATCTGAAAATACTCTTTAGTCTTTTCACCCACCTGTGACTAAGGGTTAATTTCTCTTTCTTGAGCCTCTTAAATTCTTTTACTTTCTAATGTTTGAGTACTTATCCTAAAGGAGCAAATAGATTGATTAAAAGCATTGGTATTTCAGAAAAACAGTAGCTATATAAATTATGGTATGTGGACTCAAGGTACCATTGGTTCATTCACCAACATATGAATTCACAAAAATATATATATTTATATGTTACATACATATATATTTATGTTATGTGTGTGTGTCTATGTGTGTTCCAGAGAGAGCAAAAGAGAGAAATACAGAGATAGACAGAGAGAGGAGGGGGAGAGAAAGAGTTTAGAAAATCTGAATCTATATGAGAGAGAGAAATAGAAATATAGGGAGAGGGAGAGAAAAAGGGAGAGGGAGAAAGAAAAGGAGGGAGGTTAGAAAATCTGAGTCTACATAAACTGGAATCCTGACCTTAGACTGAGAAACCGTAGACAGAACCATTCTTGGCCTCAGAATTCTGTCTCTGATACTAAGTTGTTTTACTAAGTACTTAGGATATTTTTTCTTCTGGCTCTAATTTTATATTTAATGACTACTAAGAGAAAGTTTTATTTTGTACACACTGTACACTAGGCCATCTGATTTAATGATTTTACACCATATCAACAGAAATTAATCCAATGATGCCATCTTGGGTTTAGTCACAATGGACAGAGACTTATTTGTGGAAAACTGTCTTTTTGCTTTGGTGGAATACTACCAAGAAGTCAGTGGTTTGTTCTTTCTTCTGGGTCTAATGGCTGTAAAAAAGCCTGATGCTGTCTCTGATGCTGTCTGAATGCTCTCATTTTGGAGCACCAGCCACTCTCAAAGTGCCTCCAGTGGAGCAGCTGGCATCTTTCTCCAAGTGCATCCTCCTAGGTGCATGTCCTAAAAGGAAACGGAGGCCTGCTTTTCCGAGATAAACATTACTAGGATACCACTATTTTGAAAATTATGGTGTACTAGTTTCTGCCATAATCTTACTTGATATCACTGTGGCAGCCTGTCTCCAAGGTGACGTTCATCAATTTCTCTAAGCTTGCCCATACACACAGGGCACCCTGCACTTGAAAGGCAGCTAATGCTCATTTTCTCCTCTTCCCGCAGGTTGGCCTGTGGCTGCTTTGGCCCATAGAATACTGAGGAAGTGGTGTCACAACTTTGGGATATATTATCTGAAACCTCCCATCTTCGCTTGGGTCTGCTGGAAAGCTCTCTTTGGGGGAGTGAAGCGGCTGCTTGTCACTTGGTCCAACTTTTCTGAGGCTATCTATGTGTTATAAGGAAGCCCAAGACAGTCATATTGAAAAGCTTCATAGAGACACAGTTGACTGATCCTTGGCTGACCTATCTATTACCTCCCAGACACCAGTGATGAAATCCTTAATGCTCCAGTCTGAGCCGCACTCAGCCAGAAAGTCTATGAACACTCCGGGTGAGAAGAGCTATCTATGCTCAGCCTATAATTGACAGCGTGAGAGACAAGAATAAAACTGTTTCTTTAATTTGGGGGTGATTTTTGTGTCACGTTGTATAATTTTAAAAATATGCTAAGCTTAGAACATCTTAGCAGATAGAACTTTTCCTTATATAGGTCCCATATTCAGGGTTAGAGCTGAGAATCGAAACTAATGCCCTACCTAAAGTTTACTCTATATTGTCTAAAAGTTTGGTAGAGCAGGCAGACAATTCCAGTAATCCTTGGAATGCAGAACTGTGAGGCAAATCAGATACTAATTCAAATGTGTTAGAAGAAGAAATTCACTTCTGGTCCTGGACTTAAAAGTTCAGATTGTCCTTAATTGAGAATTTAAATGCATACGTACAGTCACAAAGAAGCCATGACAGAGAAACCCGGGGTTTAGTAGTAATGCCTGATCAGAAAGCATGAATTGCATACCCAATAGTGGAGGGAGGCCTTGGTGACAGACTCAGAAGGAAAATAGTGATCGGTCTTGTGTGCAGTTGCAGCTTGCCAGATGTTGGACAAGCTGCCTGCACACGGGTATCCACAAGTTTCTGCAACTTTTGCAGAATACCCAACAGTAAGGACTTCGTGTACATGCAGGTGGCACATGCAAACATTGCAGCAAGGAACATACTTGTGTTAGACTGCAGTGTGGATTTTGTGTATATGCAGGAGGTACATGCAGGTATCTCAGGAAGGACCGGAAGTATGCTAGGCAGCAGCTAGAGGATAGTCACTGGGCTTTTCACTCTGGCTGTAATTTACTGTTGCTCACATATTTCTTCTGATGTCTACTTGGCAGCAACTGCCATTCAGACAGAGATACGGCCTTTCAGAGAGCACCACCGTAACTCCTGGAAAAGTTAGAGAAGTTGGTGAAGATGATAATAGGTATGTGTAAGTCCAACAAAAGCTTGTCCAAAGGGATGTTACAGACCCTGAGAAAGAGGTGAATGTTGAGGTCTAATATTTGAGAACTCCCTCTTGTTACTTCACGGAGCGGTAATAGAATTGCTCCATAAATTGTTGAGGAGTCGAATGGATTTTAAATAACAAAATTCTCTTTGCACTCGGTATTAGATCTTTTGTACATGATGTCAAATAATTGCTACAATGCTTGAAATGAGTTTCTCTGGTGATTAGATTGTTTTTGAAAATT
Source organism: Microtus ochrogaster (assembly GCF_000317375.1). NCBI lineage: Eukaryota > Metazoa > Chordata > Mammalia > Rodentia > Cricetidae > Microtus > Microtus ochrogaster. Next base: position 33,402,639 of record NC_022031.1, read on the forward strand.
TCTCTCTTGAGTGTGCAATAGTGGTATGATATTGACTTTAGAAACTTCACAGGAGAAGCTCAGTGAGGAGACTAGACATGAGTGAATGAGGACCCACATAGCACACACTCCCTCGAGAAGCAAAGTAGAGGGTGTTATAGTAGACCCTGAGAGGGAGCAGCAACCCTTAGAACACAGAGTGGCAGCAGACCAGAATCAGCTTGTCTGCATGTATTTATAAATTGTAACATGTTCACACTGAAACCATGTTGTAAAGGATGCTCGCTTTCCCAGGAAGGCTTCAGAAGACTGACTTGGTATTTCACAGAGGCACACAGTGGTATCAGTAGGCCTAGCGGCAGGAGCAACAGGAGGAAGGAAAAAGGAAGATCAGGGTTGCCTTTGTTCTGGCTACTTCACTGGATAGCCTGAATCAGAACCAGGGGAGCTTGATTCGATTTTTAGTGTTTTTGGGGTGGGGGAGAATTTTGTGTATGAGCTTTGTGATGTACATCATTTCTGCCCTTCTGTCTCCAAATCCTTCCATATCCTGCTCTCAAACTCATGATCTCTTTTTAGATAAGATACTGTGACAACTCCTTCGGACAGAGGATTTTCGCACAGCCCTGTGGTTATCTAGTGACTATCTCTATTGACTAAAACACTTCTGTGGTTTGAATAGCCTATTCAATCAGACAAGCATTTATGATTCCTCCCTCAAATGCTGAGCCTGTGCTAAGTGCTGCAGAGCACTTTTTTTTTTTTCTTTTTGGCTTCTTTGGATTTGCTAGTCTTGTAAAAATGTTAAGTGTGGGTGGGCACTCTCATAGAGTTATTAGTGTTTTTATTCATCAAGAATTTGCACAGCAAACAACTGTCATCTATTATTCCCTTCCCCGTGCCCTCTAAAACCGATACCAACTCTGCTCCGGGACTGCTGTACTGAGACGAAATTAATCTAAAACATTTCCCCACTTGTCTAGTCTCCTTTGCCTGCTATGGCAGCTTAATTCTTAGTTGTACAATGACTAAAGATGATATGCCTGTTAAGACAATTCTGAATGACTTTAAAGAAGTGACTTAGATTAACTGATCATTACACAGTGCTTGCACTTTTCTTGTTTCGAGCCTGATCTGTTAGGGATCCGTAATCACCATCAACATACTTTTACATATTTTAACAAGAAGTTTTAATATCTACTGCAGAGGTTTGCAAACCTCAAAAAAAAAAAAAAGGCCTTCATAGAATCCTTTCTTCAAACGAAATCTTACTCAGGAATATCTAAAATAGATCAAAGTGAGAGGCACTGATTGAAGCTGGCTGCTCAATTCCCGGAGCCCTCCTCCCCGACCATACCAAAGAACACCCCCAAGGTACCGCCACCCCTCCAGGAACCACAGGCCAGTCCTGAACTGCTACAGATCTAATAGAATCAGAGACATGCAGAATTCCTGAGTAAAGGGTGTCACGCAGACGATCATGAATTGTAGAAGAGCAGAGGAGGTTACACCACTGGTTCGTCTTTCTCTTTCCAGGTAAAAATACTGAGGCTGGGAAAGGTTACAAAGTACCCTGTGCAGTGGGGAGCATATGAGTTAAATGTCACAATTGCTTTAGCTAAATCTAAGGCTTTTTCCACATCAGTGCAAGCCTATTGGATACAGACACATTAGGAAAGGATCAGTGGAAAATGAATTTTTAAAACTTTAATTTATGAGTGTTAGTATTTTGCTTGCATTTGTAGACATACGTGTATAGACATGCTCTGTGGCATGCCTTGTGCTCATAGGGGTCATGAGAGGGCAAAGGATTCCTTGGAACTGACCTTATAGGTGGTGGTGAGCTAATATGTGGCTGCTGGGAATTGAACCTGTGCCTTCCTGCAAGAATAAAAAGCACTATCTCCTGCTGAGCCACCTCTTCAGCCTCCTCAAAGAATTATTTCAAGCAGCGAAAGAATCCAGCAGAGAAGAGAAGGCTGAAGTGGTTAGCAAAGACATGACAACATGACATCCCTTCCAAATTTAAAAGAGGTGGAAATGAAACCATCGTTAAGAGGATTATGACAGAACATTCAAGAAGCCTTTGCCACATCTGCAAAGTTTTCAGAAGACCTACCTGCATGGGGTAGCAAGATGCTACTAAAATCTTGGGAATTGATAAGTATTATGTTGTTCAGACTTTGGAAGAGAAGGTGGTGCGACCTGAGAACAGGGTTAGAAACTCAACTTTAGCCTACAATTTGATAGCCAGATTCAGAAAAGATGCCCTACAGCAGGAGGTTCATACAGCTTAGAATGTGGAACTCAAGTACTCTGCAGGCAACAGCTGAGTGAGGTAGCCCAGTTAATCAAATTGTGTATTTACTTTTTAAAAAAAGTTTATTTTTTACTTTTTTATTTTATATGCCAACCACAGCTTCTCCTCTTTCTTCTCCTCAAGTTCCTTTCCCCCCACCTCCCTTCTACTCCTGTCCCTCCATCCACTCCTCCCCATCTCCGTTCAGATGGGGTAAGGTCTCCCCAGTCAGCAAAGCATGGCTTCTCAGGTTGCAGCAGTGAGCTCCTGCCCACTGCGTCAAGGCTGAGCAAGGCATTCCCACCATAGGGAATAGGTTCCAAAACTCCAGCTCACAGAGTGAACCCTGCCGACATGAACCCAGGAGCCTAGAGAAATGACTCCGGGTAGTTTTTCATCCACTGTTGCCTTTGGCCAGCTTACACTCAGCAATGAGGAGCAGATATCAGCTTTCTCCTCTCTCTCATAAGCTTCCTTACTTTTAGGTCTTCAGTTTGATTTTTGTGTGTGCGTAACAAGAATTAGACATTGAGCAGATGGTCAGTTTTTCCTTTTTTAAAAAACATATTTTTATTGAGCTATATATTTTTCTTTGCTCCCCTACCATTCCCTCCCCTCCCCTTCTATCCTCACCCATAATCCCCATGCTTCCAATTTACTAAGGAGATTTAGTCTTTTTTCTACTACCCATGTAGATTAGATCCATGTATGTCTCTCTTAGGGTCCTCTTTGTTGTCTAGGTTCTCTGGGATTGTAAATTAAATGGCTGAAAGGCACTTCAAGAAATGTTCAACATCCTTAGTCATCAGAGAAATACAAGTCAAAACAACTCTGAGATTCCATCTTACACCTGTAAGAATAGCCAAGATCAAAAACACTGATGACAACTTATGCTGGAGAGGACGTGGGGGTAAAGGGAGCCTGCATTGCTGATGGAAGTGCAAACTGGTACAGCTGCTTTGGATATCAGGATGGTGATTTCTCAGAAAATTAGGAAACAACCTAACTCAAGACCCATCAATACCACTTTTGGGTATATACCGAAAGGATGCTCAATCATACCACAAGGACATGTGCTCAACTATGTTCACAGCAGCATTGTTTGTCATAGCCAGAACCTGGAAACAACCTAAATGCCCCTCCACTGAAGAATGGATAGGGAAAATGTGGTATATTTATACAATGGAGTACTACACAGCAGAAAAATAATAACATCTCGAAATTTGCAGACAAATGGATGGATCTAGAAAACATCAGATTGAGTGAGAGAATCCAGACCCAGAAAGACAAATATAATATATGCTCACTCATGAGCGACTTTTAGACATAAAGTAAAGCAAAACCAGTTTTTTCTTAATGTTCGACAGAAATTGGATTCAACTCCCATGTAAGACAGAGGCAAATGCATTCCTGTGACATTCATCCATTATCAGAGAATGATGATGCTCAAATTGTACCAATTTACTTGCTTTTCTACTGTTATGGTTATGGGGAAGGAACTTTTAGACTTTTAGAAAAAATTGGGGAAATGAGTCAGACCCCTCTTTGTTCTGGGAAAGATTCCACCTGTACATGTTCTCACTGTGGCCACTTTTTCACGTTTCTAAAGCAGCTGAACTCCTGATGTCACGCAATGCTGTGTCCTAATTTGATCCTATTGCATGTTGTAAGTATCTGCATATGTGCAACCCAGCTTCTTGACCCACAGGGCACTCTGAGGGCAAAGGCAATGTTCACAGAGACACAAGCATGTAAAAAGGAGCTATATTTTTCCTTTGAAAATTAAATTCCCTTTTGGATATTTGTACCAGTGCAGAACAGATGCAAATATAGCTTTTTTGAGAGGATTTCTTTTAAATTAATCATTTGAACAAGAGGTGAATTGGAGCCACTGAGTGGATTATTTAACCCCATGGCAACATATTTTCTGTTTTCAAGCAATGAAGTAAGTGAGCTAACCTTCAGAATAAGAAGTACAGCTTATATAATATTCCTCTTGAGACCATGGAATCGTTACTGCCTTGCTGTCTAACTTTTTGATTCTCAATCTTGTATTTCAGGTATTTTCCTAGTCCTTTCTAGTAGGGATTAATTACTTACCATTGTGCAAAGTTCCCACATGCAAAGGAGCATACATGATTTATTTGCACTTTTTTATACTTTAATTAAACACTAGAGAATAAATTTTATTGAATTACTTAAATTTAACACTTTTTCTTTGACAGGGCCATACGCCGAAGCTCTGACTGGTCTAGAACTTACTGTTTAGACCAGGCTGACATTGAACTCACAGATATCTGCCTGCCCCGCCCCGCATGTGCTAGTCTTAAAAGCGTAAGCCATCATGCCTGGCATAAATTTAATACATTATACAAATAGACAGTAGATATTAGTTACAAAGGGTGGAGTTTTTAATCTGATAAATTTTCCCTCACAGCATGTCACAGTATTACAGTAAAAGTATGCGCTCAATAAAACATCCTTGAAATGCTCTCAGCTTTAAAACAAGCAGTCCTTCTGACTACCCTAAAACCAGTCTGAATCATTTAGGGCACTAACCCTTGACTGTGCTGGGTGAATCTGTACACCAAGAATTTCAAAAGCTACTGCAGTTTTGTTTTGCGTTTTAAGCTCAGCTGCTTTGAATGACAGCTATTTCAGGTGTTGCTTAAATTGTTTAACTTACCTAATGTCTGATTCAGGAGGATTCGGAACACATGGACTTTTGTATTCTGTGGCTGTGTTTGCACTTACTTAGAGTTCATGTGTTTGTACAGTGTGAAGAGCATCCATTCTACAATGCTTACATTGGAAAAGAACTCTGCCTTAGGTCAGGTGGCCCTGCTGTACTGTCTTAAAGGAGCCACTCTGTCCCAAGAGTTAGCCCAGGCTGCAATCACATGTGTATGTGGCTCATCTTCCCTGGAGTTGGTAGAACCATGAGATGATCCAGGCCTGTTTATAACTGCTTCACCCCTAGAGTTTAGAATACTGTGGACACAAACAAAGGCATTTGAATAATTGAATGAAGGACAAGAGAAAGCAGAATTTGAAGCTGGGTTTGGAAGACAGGAGAGATGATTTATAAGAATTCAAAGGTGATACCAAGTAGGGTGAGATTGGACATGGAGATATTAGTGGAGGTGGAAACTGGGGACCGCAAACAGGTCCTCGGGATCACATAGAATACAACAGATTTCTCTCTGTTTGGGTAGCAGGTCTCTGTGCAGCAGGAACTTACTGCAGAAATGGATGTGCACTTTTTATGTAACATTAGTTTAAACCCCATCAAGATGCTCAGTGACAATGAACAGTCTACATTGTTAGCTACAGGATGGTGTTTGTAAGACATGTGGGATTGGGTTGCTCTCATCATGCAGGAGGAATTTCCATGACGCACCTGATTAGGCAATGCATCACAAAGCGGTATATCATTGTTTCCACCCCCGGAAAGAGGGAAATGCTGACCGGCTTTCCAAACAGCACACACGACTCTCACTGGGTGAATGCTCTGTGTTCCCAGAGGTTGTGATGAGCTGAGGTTGCAGAAACTCAGGGGTCCTAAGTCAGAAGGTCCTGTTGGGCATCGTCCACGCTGCCATGCTGTTTTGCAAGTGTAAAGCAAGCGTAGCTGCTCCAGCCTCAGCTGATTGGCTCACCATGTTTGTGATCCTAGTCACCTGGCTGAAATGACTTATCTGTGTTTTTCACAGACAATCAGAGAATAAATGAGAGAGGGTTTAAACATTTCCTTAGGTCTCCTGTTTCCTCTTCTCTTTCCAGTTCTGTCTCTCTCCCCTTCTTTCCCACTATGTATTTTCAAATCTGTACCTATCCTGAAGATGTGGTGCCCGGTGTCCAAGACTGACTGATATATATTTGATCTGCAGCAGCTCCATCTTTTTCCCTTTAGTAATGGTTTTTCTTTCTTCCTTTTTAAAAGAAGGTAGCTATTCCCTAGAGCTCGCTGCTTTACTGCAGGCTTGTTTATTTTGGAAAGTGTATGTTTGGATGCTTTCAGTCTTAGATTCGGTTTAGTTGTAGTGGCTGGGCAAGTAAAAATAACAGCAGATTGTACTATTTTAAAAGCACGGTCTTTTGTTTTCCTTATAGCTCTGTAACAGTGAACTTTATAAAAGGCCCCTTCCATGGTAGCCAAGTTGAGACCAAGGGGAAAGGAAGACAAAAAAGAGTAAAACAAAAATGCATTGTGAGAAAGCATCTCCAAATGGAGAGATGGCCTTCTCAGTTTGAGATAGTAAACTGGCCCAGTATTCATTCTTTGTCTGACTTGTATTAAACCCATTAATGTATCTGGTGGAAGGTGCTTCCTGCCTATCTTGCCAGAGACATAAACCCTGGGGGCACGAGAAGCATAGGAGTAGGGCTATATGTACTTATAAGCAATTATCACTGGGGTAAAAAGAAAGGTGATAAAGTCTGGATCTATCTCGGGGCAGAGATGTTAAGATTTATTTTCAGTGTTATCAGACTGCCTTGCTACCCAAGCAGAGCTGCTTCACAGAGAAAGGAATGAGATGCACAGGGGGGATTATAGTTCTCACAAACATTTATCAATCGAAACAAGAAACTCTGAATGCAAAAGTGAAACACAATCACAAAGTCAATTTTAAATTGAGGAAAGGCCACAAAAACATGGACCTTTTGAGGATTAAAAAGAAAAAAAATCTTTACCTACGATTGCCAGAGATCAAAATAGAGAAGGGCTATGAAAGGAAAAAAAAACATAGCATGGCAAGACTGCTTTTCCAAATGATCTGGGACTGAAATAATGTATATAGCTCAAATTCAACCATTGAGAACAAGATGAATCTTTATAGACTGGAGAAGGACTTGTGTTAGATCAGTTAGAAAGATACAGAAACACACTTAACTCTTGAGATGCAGATTTGTTCAAATAGGAAATCTAAGTTGCTCATGGAATGCAGTTTTCACTGGAACTTCGGGATGATGCTCATTAGTTTTCAAGCAAAGCATCGTTTAATCACAGTATCTTTTGCGTCAACGGACTAGCAGTGATCATTCAAAGAAAGAGAGCAACTCCTAGGAACTACTTCCCACTAGCCACTCATTTCTAAGGGATTGTCACTGGAACCAGGAGCTACCTAGTACACTAAGGTATGCTAAAGACTTAGCAGCTATCCATCTCCTTGATCTCCTGTCTGGCAATGCCTTCCACTAAAAGGGAACCACACGTGCAACAAACACTGTTGAGCCAGTTTAGGAAGCAGCCATTCCACTCACATTATTTTGTTCCTTCTCTCATTCATTCACCCAACACTTACTTACTGAATAGTTAGTATGTGTTCAGTGCTGGACTAAGTCCTAGCGATGGTAAGTGAACAGCAGACCATATACACCCTCTTATGACTTACAGGATGACAATCTTGTATTTCGCTTATTAATTTATATCTAAACTCTTCTTAGAAAAATTAAGAACTCCCTTTAAAACTAAAACAACAGCCCAGACTGCACCCCTTAACTGGTCTCACACTAGGGCCCACAGCCCTGGTAACTTTACCTGAGGTCAGAGTGGTCTTAGGGATCCCAGTAAGACACCATCCACTAAATGAAAAAAAAAAGCCCTTAAAGAAATTGAGGAAAAGACAAATAAATATTAGATAGATTCAATAAATTCCTAAAGAAAAATATGCCAAGAAAAAAGAAACAAACAGGTGAAGGAAACTGTTCAAGATCTGAATAAAGAAATAGAACCGATGAAAACACAAACAAGGAAATCCTAGAAATGAAAAATTTGGCTAAAAATAAAACAATGAAAAAGAATCATTTGAGAATAAACATATGAAAGAACTTAGCTCATGTGCAGGTTATTTAGACTAATTTCTTTTTAAAAATATTATTTTTAAAACAATATTATTTTACATATGAATCTCAGTTCCCTCTCCCTCCCATCTTCTTGTTTTTCACAACTTCTACCTACCCCATTGCCCCAGCCATTCTGCAAAGAGTCTGATGGATGAGGCCACCCAAGGGAAGTCAAGATAGTCTGTCACATCGATTGAAGCAAGACAAAGTCCCTACCCCATATCTAGACTGAACAAGGTATCCCTCCACTGAGAATGGGCTCTAAAGAGCCAGTTCATGCACTAGGGATAAATACTGGTACTACTCCAAGTGGCTTCACAAACTGCCCAAGTCATTCAGAGGACCTAGTCCGGTTCTCTGCAGGTTCCCTAGGTATCAGTCTGGAGTCAGTGAGCTCCCACTTGCTCGGGTCAGCTATTTCTGTGGGTTTCCCAATCATGATCTTGATCCTTTTGCTCATAATGTTGATCTTCCCTCTCTATGACTGGACTCCAGGAGTTCAGTCTAGTGCTTAGCTGTGGATCTCTGCATCTGCTTCCATCAGTTGCTGGATGAAAGTTCTATGATGGCAATTAAGGTAGTCATCAATCTAACTAGCCTACGGTCCACAACCCTAGAGAAGACAGAAAACAAGGAGAACCCTAAGAGGACATATATGGATCCCCGGGAAGGGGAAGTAGACAAGATCTCCTTAGTACTTTGAGAGCAAGAGGAGAGAGGAGAGGGTGGTAGGGCAGTAGGGAGGGGGGAAGGAGAACATGAGGGATCAGGGAGGTCGAGGTGCATGAAGAAGAGAGAGGAGAGAGGAGAGCAAGGAATGATACCTTGAAAGAGGGAGCCATTGTGGGGTTAGCAACTAGGGAAACTCCCAAGAGTTCACAAGGATGACCCCAGCTAAGACCCTAAGCAGTAGTGAAGAGGACACATTAACTTCCCTACTCCTGTAATCAGACTAATAGCCTAATTTCTTAATGTAAGAAAGTAATGATATGTGCCTTCTTACAGGTTGTACATATTCCCCTGGATGGCCCTGCACCCATGCATGTATGCTAGCAATTAATGGGTTATAAATGGAACAAAGAGAAAATATGAATTAGTAAGGGGTCTGTGGGAGAATTTGTTCAGGGTTATAGGTTTGGATAAGATTAAAATACATTGTAAATGGGTGAAATTATACAATACATATATAAAAGTAAATTTCAAGTAAAGAAAATACTGTCTAAAATCACTTGCTCATAGATTTGCTACCAGTGTTACAAAGAGCCCTAAAACTCAAGAAAAGGTGATAAGCAAAATACAGTGACAGGAACCTAAGAGCATTCTTTGTGAGGAAATTGATGGAATAGCTTGATATATCTGAAATAGCAAAAAGACATAGGGTATGTGACTTAACACTCTCCTAAATATCCAACACCAAGTGTTTTGGGGTTACTAGTAGCAAAATAAGCAAAAGTTTCAACTATGAGAATATTCTTTTAACTATTTTTCTATCCACAAAGATCAATGAACTTATTTTTATTTCTAAAGCACTAATATGGATCCACTGAGAATAAAAATTAAACCCTCTCTTTTTTGTTGTAATATGAGCGGAGCAGCGGGCTGCGTTCCTGCCACTCCGGCTCATGGCCTCCTGGCTAGCTTATGCCCCGAAATAATTATACGGAAACTGTACTTTTTAAATATTGCCTGGCCCATTAGTTTCAGCCTCTTATTGGCTAGCTTTTATATATTGATCTAACTCATTTTTAATAATCTGTGTAGCCCATGAGGTGGCTTATCAGGGAAGATCTTAATCTGCGGCTGTGTAGGGTGGGAGAATAATGGTCATTGCCTGATTTGGCTTTTTTCTCCCAGCATTTTGTTCTGTTTATTTTGCCTATTTAATTTTTTGTCCTATTAGGGCCAAGCAGTTTTCTTTATTAGTTAGGGCGCCAAAGTGTAAGAGGTGTAATAACCAGGCTAGCTTAATATGAAACAGCAAATTTTAATGAAGGAATAGCTTACAGCATCAGGGATCCAGCGATGAGCAGGAGATACAAAAAAAGAGAGCGGTGGGGCTCATGCAGCCAGATTTATATGTAAACATTAGCCTGAGGCGAACGTGCCCCGCATTGGGAGGAGTTTCCCCTACACTTTTTAAGCAACAAATATGTTTAATTTTGCTCATGTACTTAATAAAGGATCACATGGGATATATAGTTTGACAGAAAGACCATGTGAGTTAACAGGCAATGACGGAATAGTAATATTCTGAAAAGTCTTTCTTTTACGCCTTGTATGTATTAACCCTTTGTAAATATAGATTTTTAAAAAGTGTATAGGTTTTGCCCGTCTTGTATATATGCATCCCACATTCATGCCCAGTGCTCAAAGAGGTCAGATGAGGATGACAGATTCTCAGAAACTGGAATATACAGTGGTGATCCCACATGTGTGTGCTGAGGATGGAACCCAAGTCCTCTGTAGGGACAAGTTCTCTTAATTACCGAGTCATCTCCCTAGCCCCCAAACGCTCTTCTTGTTATAGATACCTTTACAAAATCTTTTACGCCTTGTATGTATTAACCCTTTGTAAATATAGATTTTTAAAAAGTGTATAGGTTTTGCCCGTCTTGTATATATGCATCCCACATTCATGCCCAGTGCTCAAAGAGGTCAGATGAGGATGACAGATTCTCAGAAACTGGAATATACAGTGGTGATCCCACATGTGTGTGCTGAGGATGGAACCCAAGTCCTCTGTAGGGACAAGTTCTCTTAATTACCGAGTCATCTCCCTAGCCCCCAAACGCTCTTCTTGTTATAGATACCTTTACAAATAGAAGAAAATGTTAGAGAAAACATGATGGCATTATTGGTGCCATATTTGACAACTAATTCCAGCTAACTGACTTCCAGCTGTCAAGAACACGTAGACAGTCACACCTATGAGTTGCTTCATAGTGTAGAATTTCTTAGATACCACCACCTTTGTGGAGGCTAGAGCAAAACCATGGCTGTCTTACTCTACCACTCCTGACTTAGTTCCTTGAGACAGGCTCTCTCTCTGGATTTTATGAGATCAGCCTTTCTCTACTCACATGGCTGGGTAAGAGCAGCCATGCCCAGGTTTTACAAGGGTGCTGGGAACAAACTCAGAACTCGGGTCCTCGTGTTTAGTAAGCAAGTGCTTTTACTCTAGATCTATCTCCTCAGTCTTCGCCCCCCACTTTTATTTTTATAACAGTCCTCTGACAAGTAGATTAAGGAACAATGCTAACTTATAAACCATCCATGGAAATGAGAGTGTTTTAGTGGAAACAAGAGTGACTTAGTTAAAGTAGCAAAGAAACAAATACCAGAGATGAAGATTTTCTGGAACTCGATGGAGTTTGATTTCTCTTTTATCAAGGCACAAACTTAAGGGCTCTAGTCTCAGCAGGTGGGCTCTCTTCCTTTGAAGGACACAGAAAGGCATCTTCCACAGAGCTTAGTCAGGGCTGCTTCTCAGTGCCTGTTCAAGGAATGACCACTCTGTGGAAGCCAGTAGCTTTTGTGACACATTCTACCGGGGCTCTCATCTTTAACATTTCTCAGAAGATGCACCATGCCCCTTCTGAAAGGCCTGTGAAGGTGAGCTGGCTTTCTGTGAGAAGTGACAAGGTGGGAAAAAACTCAAATATGATTTCACTGAATTGAGAACTGATGGAAAATGTTAGACTCAATTCCAATTGATTTGGGGCTACTTCTTAGTCTTCTGGTATGTAATTCTCTGTGTGATTAAAACCTGAGGTATTACAGTGACCATATGAAGGTATAAAACCACTTTTCATTTATTCTACTGCACATTGTACTGTGGATTTTAGGGAAGCAACTGTGAAAGAAAAAAAAAGGCTTTAGATAGTAAAGGAAGTAAAACAAAGCTTAACCCAGGAAGGACAATCAGAAGAATCTAAAATCTATTATAATTACTAACAGAACGAATATACATGGAAAACATCAAGTGTACTTCTGAACAATCAGTGTGAAACACAGAGGTAATTCTGCCAGCAACAGCAGCTCTACTCTTGTACATAAATTGAATGCGGTACTTACAAATTCCCGCCACTTTCTTGCTTTCAGAAATGGGAAAGTTGACTTAGAATTCACAAGGATCTAAGGGGACCCAAGGAACCAGCACAGTCCTGAAAAAGATGAATACTGTTGAGTCTTGGGTTCCAAACTTACTACAAAGTGCTGGTAACTAGAACTGTGTGAAGCAATATGGACATATAGACAGAACAGATTTAAGAGTCCAGGCATAACAGTTCTCTCTCTCTCTCTCTCTCTCTCTCTCTCTCTCTCTCTCTCTCTCTCT
>NC_022031.1:33415199-33448768 GCF_000317375.1 Microtus ochrogaster
CACACACACACACACACACACACACACACACACACACACACACTAAATGGCACTAAAATAACTAGATATCTGTGTGCTGGTGAACTCTTAAATCATTCAAAGTTGCAAAATGAGTAATATACTTTAATGTAAGTGCTAAACAGCAAAATTCTTAGAAGAAAATATAGAGGTTAATCATCATGGGCTTGGTTCAGGTAAAACCCTAATTATAATACCCAAATTATAAGTGAGGAGGGAAAAAGACAAACTGATCTCTAAGTAAAAGTATTTTTGCTGTATATAATAATATTAATAAAATAATCCAGTAAGCCAATGAAAGAAAGAAAACATTTATAAATCATTTATCTGATAAGAGAGTTATATCTAGGCTAGGATATAATATAAAAGCAGAACTCTTTTGACTTAATATTAAGAATAAGTATTCCAAGGCCAGGCATTGATGGTGCCTTTAATCCCAGCACTCAGGTGGCAGAGACAGATCTCTGTGAGTTCAAGGTCAACCTGATCTACAAGTGCTAGTTCCAAGACAGGCCCCAAAGCTACAGAGAGACCCTGTCTTGAAAACCAAAAATAAATAAATTAATAAAACTGAAGAAATAATTTGAACAAACACTTCACACAAGAAAATACAAAAGTGATCATGAAGCTCTTGAACAGATATTAAACCCCATTAACTTTCAGGATAGAGCAGGTGACAACCTCAAGGACATTACTTCTAATGCAAGGATGACAATTAAAACATGACAGAAAATAGAAATGGTTAGCAGGAACATGGAAACGTAGGGTCCCTTCATGTATTGCTGGTGAGAATGAAACATTTTTGGAACTGATTTCACACACACACACGCACGCACGCACGCACGCACGCACGCACGCATGCACGCACGCACACACGCTGTGACTATGCAAAACCCTGTACATGAATATTCATAGAACTATTTTCATATTAACCAAAAAGTACAAACTATCCAAATGTCCAATAACAGATAAAGTGGGGGTGTTGTCTAAATCTCAAATACAAAGAGTATTTTATGGCAATGAAAATATATTAAAGTATTAGTACAAACTATGACATGGACCCTGAAACCTGAGGATCAGTTTCCTCACTGCTAGGGGTGATTATTTTACAAGCATTATAACCTGTCTTTTCCCTAAATAAAATCCTACATGGAATCCCAATGTATAAACAAAGAGAAATCCAATTTCTATGGTCCAATGGAGGAGGAGATTCCTGATCTCATCCATCTATGGACATTTCTCAAGATGTCTGCAGCATTTCCATGTAGCTACAGAATATTCCAAATTTAACATGGCCCATAGAATACTGTTTAAAATAAAAGTAAACAGGCTGGGTTGCTTTTGAATGTTAATATTATGTTGTTCATTACTTACTGGCATGGGATATAAAGCATCTTAACCGCAGATATGGTAAAGAGTACTGTCTGCTCTTCCAAAGGTCCTGAGTTCAGTTCCCAGCAACCACATGGTACCTCACACCCAACCATCTGTAATGAGATCTGGTATCCTCTTGAGGAAGAGACCTGGTCAGTTGTCCTCATTAACATAGACCATGAAACCCAATATGGACAAGTTAAACAGAACAGCCATATACCGGCTGCCCATGCATGCTTTATATAATATATAGATCATTTCTCTACTTTTTTTGGGTTAGAAGTGATGAAATTTGGGACCATGCATATATTAGAAGCATCATGTCCATTGATTGTGATAATCTCTATATATTGTGACTTCAAAGCAGAGTTTAAACACCCTAACTATAGTCACACATTGTGAAGCAGTCACAGGCTAAGTATTTGTGATGACATTCTTACCAAGATCAGTGGTTTACTATCCAGTGATGGAAAAGGATTCACTTATCAGAGTCTTCTGAACCATCCTTATGAAGGTCTATTCAGTGATAGGAGGAACTGTGCTGAGTATGTGCTCTTGACGACTTTCCCTGACTTTACATTCCTGAAAGAAACCCAATGGCACCAGCCTCTTTTGCTGCCACCCAACTCTTCTTCTTGACATCACCAAACTGCTTGTCAAAACCCTTGTTCTACGCACCCTCTTAAAAAGAGAACTTAGATTTATCTCAGGCCAAATTTGTAGATTTCTCAAGGGATTATTTGTTCATGGCCGCCACCTAACTACCTCTCCAGACAGCACTCAGTTATGTCCTAAGGGATTATCCCTACTTCCTTTAATGATGTCTGTTAAAAAAAAAAAGGAATCAACTTGAAGTTGACTAAAAGAAGAAACTTCTCTAGGTTCCAACTGTTTTCTTGTGGACCTCAATTTTGGAAGGCATCACCTTCATCTACAGAAATATTGAAAACCATTTCCCAGGCTCCTCTCTGGTTCTGAATACATATTTCAGGGATGATGTCCTAGCGTGCACTTTTACAGCAAAATCGCTAGAATGGTTGGTGCGATGGCCTAGGATTAGCATGTTGAGCATCAACTACTTAGCCAGTTTTAAAGCTGTATGTCGAGCTGTTTTAGCACCTGTTATCTGAGGTGCCCTTTCTGGGCACTGTTTCTTCAGTCTCCATCATTTTAGAGTTAATAATATTTTTTATACATAGAATGTCCAGTTTTGTATTTCATTGACAATTCTCCTTTTTAAATCTTCATTTTCCTTTTGACCCCCAAGCCTGAGTTCTTATATAAAACCCCTACTTGTTTTATATGACAGGAATATGCAGTGGGAGAGGAGTGGAGTAAAGCACCCAGGTAAACCAGTCTGTTCACCTGTTTGGTGTTCTGTTGTGATGGGTGTTCTAGGTTCTAGTTCAGTATCCTGAATCAGTCAAACCGTCCATACAGTCTGACAGCATTGGGCTGGAGAATTATTGATTTCCAAAAAAAAAAAAAAATAATCAAATGCAGGTGTCTAGATGTAGCAGACAAGAGGAGTCTGACAATAACTCTGCCATTAATTTCTTTTTCTTTCTTTCCTTCCTTTTTTTTTTTCAGACATTCTTTCTCAGTGTAATAGCTCTAGCTGCCCTGGAATTAGCTCTGTAGACCAGCCTGACCTCAAATTCACAGAAATATGCCTGCCTCTGCCTCCCAAGTCCTGGGATTAAAGGTGTAAATTCTGCCATTAATTTTTTAACATCCACCCTGTGTTCCTGTTTTGAAGCCTGTATGTTGTTTTGCAGAAAGATCCTTGTGTGTTAATATGAAGCAGAAGTTTTCCACAAAGAAGAGGTTTCTGATTCTTTATTCTTTATACAGATTTCAAGTTGATGATGGAAACCATCAGATTCCAGAATGTGTAATACCTCTATCCTCTTAGCATATCGAATAGGGTTTTAACCAATGATTAGATTGTTATGTGGCAGGACATTTCTAGCTAAAGAAGGAGGATTTCCCAGAGGCCCTTCGTTTCTTTTCAGTTCTTTCTGCAGTTCTCAGGCATTGGCAAATCTACTAAGCTGAAGAGGAATCTGGGATTCTGTTTTCCCTATTTCCGAAGTGAAATTCTTCAGGTCTGACATCTTACAGACATAAAATTATAGCAAGTTACTGCATAAGCCTTATTAAATCATCCTTAGCCACATGAACACAGTTGGTGTGCTTCAGCACTGGGAAAATTACTCTGTGGAATTAGCCTACTGAGCTGGAAGAAAATGGAGACCACTCGGTGAAGGGGGGAAAGTGACAAAAACTGTAACCACTAATGGTTTTTAATTATAATTGCATAATAGTCTCTTGACAGAAGGACTCCTCATTGTTTTGATAATTCCTGCCACTGGTCCATTTGGGCCCCTGCATATTCACACAAGCATCTAGACTAGAACGCCGAAGAATGTGAGACTAGCATCTAACATTCTGCACTCAAGGGCCTTGAGTCACATCAATTCGATGGCACTCCCCCAGTTTACTATTAACAAATTCTTGGAATCTGAGAAACGACAAGCAGTTTCCAATTTATATGCCAGACAGTGGTTTATCTTGAGATAAAATGACAAGATAGAGTAACATTTAGTCTACTATTATGCTTTAGTTTTGAATTTCCTGACCACCATGAAGAGTGTGTCAATAAATATTAACATATATATATATAATTTAAATGTATGGTTCTATCAAGAGTTTAATTATGTGTTAACACTTGAATCTACTACACTAAAGAGGCCAATACCGTTTGCAAGTTGAAAAATTATCAAATAATTTAGGACAATTCTGAAAATAATTCAGAATGGGCCCATCAGCTGCGTTATTCTAATGTAAACTATTACATAGAACGTAAGGATGCTTTGATATAGTCACACCAGTCCACCATGCTAATCTCACTCAAAACCAAATGAAAAATCCCTAATAAAACTGAGATATTTCAGAGGATAGTAACTTTGGGATGGAAAGTATAATAAAAAATTCCTCCTACCCATGCTTAATGGTCTTATTCTTCGCTCATCAATGATTAGATAAGCCTTATATCACATTGTTTTGCTAGATTTGAAAAAAAAGCTTTGCTTCTGCATATGATATCCAAACATATTTTCAATAATCCAACTGAAAATTATTGAAATTTTATACTACTAAAGCACATAGGATAAATGGTGGGACTATAAAAGCGTGGGAAAATTTTGACTATTAAATCGTACTGTTAGAACCATGAAGAGCAAATGATCAATGAAAGAATTTTGAAACTCGATGTTTAGATAATGAGATGACTCAGTCATCTTTCTTCTGTCTTTCAGTTCTGTATATTTCAGGTTGACTGACTAAACTTTATCATTAGATATTGCCTATGATGTTAGCGATCTTTAACGTTCTCATTATATTAGGAAAACAGGTCTCAGTATCAGAGCCCACTTAAACACAAGGACTGGTTAATAATCTGTGTCAGACTATACATCTTGGGAAAAGAGCTATCATCCCAGAAGTGGAGTACATATTCTCTTTCCTGTGCTCGAGATGGTGTATAACTCGCATGGCGATCCCTGTTTACCTTATAGACCAAGATCTGATGTGAAATATCATATAAAAACCCTGTCTCGAAAAACCAAAAAAAACAAAAAAAGAATTCTTCACCCTTCGTGTTTGTTTTAACCTTTTTAGCACACATAGTAGATACAACTATGAATTGCACTAAACATTTCTGATTCAATAGTGAGTTAAAGTGATTTGGAATCTGACTACACATTAAGAGGTCTAGTGATCACACACTACAAAATGCGCTGAGTATTATGACGGGAAAGTAAAGGAATACCTCCATAAATGAAATATTTGTCAGGAACACATTTAGGGAATCTATGTATACTGATGCTCAAAGGTGGCTTCTTTGGGGAAGCGGCATTTGATCTTAATTTTGTGGTCACTTGATGTGGGAAGTCCTTCTGTATATGTGTTGCTTTTATTGGTTAATGAATAAAGAATTTGTTTTGGCATGTGATAGGGAAGAGTAGAGCTAGGCATGAAAACTAAACTGAAAGCTAGGACAAAAAAAGGTAGAGTCAGTGAGAAACCATGTAGCCCTAGTTCCTCCTGTCAGTCTTTCTGGAAGGGTGAGGCTGTACTTGAAAGAATGGAGAAGGAGGCGTAGCATATGTGCATGTGTGTACATGTGTGTACATGCATGGGGAAACGTTATCTTCAAACATTTATCATGGAGTTAAAACCTCCACAGCCCCTTTCCTTAGCCCATTACCATCTCCGTGGCAGTCACACCGTGCAGCCCCACACAAGGGTGTCACGCTGCTTACTTTCTTATGACACTCCAGTACCAGTGCTCTGCTTTCCCCATTCTTCCCATCCCGCTCTCTCCGGCTTCTGGAACACAGGCAGCTGATGGTGCAAACTGCATTGAGGCGCCATTCATTCCAGCCTACAAACTGTTTAAAAATTGTCATTTCATTCCCTTTCAGTGGAAAATATTTAACGTTACAAGTGTGTTTAACTATTTGTTATTTAAGTTGTCTGTGGTTAAATTTTAAAATATTTTTTCCAGATTTTTTTTTGATAATTTCTCATTTAATTCTATCATTGTCTGAGAACATCAGATGTTTTCTGTTCCTTTAAAGTTGAGACGATTTTCGTGCAACAGGTGTGGTCTAACTTGGTGACTCTTCTGTGTTATCCCGAGAAGGCCGCACATTTGATTTTAGACGCGTGGAGATTGCTCAGATGACAGTCAGGTCCAATCAGTAGTGCTCTTGATAACCACTATCTCCCAATTGACTTTTCTTCCTTTTTGGCTATCAATTTTTAAAGAAGGTTGTTAATGTTTCCAAATATAATGATGGGTTTGCCAATGTCTCCGTGCTGGGCTGCCAGCTCTGACCTTATTGGATTCCCTGTGGGTTTGTGTTAGACATTCTGAATTGTATTCTTAGAGAAATGACCAATTTATCATTTTGTCATACTGTTCTGTAGCCCTGAATAATTCTATGTGTTTTGAAATTATCTTTATTTGAATTAGTATGTCTATTTGTTATGATTATGGAATGTTTTTTCCCATTCCTTTACTTTAACCCAAATTTTGATCTCTGAATTTGGTTTCTTATGGATATCATAGAATCACAGAGTTGGGTTTCGTTTTCTTTTTAAAAGCATTTTGATGATCTTGTATCTTCATTCTATAGTGTCTATGTTCAGCATATTCATTTAAAGTAAGTATTTACACCGCCAAGTTTATATCTGTGGTACCTACCTTGTTCATGCCTGACTTTACTCTATTTAAAAACATATATACCATACAATGGAGCCCAGGCAAACCTCTCACACCAACTTCCTGAGTGCTGGAATGTTTTCTTCTGACTGCTGAGTCTGTGTTTCTCATGTTGCAGTTCTTCTCTGTTCTTTTTATGTCTTGCTTGAATTTAACTTAGGACTTTCTACAATGCCACTTGCGTTTCTCATACCAGCAACCGTTCTTCACAAAATTCTCATTTAAAACATGCTGTTAATATAAATGTTTAAATTAATCTAAGCCCATCTTCAAATAACACTGCATTATTTAAAATATTGTGCAAGTGTTTTTAAAAGAAGGTTTCCAATGCCCCCCCCCCCGTATATTTGAAATCCTCATTATTCACCTTACAAACCCACAGGCTACAATCACAAAGTACACGGTTACTGCTGCTAAGCAGTTATTTTTCGCACTAATTAAGAATAAGAAAAACAAAGTATTCTATCTATCTCTATACCTTCTGTGATACCCTTCTTTTCTTTACTTACATATCACTTTCTGACCTACGTCGTCTCTTTTCTCTCAGATGAGTCCACTTTAGGGTTTCCGCACGCCAGCTGTTCTCTGATAATGAATTCCCTCAGGTTGGCCTGGCCTCTTCCTTTCTTCACATCTGCTCTCAGACTGGCTTTACCCTTTAATTCCTCCACAGTTGAGGAATGATTTCATGGGATATTTTACTGTTTTCTCTTTCAACAGCTGAAGTTCATTTTGTGATCTTGTTGGTGTAATATGCTTTGACAAGTTTGGTGTAATTCTTATATTCCTGTTTTCTTTGTTGTTTGTTGGTTGGTTTTCAAAACCAGGTTTCTCTGTGTATTAACCTTGATTGTCCTGGAGCTTGCAGTGTAGATGACACTGGCCTCAAACTCATAGAGATCAGCCTGCGTCTTCCTCCCCAATGCTGTGATAAAAGGCGTGCACCACTACACCTGGCTATATTCTTGTATTTTTGAGACAGAGTCTCACAACCCACTCTAGTCTTGAACTCACTATGTGTCTGAGGATGATCATGAACTCCTGGTCCTCCTACCTCCTCTTCCTGAGTCCCAAGATTACAAACCTTCCTGTTTTATGCAATTTTGAGCATTGAACCTAGGGCTTTGTGTGTGCTCGACAAACACTCTACCAACAAAACTATGTCTGAAGCCCTGACTCTTTCTAGCTCTAAATTGTCTCTAACCATCAGCTTTTAGATTTTTTTCATGTTTTATTTTCTGTAGTATAAGTAGAATGTGCTTAGATGAAATTTTTTAACTTTTTTTTTTTAATCAGAGTTTCCTGACTCTTAACTATGGTAATTATTATTTGTGGAAAGCAATGAAATACTGCTCCTCCTTAATTTGAATATTTCTTATTTTCCAGTTATGCTTCTTATTCCTTTTGAATTATTCCACTGTTCTTGGGTAAACCATTGTACTTTTCATTGTCACCCCTCACTGTTTGCTTTGTGGTTTACAAGTTTTTATTGATCTGCCGCAGGGTTTATTGATCATTTCCTGGATTCTTAATGGTTTCCTGATAGGTTCATTAAATAAGTCTCCTTTTGTGTTATTAAATATAATGTTTGAGTCTTACAGTTTCCATTCCACTGACTGAATTTGTTCGTGCATGTTTTCTACACAAGGCACTTAACTCAGAGATGCTAGTTAAATCACATGTCTGGGAATTCCGAAGCACATGTCTGAGTGACTTAGATGGGGCTTCCTGTCTCTTCAGATTATGACTCTTCTTGCTTCTGACCATACTTAGAGATATTCTGTTGAAAACTGGCCCTGATGGATTAGGTGTGAGGAGATGCTCTGTTGAAAACTGGCCCTGATAGATTAGGAGCTGAGGTACACCACACCCTGCTGTGTGTTCATTGTTGACCTGGTGAGAAGCTGGAGTGCACTTGGTGCTTGCTGTATTTTTGTCACCAGAGACTTCCAAGTCCTTCCAAACTGTGTCTTGTTGTATACTATGTTCTTTGTTCACTGGAGGCTGCTGCTATTAATTGATGACAAGCTATAAAAAGGAAAACTTGCATAACTTTATGAACAGGTAGCAATCTTTTAATAGGCATGTATCTCTTTGACATGGCATCTAATAAGTATTTCTTGGTGTCCTCACATTCGAGAGAAGAATGGATACTTCTTGAGTGCTTGAGTCGGAGAATTTAGTATCCTTTTTCCTGGAGTGATGATGTTCTGGTTCTAGTTTGTTGTCAAGAGCACACATTCGTTATGAAAATGCTCTGGGAATGTGTCACAATTTTTTTTTTCACCCATGCCAAATGCAAGAATCAGTATTTTCTGTCTGTTTAATGTGGCAACCTGGTGAATTTTTAGAGAATACAAAGTATGATCTCCCTAAAGTCATAACACCCAGGAATATCTCTTCAGAAAGATTACCTGCAGGTACTAGAAACTCTCCCTATCAGTCTCTGATTTCAGCAGGCTCTCTCCAGGCGAGCCATTATCAGTTGCAACCCTCTGCATTCGGCTCCCTTTCCAGGATTTTGGCATTCAAGTTTACTTTGTGTCGTCCATGCTTTTCCTGGTCCAAGAGAAGCAACTGGCTCTCAGCTGTTCAGCTTTTTCCAGCTATGAGTAATGACCTCTTCCAATCACCTTCACTGCTGGGACTAAAATTGAAAGCAAACTTTTCTTCTCAGAGCTCCCAGCTCCTCTACCTCTTGTCACAACGCCGAGAGAACCTGCATGATTTTTGAGAATTTAAGAGTTTTCATTATTACTGCCTATAATTGTGACAACTGTGGTCTACATGAGAGCAACCAGCCCAGTAGGCATGAAGAGCTATATCTAATTCGTACAAAGCGCTCTATGGGCTAGCGGCTGACACTGCATGGCAGAATGAGGCCAGGGAGCCTGAAGGCCCAGCTTATCAATTACAGCCCTCTATGAATAAATGTATATGCAGCTCTTCCCAGTTCAGTGTGCTGGGTGCGTGAGATTGGTCCCCTAGAATTCCTCTACACGGTTGAAACCTGATCCAGCAGAATGCCTTTATGCCTTTTCAGATCCCGCATGCATCTCCATCCTCACGTTCAGGCAAGGTGAGGACATCCTTTACAGCATCTCCTGCTGGCTTCTGCCTGCCGAGCTGCCTGGTTTGACAGCTTACATTTGAAAGCAACAAGTGGGTCTCCATGTTTCATAATTAATGTACACTCACACTGTTCTGGGAAATGTGACTGCGGAAGTGAGGGCCGAAGAGGAGGCTTGTGAGCAGCGGCCAAATTCTGCAGCATGCCGTCAAAGGCTGCATCTAAAAGAGGGGCACTTGTGCCGTGTCTCCTTAGCTCTGACAATGCAGCAAGTTCGGGGCTGGTTGCTGGCTGCTGGCGACAGAGTCTGGTAGTGGCTCTGGCAAGCCACTAGCAGCAGGCAGCTCTCATTCGTTTTGCTGCCTAGCACCAGAGCGGGATCATTGTTTATTATGGCTCAAAGGCAGTAATCATTTCACATAATGCGAGGATTTTTTTTTCACTCAATTATTTTCATGCTTTGGGCTGATGAGAATAATAATCATGTGTTGATTACTGGTATCTTGACTGATGATGCTTAGGAATGCAGGTCACTGCTCATTCCTAACCATTTCCCCTGAAATATTGAAGGTGGTGATCTGGAATCTCATGCAACCAACTCTGTCCCCATCCCAAAGTTTCTGATGCCGAGAAGACAGTCCAAGATAATTTTTTTTTCAGGGGTCCCTAATTCCTGCAGTCTGCCCTAGGGGATAATTTATGCTGATTTGTTCTGAAGAGACAGACATGCATAATTCATGTCTTGTGCATTGTGGTTTTTGGCCATTGAAAATACTATCTCTCTTCTGCTTCTGGCAGTGCTTGCAGGAACCAGCTACAATAAACATTTCATACCTCAGTGGACACTCTTTTCTCAGCTAATAGAAGCCTGACTTAAATGCAGACTTCATCATGGGAGGAGTGTATTTAATAGTGAATTCAGCTAAGCATTTTTTTTCCTTCCAAAGCATAAAATGAGCTTATTATCAGTATCAATAGTTGGTTTTTCTCAAAAGGAGTCAAGGTGAGAACAGGCATGAAAGGGAAATTAAACTGAAACTCTTGGAGGTTTCATGGTTGGAGGCCAGTTTAAAACTCAAACTCTAATAAATGCTTTTGAACTAGCCAGGAGAATGGCTAGGGTCAGAAAGCGCACAGATTTGAAGGGAAGTGTCAGGGATGGTCTTTCTAAGCAGAAGGCAGAGGGCCATGCAAAGCAGAGATTTCTGAACATTTGGGGGCCGCGGGTGACTGGATGCAGACAGAGGGATGAAGTGTACATGGTGCAAGCAAAGCCATGGCAGTCTTTAAAAGGTCTAAAACCTGCCCATAACACCCTCCAGTGGCTTGTCTTCTTACGAGGGCCGAAGGCCAAGGAGCCTGCGTGATGAGTCAGTCTCTACTGATGCCTTGTCATCTTCCAGCTTCCTGTTGTCCTTCCTCACCACGTTCCTGCTACTGAGGCCTTCCTCTGCTTCTCTATAACCACACGTCTTTACCTGGGAAAAACTTGCTCACAGGATTCACTCTAAATGCTACTTCCTCTGAGGATGTCTGTGTTTACTCTCCCCAAACCCACTGTCATCACCTTGCTAGATGTTCATGCACACATCATTGTCATCTGTTACACTTTGTACTGCTCATGTCATTTTCGTGTTTGCATCCCCTGATTCATGTGTGAGTTCATTCGGGACATCTGGGTTGCTGCTGAAATTGCTTAGGGAGTAATAAATCATCTAAAGAGTTATTAATTGAATGCATAAATGAGAACATTGATTCACAAATATTGAAGCCATGAAAACTACCTTAATGGCTTGTTACAACTTAAATGATCAAGTTCCTAAAATTTCTGATTTGTTGGGCTGGGTATTTGTGTTTCTTATGAGTTTTCAGACAGTGTAAAAGCACACTTGGGAGTACTGCACAATATGGATAGTCCCTTCTGGCATTGTGTTCTGACCACAGGCTTTATAGATCCACTTTTGCAACAAATAGCCTGGAGGTCCTTAAGCAGGTCCTTGAATGTGCATGCCAGTCACCCATGCCTCCTATGCCCACATTCATGGGTAGATTGCCTGTTTCTTTCTAGCCCTTTGCTGTGGTTCTATAGGTAGATACCATATCCTTAGGTATTAATCATTATAGCTACACCCTTACCTTTGGCTTGGTTCCCACTCTAGCTAGTTTACTTGACCCAGACACCACCAAGACTGTGCTTTGCTCTTATCCAAATTCTTAATCTGTAGCTTCTCTTGTGTGTGTCACCCCCTCCCCTGGTTAAGATTCATGCTGCAACTCCTCATTGCTTATTGACCAGTTGTCCTTCACTCTTGACAGACGTCAACTGCACAGAGGCCAGCCCCATCCCAGAGTTAGCTACATTATCAGATATTCCTGTCATGCAGGTAAAGTCACTGGAGATAAAACTTCTTTTCCTATAAATAATGATGATCATAAACAGTTCTTAACAAGGCTTTTTAAGTTTCTAGAATTCTTCTAATCACTTTACATATCAATGTATTTGATCCTTAAACTAAGAATCTCATTTTAAAGATAGGCAAATGGAGGTTCAGAGAAATCCAGTAACATGACCAAGGTTTCTGAAGGGAATCAATGATTTAAACCTGTAGTTCTCAACCTGTAGGTCTCGATTTCTTTAGGGCCCAAATGGCCCTTTTACAGGAGTTTACATATCAGGGATCCCACGTATCAGATATTTACATTACAATTATATTACAAAAGTATAGTTATGAAGTAGCATTGAAAATAATTTCATATGTCTCCACAACATGAAGACCTGCATTAAAGAATCACAGCATTGGGGAGTTTAAGAGCCACTGATTAAAACCCAGAAATTTGGGTATAGGAGTTTTCAATTTGTCTTTCATGCTATGACTGATGTGTGGTCCAGAAAGTATATAATATTACCTGGAGTACTAGAACTCTGTGTGTCTATGTCAGGTTACTGAGCTACACATAACCATACAAAATTATTGAGCACCTTTCTTGGGTAGCTAGCTATGGCAGACACCATGGAGGCCAGCAGCATGTGGTCATTACTTCGTGGAGGTGATTCATCCTCTTCCACTTTCTTAGTTATATAACCTTGGCTCAATCACTCAACTCTTCTGTGACTTGTGTCTCATCTTTGCAGTACAGATAGCATGAGTGGTGTGTACTTCAGTGGTAGAGTGCGTGCCTGGCATATACAAGGTCATCAGCTTGATCCACAGTGCCCCAAGAAGGCATCTGACTATAACAAGCATTTGCCTCAATATATTTAATATAAAATAGAACAGTAGGTTTCAAAAGGTACTTAGGCAGGTCTTCATTTTATCCTCTGTATTTCACCATCCTTGCTTTTCAAGTCATTATTCTTGTCCAAACAACAGAGTTATATCATGGTGAGATGACAGAGTATTATAAATATTCAAATTATGAAAAAGGCAGGATTTGTGCTTTTGTATATACTACACTGTTTATACACAAATTATGTATAATACCACTGAAAGTAACAGCACTCTATACAAATAAATATGTAAAGCAAATGTATGTGTGTATAGTTTATGGATACATGCACTCACAAGCACCTATTTGTAATCATACAAAATTTACATCTCGCTGAGCCTATGGGACCAATTTAATCTTGGTGCAAGAAGCCCAAGGCAACATCAAACTCTGCATAGACAAGTACTTATTAGGTGCTTACTAGGAAGCTCATAGAAGCTTTCAGAAATGGGGTTGACAGATCGAAATGAAAGTGAATACATAAAAGCCTGGCTGTCTATAAAGCTCTGGGTTGCATCTTTCTCTTTGCAAAGAATTTTTTAAGTGATATTTTGTTGGATAGTATTTAATTATCTAAAAATACATTCCTTTCAAGAAAACAAGTGATCAGACCATTTTTCATTTAGAATATTGATTTTTAAAGTTCTTTTACATACTACTGTCACTAGAGACTTCTGAAAAACACATACATACATGCACACATGCATGTAAGCACACACACGTACTCATGCAGGCAAACACACACACACACTCACACACAAATACATACATACAACCAGACTCACAGAATCATCTTTTGAGACGGGACCGAGGAATATGAATTTTAAGAAGCATCCCAACTGTCCTGTCTTTGATATGTAGCCAACATGAAGGTGTAAATTAAAACAGGCAGGGTACCACTCATAGCTATTAAGAAAGGAGGAGGAAAGAGGAGGAAGATGCAAGGATTATTTGGAAGGGAGATAGACAAGGTACCACAACACTGAGAAGCAGGTAAGGAGATTTAGCACCTGTTGTGCTGAAAGTGGGAGGAATTAGAAGAAAGCATCCACTCCGGGATGATCAAAGATAAGATGAAGGTGATGTTGTCAGAAGATGCCAAAAGTAATCGGAAATAGGCAGTAACAGACACGTTGAGATATAGAAAGCTTAGCCATGCCATTATTTAGGTTTTTGATTTTAAAGAATCCTCTGTGAAGTGTTTTCTTATTTTAGAGTAAAAACACACATTACTATTTTCTTAATTGTCTTTTGTTTTCAAAAGCACATAGACACACATGCATTTCTGCAAAGATTTCATGTCAGTTCACCACTGTTAGCTGTTGGGGCTACTGTGGACATTAGAATCAGTGAGGAGTGAGGAGTTCTTAGAATAGATTCTACCATGTCCATATTATAACAAATTATACTTATTACTATTAGTAATTAATGTGCAATTCCATGACTTCAAGGGTATGTCCTGTTTGTTAGAACTTGGTTGGAGGTTAGACAGCAAAACTTCAAGTCATAATGGTCTAGAATACCCAGAGAACTAGTGATGTTACTCTTTTTTTTTTTTTTTTTTTTTTGTTTTTTGAGACAGGGTTTCTCTGTGGCTTTGGAGCCTGTCCTGGAACTAGCTCTGTAGACCAGGCTGGTCTCGAACTCACAGAGATCCGCCTGCCTCTGCCTCCCGAGTGCTGGGATTAAAGGCGTGCGCCACCATCGCCCGGCTGTGATGTTACTCTTGAGAGTGAGACCATACCTCTAGTAAAGAACACAAGAATATAAATCCAGAACCTCAGAAATGAACAAAGATGTTGCAAAGGACAGCAGAGTTGAGATGACAGGGCAAGCCTGCATCTGAGGAGAAGCCATTCTGGCCTGAACAGGCTGACCTATATGTAGGCAATAGCTAGCTATCTGTGAAGTTGCCCACAGTGAAAACTTATGGGAAAGGACAGTGTGGTAAATGAACATTCTGGAACAATAACCACTTTTAACCCAAACCAGGATAAAAGAGAGTATTTTCTTAGCTGAGGCCATTTCTGAGAAAAATATGAACTTAATTGTATATTTGCTTTAGTCTTTTAATACTGAAATTTGAGTAATGAACTTGATTTTTCGCACTGATTAATAATCATAGCACTCTGATGAACTCACTGGTATTTAAGTAATTATCTCAGCAAACTCTGTAGCAACGTCTTATTTTACAGAAGTGGCAAACATCGCTCATTTATGAACTGTAAGTATGGTGATTGGAAATGCATTAAATGACGTGGAAATGAATAAAGGAAGCATATGAAGTCTATTCTCAGCAGCAGAGAAGTAGTTGTGCTGATCCTAGTTGCATAGCAATGAAGTAATGAAGTAATATTCCTTTAGTTGGAGTGAATAAGGCATTGAGACATTTTCTCCGAAACTATTAGCCAAGACAAAATTCTGTATGTTATGATCCTATACTGAAAACAATAGACCAACATGCAGCTCGAGAAGATGGTACTGTTAGGAGCAAACCACAAGGACCAGTCTCATAAGGATGCAAAAATAGAAGCACTATAAATAATGGCCATAGACTTAAAAAAGAACACCGTAGAGATGTGTGTTTGTTTGTTTTTTAGTTTCTTAAATCACACAAACTCACAAATTTATTTTGGAAAAAAAAAACACTTTGGAGAGACAAATTAGCTCTGGGTACAACATTGCTTCATTTGTATGAGCACTTCCTTTGTTGAAACGTAGGCAGGAACACAATTAAGTGGTCAGCAGTGGTTCAAGGTATAGAATAAAGGATAGATTGTTAGTAAATGACTACAACAGCATACTAATCCCATGTTCAAGTGTTGAAAATATTGCATCGGACAAAAGAGATGTGCTCTTTTAAGGGAAAGAAAACATAAAAATAAAAAAAAAGAAATATAGTTGGTTAACAATGGTTAAGCACATAGAGAAAATAAAACAGAGAAGAGGTAATGGTGTATTGATGGGAAGCTGCAACTTACGTGAGTGGATAAAGAAGGCCTTGAAATGATGAGAGAAGGGTGGGTAGGAAGAGGAGCAGAGCTATGGTGTTCGCTGGAGGAAGATTGCCCGACAGAAGTGAGAACAGGTACGAAGGCCAGAGGAAGCAAGGAAAGGCAGAGGAGGCAGAAAACAGCAGCAGACAGCAACCAGCGAGATGAGCCAAATCCCATAGACCTCCAGAGTTCATTTGATTTGGGGTCAGGAACTATGGCAGGTTTTTACATTTTATAAAACCTTACAGATCACAAGAGATTCTAAGGAGGCAAGAGTGAAGCAGCTTATAGGACTATTTAAATGATCAGTCAAAAAATGGCATGGCTTGTACAAAAACTGGGTGTGAGGGCAAAAGGGTTGAGTTCAAAGCATATCCTAAAGAGATATGACATGCAGTGTGGCTGAATAATCAAAATGACAGGAAAGTTAATACTTGCTGTCCATTAAGGCATGGAAGCATGCTTTCATTTTTTGTTCTGAGATAGGGACTCACTCTGTAGCCCAGGCTGGCCTGAAATGCCCTGTGTTGAACAGGCTGGCCCTGCCTTGTTGGAACTCCCCCTGGCTCTGCTTCCTGAGGGCTGGGATTATAGTCGTGTATCATCATGCCCAGTTTGGAAGTAAGCTTTATATCCTAAAAATGATAGCTATTCAGAATGGGTACCAAACTACTACACTCGATTCTTAAAGACCTATGGTTTCAGATGTGGGGAAAATGGTCAAAGATCTCCTCACTCCTCAGACTTTTCGACTAGAAGAGATACAAGTACCCCTCAATATCCAGCCTCCCTGTGTCTCTACAAAGCCACCAGGCCTTTCTACGTTTGTTTCTGATTGTGATGCCAATCATGGGAATTAAAAACCAGCTTCTTAATCTGTGATGTCACTGACATTTACACAGATGCTTGCACACCCAATTGGTGTACACAGCATAGGTCACTCTGGAAGAGCAGCCAAGAGTGTTAGGTATCTTCTGAAGACACCTCACTCTACCTCAGTGCTCACCTGGGTTTCAGCCTCTACTTATTATTGAAAAACTTGTCACCTCGTTAGAACAAAGTAAAGAACTAGTCTACTGTGAGCTTCTCTAAAATGGGTTCATATCTTACTTGCTTTTTTTTTATTAGTGGCATATAATGTGGGACTCAATCAATATATGTTAATTGGAGAAAAGCTTAATTGGACTTGAGCATAGGTGAACTAGATACCCGTCAGAATCAATGAAAAACTTCATTGAAAGTAATCGCCACTCCAAGGCAGAGAAGCTATTCAGCGTATTCAGGAATAGTGACTTATTAAGTTAGTTTAAGTGCAGGTAACCAAGGTACCTTTAATGAAGAGGTAAGAATGACTCACAGTTAGTATATCAATTATTACTATATGAATGAGTGCTTAAAAACAATCTGTTCTCTAAAGTAGCTTGAATAATTCATTACAAATGTGTTTATTCTATGCATTTGCTTAGCTGGTAGGTCCAAATCTAAAAGAAATCAGTTCACTTTCTCATCATGATTAACATGACAGTATGAATTCTGAATGTGGTTCATTTGTGCACCTTCCAGAGGTGCTAAACTCCACAATGCCACAGTGTGCGAGCATGTGCACGCGTGTGTGTGCACACACACATACATATTTCCGAGGAATAAGGATTTAAACCCACAGCCCTTTGCATACTCCTCTTATTCTTGATATCCATCCTGCAATAGTAACACATGGTTTGTTGTTGGATTTAGATGGTGTCAGAAGACTTAAATTTGAATTGGACTCTGTTATTTATTGGCTCTTTTCTCTCAAAAATTCCCTTTCTACATCTCTACAATGGGGACAATAAGGTTGCCACATGGTGGTGTGGGTGAGATTAGCTGAGATAATAGAGATGTGGGTCTCCAGTGTTGGTAGTCATTCCGGTCTGACTGGCCACATCTAGAAATCTGCCCACTCACTTCCAGCAATTTTCGAGTTGCCCAGAGCACACACTCATCTATCAAAGGAAAACAAACCATTACAGAGTGCTATTAGCAATTCTATTCTTAAATCATTGGGCAAAACTACACTTCACCATAATCCTCTGAATCCTCCTTAAAATACCTTCAATCTGGCGAGCTATTTTGGCAGCCAACTGGGGGGGAGGCAGGCAGTACCTATTAAAAGTTGTTTAGAGATTAGGGCTCAGAGAACAGCTGGGTACCTTTGTTACCGCCAAGCTGCTGACTCAAAATGATGAAGGAGAAAAAAAAAAATCCTCACCGGGATGAAGAACAGAGAGAAAAACCACCGACCACAGAGTTGGGTAGCGGGGTAGTGGGAAAATAAAAACAGCGCTGGCCTTTGAAAACAGATTGCTCTGCCGTCCTGTCATGAAGTAGGTGAACAGGCATTTACCATTCCACATGGGACCTAATCCAACTCTAAACAAAATACTACATGATAAAACCCTGCTCCAGGTGCAGGCTGTTTTCTCTTGGTCTCTTGGTGCTTTGTTTGGGGAAACATTTGTTTCTGGGCTTACATTATGAGAATGACCATCTCACGCCTCTCTATCTGCAGGAATGCTGACCACAGAGGGGTCCCACTGGGTGTTAGGGGGAGACATCAACAATAAATACAATGCACGGAGCTAACTGCTCCAGCCTTCTGGTTCCAGACATTCAAGGCTTTGTGGATTTAGTTTTAAGTCGTGAAACAGCAGGTACTAGAAATACCTTTCATCTCTCACTGCCTTTGGGCAATTCTCCACTGTCCTGGAAGAGGCAAAGTGGCAGAATAGAATTTCACAGCCCCTTTTACAGATAAAACCATCGAGAGTCTGAGTGTTCGAGCAACCAAGCCAAGGCACAGCAACAGCTGGTGAGACAGTGGGGATCCTGGCCTGCTATTGGCTGTCTATTGGCACAGACGGATCCTCCAGAAATATTCTCCACATGCCTGTGATGTTAACAATGAACACCGTGGCACACCAAGGTTGTTCCTCGGTTTAGTGGAGTCAGAGGAAACTCAGCCAGTGGTGCTGTGTGAGGAAAATAGCAAGCCGAAAGGAATAAATTTTTTATATGAAGCTTTCCACCTCTTCTTGAAGAGAGAGAAACCTGAAAATCTTACTCCTATGTAGCCACATTCTCTTTATGACAACTTTTCCAAAATAAACTCCTGCAGCTCTCATAGTGCACGTGCTAGGCAGACACAGACGCCCGTGCTGTTGTGACTGTTAACGTCATGGTCAACAACAACAACAGCAACAAACAAATCTCTTCTGCCCTGCGTTTGCTGCCATGGTTCCTTCAGGTTCCTCTAATTGTGTTTCTTAGAGCTTTGCTCTTGTTCGCAGGGTCCAGCTCAGAGTGTTACAATAGATAAGCATTTATGACTCTTTTAGCCACAGCTCATTGATTTCTTGGCATGTCTTTAGAGAAACTAGATTCCTAGACATGGAGGAATTTCCAAGAAAGTTAGGCATGGAGCAAGCGTCCGGACACCCAATGTGGGAGCATAATGGAAACACTGAGGTGATTCTAGGAGGGGGATCTCTTAGCTGTTATCCAAAGTCCCTGTCTTTCTGTCCTTGCTTACTGCTCTGCCTCATTGAAACCAGCAGTAGCCAGAAGAGTCTGAAGAATTAGTATCCCTCAAGAGGCAGGAGGATGTTTAAGAGGATGGCTAGAAGCTGCCATAGCACAGTTTATAAAAGGATTCCTGGAGGGTTGGAGATGGCTCGGTGGGTAACCTACTTGCCATGCAATCTGAGGACCTGAGGTCAAGTAGCAGAACTCATGTAAAGCGGGGCATGTGATAACGAATGATGTCATTCCAGCATTCCACCTACGCGAATACCCAGCGGGCAAGGTCCAGGTGAGAACAATACAGCCGCTCCGTCTCAAATGCAGTAGAAGATGAAAACCAACGTTTGGGAGTGTCCTACGACCTTCTCGCAAGTATGACCACAGCAACATAAATTAAACCACTCCTCTCTCTCTCTCCCTCTATCTCTCTCCCTCTCTCTGAATTAATTAATACACTAAATATCAATTAGGAGATTTCATCCTTTTAATACACATATAGGGGATATAGATTGTGGTGAAATGCCATCATGCGTAAACCTTGAGGCCTTTTCATTCTACCCCATGGTAAATGCTGTTCTTAGCAAGCTGGTGCCATCTGTGAAGTGTTAACAAGTATTTAAAGAAAACAAAGCCTGGTCATTTATTAAATTCACCAGATGACAGCAGAAGCTTTGGCTGAGTTCATAAATCTGCTCACATCACGTGCGCAGTCTCCTTGAAAGGCATTTGATCTGCAAGTAACGATTTCACCTTCTGCCCCTTCCCATCCCTTTCCTCTGAGCCGCTGTGAGTTCTATTCTTGTAAGCCCAACTTTAAATAGCATTTCCACTGGGAAGAGGCAGCTCATTTATATGAACTTCTGCAGGTCTTCCTGGCAAGAGATGCTTCAGTGCACCTCTCTTTGTCTGGAGGCCGCCACTCCTTCCCCCGTCCAGGAGGTGCCTCCTCAGCGGATGGGCTTCATCCACCCCACTTGCTCTAACCTCACACCTGCGAGGTGTTTGTTCCTGGGGCCAGAACTTGCTGGGGCATTCGACTGCCTGTGCAGCAGCTGCTCCTCCACTCCCCAGTGAACATCTTCTAACAACACAGCTACTTGGCTGCTGTTGAACAGGCAGAGGGGCAGCTGTGAAGGGCAGAAGAAAGCTGATGTTTCATTTTTTTCTCTCTTTTGGAAATTCTGCCTTGGGATCTTGTTCCTGCTTACAATGCTTCCCTAGAAGCCCGTTCTATTTAGCTCTCTTGCTAGGGAACATTTTCCATCAATTTCCAAAACATATATATTCCAGGCAGTTAGGTAGATAGGGATTTTACACTGTATTCTCCTTAGGAAAGCACGGCCTGGGTTTCCTTTGTCCCAGAAGCCAAGGATTTAAGCAACCTACGAAGAGCTCAGCTATTCTTATGTGTGAAGCTTGAAGGAGTGGGCTTGCCAAGCCGGACTAGAAAAGAAAGACAATGTCTTTAGGTTGTCAAATAAATGACAAGATGCTCCCACACCCTGGCTTGGAGACCCAAGACTTATCTCCCAAAAAATGTTTTCAGGGGTGACAATGATATACCATTTTCTAACAAATTAAAAAATATATATGTTTAAGTAAGTAACTTCCTACTTTCTCTACACAAGGACTTTTGAATTTTTCTTTGTTTTGTTCTATCCCGTAGAAGAATAAAACAGCCATTTCCATTGGCTTAGTTGAAATTGCTGGTATGTTGGCGTTGCAGACTGTGAATGTGTGCAATGGCTGTGGTTAGCTAGGAACACTGTAAAGGTGATTAGTAGCGCCACTGGAGTCTCTCTCTGTACTAAATATTTTGCCAAAGACAGGACCAACATCTCTGTTTTGCTATTAAAATATTTTATGAAAAATTAATTTGTGTATTAGCTTATAGCACATTTACTCTAGAAAACATACTCCTTGAGGTCTTTTGATGCATGGTTTGGAACTGGTTTCTATTATAACCCTTTCCTAACATCTGCTCAGTTAATACACAATTTTTCTGTGTTTGTGATTTATGCTTCAGAAGGGTTTGGGCAGACAAAAGTGGACAAAGCCATAAATTTTTTATAGGGCATATTTTAAAGGACACTCTTTTAAATTCAGAACCTGTACTCTATGAATAGGTATAGATGCCTTTTTCTAAAATCAATCCAGTAAATAATCCCAAGGGAACTGTCATGTTGATGAAGGCTTTTGCAGCTAACATGACTACCTTAGACAATTATAAGAGTTTGAACGCTGCTGCACATAGAAACGTCTAATAGACTCTGAACTAAACTAGAGAAATGTTGGCTAAAGTCAATATGACCTCTTGGATTGCATATGGGCACTGCCCTATATATGGCAAATATTATTTGAGGCTACTTTCAGTAAAAACATTTAAATATCTTATGGACTTTTTCATCAATGCTTACAGATTGCAGAAGCAGCATTACTTTTAAAATTTTAAGGATGTCTTAGTGTATTCAAATCAGAATAAAATCCACCTTTTGAACACACTGTGGTCATAGCACAATAAGGACCTGCATATTGGACATAAATTATTA
This sequence comes from Microtus ochrogaster, assembly GCF_000317375.1. Lineage (NCBI taxonomy): Eukaryota > Metazoa > Chordata > Mammalia > Rodentia > Cricetidae > Microtus > Microtus ochrogaster. Next base: position 33,437,322 of record NC_022031.1, read on the forward strand.
ATTGAAGGGTATATATGAATGTAAGTTCCTAACTATTAGTTTTTTCTGGCTTCTTGCTTTTAATTCCTTATTTAAATAAGAAATGAATGTAAGTAACAGAAACTAATGCCCATCCACATACAAGGCTGATATAAAATGACCTTACCAGGTAGATGATTTAATGTGGTCATTCAATACTATCTTTCAGTGGGCAAAATTGATTATCGCTGGAATGGTATCAGATACAGGTAGGAGTATAGTTTTTAGTAAAGAGCTCTGAGACTTAGGAGTCTCCCTACAGAATACTAAGAAAGAGTTAAGAATTTAAAGTAGAGCCCAGGGTTTCCTGCTGGTGTAGACAATTACAGAAGCAGCCAAAGAGAGGTGCCTGGCTGCTCTTTTCTGTGATCACCATCTGAAGGTGAAGAAGGAAGCTTTGGGAACAGAAACCAAAGGTCACAAAGACCATATGTTTTGTTTAGAGACACCCTCGTTACTAACAATTGGGCAATTAGTTATTCCTTTCCATTGAAAGCAAAAGGGCATAGGCAACCTGAAGACCAAGGGAACGGTGAGAAACCAGAGAGACTGTACATCCGGAGCAATACACTTTTCCCCATGTGGACGGACGTTTTCATTGTATTTTATGGTACTTTTTGTGACTCCTGGTTAGTCAAACCACAGGTGCTTGGAAAGCCAGGGAGGGTAAAATTTTCCTCCATTTTTAGTGTATTTAAGGCTAAAGATACATTTTCTCTTGGAGACAGAATTTCTAACTGGTGAAGGTAATAACCTCACCCTGCCCCAAAACTGACTTCTTTAGAAATTTGTTCAAAGAAAAGGTGCTACTTTTGGAAAGATAGAAAAGAAGACAATGTGGTAAGACTTCAGGCGATGGTCTCTTTTAACTACACCAGCAGATGGAGGAATCTAATGACGTGCCATGAATGAGAAGAGGCAAACAGATCCTTCTTAAGACCACCAATATGGTAGGTGGATACTACTTATCCATTAGGTAAAGAAATTTCACAAGTTACAAACACCAGAATGCTTCTAAAAATGAAACAGCAAAAAACCCTGGACCAGAGATCCAAACAAAACTCGGGGAACATATAGAGTCACTACTGCGTGTAAATGAGGGGCCATGTACAGCAGAGAAAGGTATAATGCATACCCCAATTAGTTAAAACAAGACAGAGGTATAAAAAAACCCAAGCTACTTCTTTTCTTACTCTGGTTAACTTCCTATTTCAAGAGCCAGCCAAACGTAAGACCTCCCCTCAACAGGTAGCAAATACAAGTGTTGGGAAAGCAAGCACTCAACTGCCGGGCACAAGGCTATCTCTGCTCCCGGTATGGAAGCAAGTCACACACAACTAATTATCAGCAAAAAGCAACCCCCTGTGACTCTGCTCTATCTTTCTGGAAGTTCTCACAAATTTAACATTGTTCCCTCTAGAACCGTCTCTTGCTTAACATCATTCTGTGGCTGAAATCGGAAGTCCTTTCTGACTTTACGCACAGTGCGCTTTGCTTAGACGGACCTCCTCTGCTTTTCTTCTTGGTGGACGCCACCTCACTCTGCAGCAGCTAGCTGATCTTCCATTTCCTCACACGGCATCCTCCCCAAAGCCAGAGGCAGCTTAACTCCTCTTTCCAGTCATTTTGTCTCTTAAAGGTTGTCTCCTACTTTTTTATTATTCCCAATTATGTCATGTTTATTTTTGTCGTACTCGTGATGGCACAATGCTAGCATTTCCATGTGGGGATCAGGGAATCACTGCTGTCTCAACAGCTTCTTTCTGTTACACTAACAGAATGCCACAAACTGGATGATTTATAAGGGAAAAGAAATTTATTATAGTTGTATAGTCTTTAAAAATTTAAGTTTTTGAAAATCAGAGTTTAATATATCGATAAAAGAAAAAAAAAACCCAGGAAGGCAGGAAGAAGGGGTAGAGAGGCTCAGAGTTAGAGGATCAAAAGACGGAGCAAGTCAACCTTGGTACATTTACACAATGGAGTATTGCACAGCTGTTAAAAAATTAAATCATAAAATTTTCAGATATAAAATTTTGCAAAGATAAAACTTGCAAAAAATCATCCTGAGTAAGCTATTCCAGATCCGTAAAGACAAATATGGTACGTATTCACTTATATGTGGATGGTAGCTTTAAGTCACTGATAGCCAAACGTCAGTCCATAGACCCAGAGAGGTTAGGCATACAATAGGGGACTGTGCGGGTGTGGGTAGATCTTATTAGAAAAGGGAGTAGAATAGATAGTTATTTGAAAGACTGGGGAGGTTCTGGAATGGGAGAATCAAGTGGAGAGGGGAGGGAACACTGGGAGTGAGCTCAAATTGAAGGTCATATGGAAACCTAATACATAAAAACTTTCATCCTCCTGCCTATTGGTTTTCTAATGAGAGATAGATGATCTGGGTAGGCATCAAGGTGTGGAAGAACTGGGAAGAGTAAAGGGAAAGGAAACTGTAATGAAGATATATTATGTGAGCAAAATCCATTTTTTATTTTAGCAAAAATAATTAAAAAATAAATGAACTCTATTCTCAATAACTAAGACATTCCTGCAGTAAGGGTTGTACCCAGGAAAAACCCTCAGGCTCTGTGGACACCACTTTGCTCCACCTTTCGAACTCAGTTACACTAGGATTATGGTTCCAGCACTGTAACTAAATGAAATACATTGAAGTCCTAGCAACCCTGAGTGAGGGAAAGGCTGAATGAATTAGCTCTAGGGACTCAAATATATGAACTAACGTTCCATCAACTCTGCAGCCAGTTTCAGTAGAACGCTCTTAAAATGCTTCTAATTTTGAAGCAGTTACTCTGCCAGGTGACAGCTATGATACATACAGAGTTAATAATTCATTGCCAATGTTATTGCAATCTTAGAAGGTTAGAATTTCAGATACTGTATTCTCTGTGAGGAAACTGAAGCACAGGGAAATAAAGAAACGCTCTCAAGAACACACTAAGAATAATAGCTCAGACTAGGGTAGTGAATTTCAGAGTATACCCCTACCAGACTACCAGAGTACCCTAGTTTCAATGAGAAGATTTGGGAATGCAGGTTCTTCTTGCCTAATTCTGAAAAACGACCCTGTAATTTCATTTTCTGGCCTGATAAGAGGCATTTTAGCCTAAGTAACATTTATAATGGATTTAATTTGAGACCATGCCAGGACAGGCATTTATCATGGTTCATTTAGGTAACTGTTCATTAAGTGGCCGGGGAAAAGAAAAGCATGGTGAGGCCAGAAGGAAGCTCTGATGAGAAAATGTGTATATAGAAAACCCAGAATCTTGGTTTCTGGTGTCCCGTACACTCACACTGAAGAGTTGTAAGAGCTTCCTACTGAGATACTTATGCTCTAGGGGAGTGGGTCTGCACTGAAGTCAAAGGAAACTGATCCTGCAAACAGGATGTTTTAAAAACTAGGTTCTTTATGTGCAATTTTCAATTTTATTTTACATATATGAATGTTTTGATTGCATGTGTGTGTATTAGAGAGAGAAAAATGAGGGAGACAGAGAGAGAGAGACAGAATCTCTTATGATCTAATGATATCGGTATGTATCTGACTTTTGTATCCTGTGTATAAATAGCATCACATCCAAGACTTACTGCTGAGCATGGAGAAGGAAGTAGTGATCATCCTTGCAGCTGTCTGGAGGGAACTCTGATGGGATCTAACTCAGCCATTATGAGTCTCCTTTTCTGAGACACTGGACTAGAGATGATGTTTAGTCTCCCAATCTTGTTCTCAATAGGCACAAGGCCAGGGCACCCTTATATAGTGCTATGTCATTGGGTCCCTTTTTATTTTTTCTGCTTGGAGAGATGTTCTCTGACCCACTTCCCTGGTGTGCTCCGTTAGGAGCACAAGTTCACAAGCTCTTTAAGGACGCTGAGGGACTTAGGACCACTCCTTCATGTAAGTACCACTTTGGGTGAAAATAGGAACTTCACTGTGAAACCAAGCCTACTTTCCCACTGGCGCTGAACAGGGTGAGCTATTTTATTTTACTTGTGGGTGATTTTTCAAACCCATTTAGCTTCATTTATTGAATTTAGAGTGTAAATCAAGTATTGAGTGATTATCATTCCATGTCGCTACAAACTATATTTTGCTTGCTTTCTTCTTCTTATTATTTTTTTGTTGATGCTAGCAAAGGGGGTTGATTCATTAAAAGTTGGCTGGGCTCTCTTCAATTTTCCACCAAAATTTATGCAATTGCAGAAAAGGCAAATTACTAGTAATTTATCTCGGTCCATATGGCTTGGGGACTAATGGAAGAGCCGTCACCACCAAAAATGAACACAAGTAAAAAACTTCTGGAATTAAAAAATTCCTAGCAACCAGTGTTTTCCTGAATTCTCTTCTCAGGTAGCCCTCCTTTCTTTCCTATCCACTTGTTTATTTTTGAGGCAATCTCACTACATAGCCCATATAGGGCTGAGCTTGATATCAGCCCCCAAATGTTTGGATTATAGAAGCGCTGTCACATCTGACTCATCCTACTTTTAAAATACTCAAAACCTTTCTTGGTTCTTTCTATCATGTCTAGGATTGGCTGTGGTCGGTTGGAGGGAATCATACTACCTCAAACGACAGGTCATTTAAATACCCTTTCTCTGTACTTTCAGTTACAAATGGTGTTTCATCTCAATAGATGAATGGCAGTGTTATTGTCTGTTACTGTGTGGCTTGTCATCCAGTGATTGACCATCATTCCAGTGTTCCAACACACACTGAATGCTGCCCACTTCACATTCTATTGCTGGCAACAACAGTGAGTGTGCCTGACCACTGTTTAGCAGCTGCTCTTTCTAGTCTGCTCCCCAGCCAACAACAGACCAAGGATGCTGTGTTAGCCCTGTCCTATGGGTCAGAGAACTGAGGTTCAGAATACTTAATTGGCTTTTCTAAACATACAGATGAAGTATTTGAAACTCAAGGAGTTACTAACTCCACAGTTCTTCTTTTTTTTTTTTTTCTTGTGTGCAAATACATTTTGGTACTTGTTTTAATGTACTGCCTACCACGTATTGGTACTCAGTTATGTGGCATTGGGGTGAATGGGCTTAGGCTGTATAATATGTGGAGTTGTAAACTTGGCAGGCAGGGTAGTTAAATACTGGCAGTGTCTGGCAGGAAAGACTTCACTGAGCACAGTATTCTTTCATGCGGTGTCCTGGAGCCACAGAATGACTGGGATTGCTCTGTGAAACTTGCTCAGCTGGGAGTGGAGTTCTGGGATGCAATGCTTGTCTAGCAGGTGTAAGGCCCGATGTTCAATCCCAAGCACTAACTGAACCAGAAAGAAACCAACACCATGACTCTAAATCAATTGAATTTTTCTTTTCTTCCTTTTCCTTTTTTTTTTTTACTATTATTGGTAAAAAAAAAATCCTTAAAAGATGCCCCAAACCTGGTGAGTCTATATCTAGTACTGATTTACTGTCTACTCAACTACCTTAACTGTGCTTCTGCAGAGACTGGAGGTGGGTAAGGTCGATACAGAAGCACACCGCAGCAACCAAGTTCTGGATTTTTATTCAGACCCTCAGAAGGAGACAGGAGAGAGTCTACAGTGGACAGATGACCCACACCTCTGTCTTAATTCTGGGAGAATTCTTTTAAAATCCATGAGACTTGCAAGGACCATCTCTTTTTTCATTCCAGAGCCAATGAGGTGTAATACAAAGAGCAGGCGTTAGACTCAGAACTGGCTTTGTAGCTGAGCCACATGCCTTCCATGGTTAGGCAGACTTTCTGTAAAATGGGGAGGATATAATTCCCATAGCACATTCTTCTAGAGATTCAGTTAATGTGCCAAACACCCAGCTTAGCAGTGGTACAAACACTGCTTCCTAGATTGGTAAGCATTGAAGGCACCACGAGGTGGGATCCACAGCTGCCTATATCCTTTGCTCCGACTTTAAAGCTCTGAAGAATTCCCTGATAAATATTGCTCTTACCAGGGCCAGAGTAGATCTCTCTCGTTAACACCTGCTAATCTGGACCCCCGTTTATCACCTTCGGCTGCTCCCCTTTCATCTATTCTGGAGAAATCAATCTGCTCGGTATTGAACTGTCAAGTTGCAGAAAACTGACAAGGCCAATGAGAAGTTTGGGAGAGGCCAAGGAAAAGCCACCAGTATACGCCGACAACGTGGTGATGAGCTGTCTCAGCCTGACTGTCATGTAGATGAGTCGCATGGCACGCTACTCCCCCCTTGAATTGTGAAGAGAAGTTACAGGAGAGGGAGCGACCTGACCAAAGGCCAGCATCCTCATCACCAACCCTGGCATAACATGATCAGGGTACAAACAAAAGCTGTAAAATTCTAGAAGGTTTTCTTTTTCTTATACTTTAAATTTAATCATGGGCCTTTTGGAGAAATGCACACCTTTGATCTATTTTTCAGGGGTTTTTGTCTCCACTTCAGAATCCCACTGGAATGTCAAAATGATAACACTTGATTCATTCATATTCTGTTAAAAATAATACTTTAGCTTATTCTCTCTATGTATGCCTTGCCTATTTCCCCTCTCCCTTTAACATATACTAATAATTATATGAATAATAATTCTGCATAATACCGAGTGAGAAGGGGGTATTACTGAAACATTGCCCCCTCTTGTTTCTGGCTTTGCCAGCTATGTGGTTCTCTAGTACTCGGTAAACAGAAGACAGGAAATAGTGTAAAAATGTCCTCAGAAAACAAGTACACTTTAGGGGTTTTCATGCACTATGAGTTCAGTACATTTTTATGGATTGAATAAAAATTGCCCAGATATATCACTCACACGCAAATCTGGACACCCTGCCTGGCAAAGCCCCTCGTGTTAATGAGACACTCGACAGGACAGCCGGGCTCTGTCAATGAATCAGGAGAAGATGTCAGTGTGTGTCTCCTGGGCACTGGATGCTCCCACTAATTTTCAAATTTCCTTCCCGCCTGTCAGGGGAAGCGCTTTCTTAAGCACATGATGAGACTGCAGTGTAGAGCGGGGGTAAAGAGGCTCTGGCAAGGCCTCGTTCATAGAAGCACTGTTCTCACTAGCTATATTAACTGCATGCCCGTAGCACGCCTACAAACACACGCATGTGTGAAATCAGTCGCAAACATATGCACACACAGGCACATACACCCCCACATAGGATAATAGTCCAACACCGGGGAAGAATTCTGGTCTGAAGAATTTGGCTGAAAAGGAATTTGTCGAATGGCTGGTAGCACGTGGATGGAACGGGCCAGCTGCTGCAGAGGTTGTTGGAAGGGACAGTGGGACTGAACTCATGCAAACACATATGCACTTTACAGAATGTGGAAAAGATTATGTCCTTGCTCAGAACTCAGAGAGCAAAGGGAAAGTTTTAGTTGTAATCCCAGATTCACTAACCACTTTGGTGTTTTTTTACATTTCAAATATAAGCGAAGAATGCAAACCCCGAGCTTCAGTAACAATTGAAAAATGACCCATTTTGTTGTGTCCACTGATCTTCTCTTCTCCCAATCCTCCATCCCAGGAGATTCAAACAATCTCCCTAATAGTTAACTACTTCCCTCTAAGAGCACATGGAAGCCTACAGAAGCACATTGAAGTGTCGTGAAATAAGTGTCTTGTAACTATCAAATGTCCATTGCACCAATGTTCCAGGTCCAGGCCCAGACCAAATCCCAGGATCAGTCTTGCTCTGTGAGCCAATAACTTATGGGTAAGATGTAAGCTCTCAGCTGCCACTCCAGTGCCATGCCTGCCTGCTGCCATGCTCCCTGTGTGGTCATTGACTCATCCACTGAAGCTGTAGGCAAGCCCCCAATTAAATGTTTTCTTTCATAAATTACCTTGGTCATGGTGTCTCTTTAAAGTAATTTTTTAAAAAAAAAATACCTAAAACAACAGGTGAATGGATTAAACTGGAAGGGGTTCCTATACTACAGACAGTGGAATTTTGTTCTCATTAACTAGTAAAGTGATGAGAAACATCAAGCTAACTCTAGAACTTGAAAAGCTACACTGTTGTTGTTGTTGTCTGAGTGTTCTGTGCAGTTCTATCCCCAAATATACAGGGATGGAGGAAAAGAAAGGATTCAAAATTTCATTCATTATATACCATGTAAAACAAAGTTGTAGAGACTGTGTTAAAAAACAAGTTGTCATTCTAAAATGTGTTTCTGTCTGTTTGTGGTACCCTAGGGGATGGTTCTCTACACTTCTCTCTTTTATCTTATTAATGATAATACTTGGATTTGATAATTTTTAACCTAAAGAATTGATCCAACTGAATACGTTATGTTTAATGACAGTGAGTACACAGCCACGGTGCTAAGTATGGAGAAGATGGAAAGATTCATGAGACAGACATGGTGTCAAGGGTCAAAAAAGACACGGCACAGTGGGATATGTATGCACAACTGACAACAGGCATTCAGCATCATTTGTGCCTTTGCTAGAAGGAATCAAAGTAGATAGGAAGCCCTCTTATTCTAACTCATCTCTGGAAGGCTGCAACTCAATTTTAATAATGGTGAAAAGAGAACATGACATGTCAACACTAAGTTTTTTTTATTCTTTGCTCAGTCTTGTAATTCTCTTTCTTGGCTGGGTCTTTGTGTGGTTTCGGTATCAGGGTGACTGTAGCTTCATAAAAGGAATTTGGCAATGACTCTTCTGTTTCTATATTGTGAAATACATTAAAAAGTATAGGTATTAGCTCTTCTTGAAAGTTCTGGTAGAATTCTGCATTGAAACCATCTGGTCTTGGGCTTTTTTTGGAAGGGAGATTTTTGATAACAGTTTCTAATTCTTCGCGACTAACAGGTCTATTTAGATCGTTCACCTGGTCTTGGTTTAGCTTTGGTAAATGGTACTTATCTAAAAAAATGTCCATTTCTTTTGCATTTTCCAGTTTTGTGGCACACAGGCTTTTGTAGTAAAATCTAATGATTCTCTGAATTTCCTCTGTGTCTGTGGTTATGTCCCCCTTTTCATTTCTGATCTTAATTATTTGAGTGTTCTCTCTCTGACGTTTAATTAGCTTGGATAGGGGTTTGTCAATCTTGTTGATTTTCTCCAAGAACCAACTTTTTGTTTCATTGATTCTTTGGACTGTTTTCTGTGTTTCTATTTTGTTGATTTTTTATTGTAGTTCTTCAAATGTATACTTTTCACCCCCCAACCATTCAGTTCATATAGCTCCTCTTCATTCAAATCTTCTGTCACACCTAGTAAGACTTGTGCACTTAGAGTTTGGCGCTGAGAGCAGTCTTGGCAGTGGAGACTCTCTTTTCATGAACTGGCATCATGTACACATTAACACAGAACTGACTTTCACTACTAGGTTTAAAGACAGTTTTATGAAAATCTGTCCTAAGTATGTGGTTGAGGAGAGTTGCTGGATGCTGGGCTGACAGTCAAGGCATGGTTGCAACAGAGGAAATATATTCAATCGGGAATATGAATCAGAAGGTGAAGAATTAAAATTCTTCCTTTACGAGAGAATGAATAGGCACCAGCAGCTGGACTTGTTATGATGAGTACACCCCCCACCCCTTCGCCTTTTATAAAGTCTAGACTGCTGTGCTTATAAAAACTACCCAGTCTCACTGCCTCCTGAAACTGTCTCAGGAGTAAATACCTCTTGATTAAATCCTTAACTTCCTAACCACTTGGAATATCTGACTCTTTCTTTGGTGTGAGCCTGCCTTCTGCTTACGGAAGGTGGTTCTCAGTTCTTGGCAGGTAGTTTTCCTAAAACTACCATGAGAAACATGCAAGCACACTCACTCTTTTCATATTTAAAGAGATAATTGTTTTCCTCTTACACAATTGAAATACTCACTGTACTACCAGATTTTTTTTAATGATTCTAAATCAATTTCATTATCTTCATGCCTCATAACTCTAGTTTAGCAAGTAAAGGGTAGGAGTAAAGAGCATGGCCTACAGAGTCAAGACGGTTCTGCATTCAAACCACAGCCCTGTCACTGAATAGCCATGTGCTTCTAGACATCACCAATCCAAACCTCAGTCTGCACACAGGCATCAACATTCTATAAAGAACATTATCTCTTGTGTAATGAGATAGTATATATAACTGTACTTAGCACAGTGCTAAGTTCATACTGTTTAGAAAATATGAAGTATTTTATTTGAAATAAGATAAAAAGAACATTTAGGTGTACAGTAATTGAGAGTAAAATGTTGTATAAACTTATTGAAAGTTATTTTTAATTAAAATAATGGCAAGTGTTATGTTGGTTTTAGTGAGACTAAAGATCACAAATTTATAAAATCTGAATAATAAGTCTCTGGAACATGTATAACTGGTAAAAATTTTCTTCCCGTTCTGTAGGCTGCCTCGTCACTACAGATGTTGCCCTTGGCTGTTCAGAAGCTTTTGTTTCATCAGGTCCATTTATTAATTGTTGGCTTAAGTGCCTGCACTATCTCCCTGTCCAGAGAGTCCTTTCCTGTGCCAATGAGTTCAGGCATATTCTCACTTTTGCCTCTCTCAGACCCAGAGTATCAGGACTTATGCTGAGGTCTTTGATCCATTTGGAATTGGGGTTAGTGCAGGATGAAAGATAAAAATCCAGTTTAATTGTACTATATATTAGTCATCCAATTAGACCAGCACCATTTGATGAAGATGCTGCCTTTCCTCCAATGTGCTCTGTTGGGCTTTGTAAAACAAAACAAAAAAACAAACAAGTGACTGTGGGAGTATGGTATAATGTGTGGGTCAGTCACCACTAATGGTGACTCACAATTGAACAAGATGCCAGGAATTAGAGGCTGGGGAACACTCAGCCATAAATTGGATATCTATATCGTACTCTCACCTCCCAAGACTTGAGAGTCATTTGAGATTGGGGAGGGGGGGTATTTTAAGGGCCATAGGCATTAGATACTCTAAGTGAATAGCGTCTTCAGGTCACAGCTGGCAGCTTGTGTAAATGAACTTCCATCATTTTTGACTGCATGAGTGAAACCCATGCGAACTCAATCCAGAAAAAGTTCTAGCATAGAAAGTGGTGGTGGGGGTATGACCTCTCCCCCTTAACCAAGAAGCGATTGGCAATTGGCAACTGCTTGAAGAGAAAAAGTCAGTTTTCTTTTTTTTTTTTTTAAAAAAAAAATAATAGCTGCTAAGTTGATCACACTCTAGTGTGGAGGGCAACATATCCAAGAATAAATGAACAGTACAAATTAGACTTGATGAGTATAAAATTAAATTCCAAAACTTTAAAAGGAGAACACAAAGTTGAATGGGTATAGAAAGGAAATGGAACTAGGTGGATTTGGATAAAATTTAGTGAGTAGTGTGAAAATAAAGTAATTTTGAATAGAAAGACTTAAGAGGCTTGCCTCATGGAATATAATAATCAGCTCTAGAAACACAAAGGAACACATGACTTGATGACTC
>NC_022031.1:33449073-33471113 GCF_000317375.1 Microtus ochrogaster
AAACTTTGATGTAGCCATAGAAATTGGTAACATCTACTAAAACTTTGATGTAGCCATAGAAATTGGTAACATCTACTAAAACTTTGATGTAGCCAATTCTAAATATTATACTAAAATTATAATTTATGATTTATAAAATTTGAGCACTACCCCCCCAATTTAGAAGAAAATCTAAATATCTAATAAAAGAAAAATTAAAGAAATCCAAATACCAAAACTACATATAGAAAAACTAATAACAAGGAAATAAAAACAATTAACTCAGTGGGTCCTGAGATTGAATGACCTCTTAAAGTTAGGACTGTTGAAATGTGTATCATTGTCCAAGCGTAAGAGGTTCATTGCTTTTCTTACTTCTAGTGATTTTGTAAATTGATACAGCTCTTTTGGAAAATAATATGCAAAGGATAATAATGATGTTTACATTCTGTGATCTGATTTCAATTTCTAGAACTTCTCTTAATGACACATTTAAACAGAAACAAAATCTGTGTTCAAGACAGCTATGTATGATTGCAAGGGTCAAATGTCCAAGATTAGAAAAATGCAGTAAATAAAACAGTCCAGAAAAATATTAATGCAGTCAACAAAGTGATGGTTATAAAACACGAGAAATGTCTAAAATACACACAAATAAATGGCAATATAAGTCTGTGTCTGTGTATGTTTGTATTTTACGTTCATAAGAAGTAAAATGGAAAAAAAAAAGAAGTCAAATGGACCACATCTCAGTTATGGTAAGTTAAGTACATTTGCATTTGAAATATAAAAGCTACTTGTAACAGTATGAGAGAAGGAATATGGCTAATGTTTAAGTTATTGTTTATTCACAGAGACTGGAGTAACACGCACAAGGTCTGCATGAATTAGCACCAGGTCTTCTGTGAATATATTATGGCTTACAGTTTAGTAGTTTTAAGGGATTCTTGAGTTCATGTTCAAGTGTTGGTTCTAGTACTTACAGTTTCTCACAGGTATGCTTCAAATAATTTTATTTACCTCTTAGACTGATGAAAGGGTTAAATCAGATCAAGTGTGCAGAGGGACACGATGGAACCTGATTTGTGGCAGTTCAAGAAATGGAGGGTATTTGAACACTTCAAGGGCTGTGCAGTTATTGGAATAAAATGTATAATGCAGGATAAAGTGAATGACGAGAGACAATTAAATCATACATGTTGTGGGATACTTGATCGCACTGTGAAGATAGGCTGATGCTTTACCTCATCTGCCTAAGCATCTTCTGATTGGTGTAATAAAGAGCTGAATGGCTAAGAGCTAGGCAGGAAGAGAGTAAGTGGGACTTCTGGGCGGGGACAGGAATTTGGTGTTAGAAACTGGTGCAGGGGAATTCACCAGCAAGTCGCAGAGGGAGTTGGACATATAATATGGAGAGGAGCTAATAAGTGACTCGGTAGGACTTAGAGTAATATAAATGGGTTAACTTCAGTTATAAGTGCTAGTTAGGAACAAGCCTAAGCTAAGGCCAAGCTTCCATAATAAGAAGTCTCCATGTCATTATTTGGGAACTGACAATCCAAAGGAAGCCCAATTATACATGCATGTCTCCTTTATTTGTCTAAAGGGCTTGGACTGAATCCCTTAAGTCTTTAAATTCTCTGATGATGGGTTTGAAAGGAATGACATGATCTGGACTGCTATTTAGTTGGATTATCCTGAAAACTGGTTTCAAGTTGGGTTGAAGGGTCCAAGACTAGAAGCAAGAGGTCAGTCAGTAAGAAAAATCTAATAGTTACAGATTTTGGTGCTCTAAGAAAACATTTGGTAAAACAGAATGAGGCACATGCTGTGTTAGAAGTGCATCCACATAGTGCTACTCCAGTGCCAAACACAGATGGCCTTTCTTTGTTTATATAGCATTTTCTCAGTTCCAGATTTTAGCTCACCCCTTGGTCCAATGTCTTCTCCATGCTTTCATTTTTTTTTTTTAACCAAGAATGTTTAGAATCTGTCATTGTTAGCAAAGTTCTGCCTGTGTTGGGTAGTCACATTAGTCCACTGGACTACGGAAACATACCATTGACGTCACAAGTGGAAAAGATGTGGCCAGTTGTGGTGGTTTGAGTAAGGGTGTCTCCATAGGCTCATATGTCTTCATATTTGGTTCCAGTTAGTGAAACTGTTCAGGAAGCATTGTGAGGTTTAGCTTTATGGGAGTCTGAGTGGCCTTGTTAGAGGAGGTTTCAAAAGGCAATGACAAACGAGTTTCTCTCCCTCAATTTTGTGTATCATATGTAAGTTCCTAACTACTTCTCCAGTCACCAAGCATGCCTACCTGCCACTGTCCTCTCCATCACAACGATAATGGACCACAAACAAGTCCCAGTTAAATACTATTCTTTAAAAGTTGTCTTGGTCATGGTGTTTGACTGATTAAACAGTAACCAAGACACCAATATAAATAGTTTATATCTATCAAAAGGATATACTTAGACACACTGTTAGAACAAGTTTATGAAACAGTAAATCCACATAACAACAACAGCAACAACAACAACAAAAAAAACTATTCTCAAGTATTTCCAATAGTAGTCTCTTGTCTTAAAACTTGTCTACTGAGTAATTATGTGTCCCCTTAACACTGATTTCGGAAGAAATACTATCAGCTTCCATTATTATATGCTGGTATTCCTATATATCAAGCATTATGGCTGAACGTCTACATATGTAAATACTTGTTTACAGCAGGCCGTCTTCAAAGCAAAGGAGATACAGGAGTGAACAAAGCAGCCACCTTGGGGTTGATTACATCTAATGATCTCATTCAGACTTCAAGGTAATCTTGAAAGGGAGACTTGATGAGACTTCAAATCCTGACTAATATTTTAGCTGAATCCCAGCCATGTTCTTACAAGTAGCAAGGTGCACACTGTGTCTCTTTTTCACTCCCATTCCTACTAACTCAGAATCACTGAAACCCGAGGAAATTGCAAGGTGAGTTGATTAAGCAGGAACCTGATCAGGAGTGCAGAGATTATCTTCCGTAAAAATGAAGCAAAAATCAGGATACACATTCTGTCCTAAGGTATATGAGAGTCTGAGACACAGTTTGCATAGCAAAATGCTGGTATTTCTTGTACCTAACAATATAAATGAATGTAGAATATTCAAAATCATGCCCCCGGTGCTATAGATACTGCCTGGGAGACCATGCATCCTTTTTCTCCTGTGCTGTGCTTGCTCTCTTTGCTCTTATCTCTTTGATATGCTAAGGAGCTTCAGAATCAGCAGTGGGTGGATTGAGCCCAGCTAGTGTTCCAGATTTAAATTTTAATTCATTAAAGGAGCACACAACTGTCTGTAGTAAATCCAACAACAAAATTACATATTCTGAAAAAAGACAACCCAAACAGACTCCTATGGCATCTTGATCTTTGACGAAGTCGACAAGTGCCGCAAGTGTTAGAGCTGCTTAATGCAAACAACAATAATCCCGGAGAATGGAAAATTTAAAGTGCTAATAGCAGCAATTAGAAGTAATGACTAGTTTATTATGCTATCCTTTGAACAACATTATTTCTGCTTCAACACAAAGCACATCACTCACAACTCATAGAAGAGGCAGTGTCTACACTGGGGGACTTGGGAGCTTCCAAGAAGCCAAGGAACACACTGAGAGAGACCTTGAGATCTTGTTGCAGAGCTCACCGTTCCCCAGGGATGCATCACAAAGGGCCCTATGTATCATAGGCAATGCTTTCCCTGGAAGAGCAGAAAGTCCTATGTGTGTTCATGAATCTCTCTGGTATGTCCTTAAGACTGTGGCCAGAGGAAAGCACTGAGGGTCAGAGAGCAACTCTGCTATGCATTTCCAAGGTGTTTGTTGGTGTGGAGGCAGTAATTTCTCCAAGTTTCAAATTTAAGTTTAAGGAAGGTAAGGATTTTCCTAAGGAATCATGTGTAATAAGTGAGAGAAGGAACATCTCTTTCTCCAATACATGGAAGGTCAGTGATCAATTGTTTGGACGTTTGATATGCAAGTTATTTGAGCTTGCCACATCTAGGGAATTGTCACTTATTATACCTGTGCATGTTTAAAACCACATGTCTAAAAGAAATTTAAACAAAAGGGCTGGAGAGATGGCTCAGGGGTTAAGAGCACCGACTGCTCTTCCAAAGAACCTGGGTTCAATTCCCAGCACCCACATGGCAGTTTATAACTGTCTGTCACTCCAGTTCCAAGGGACCTGATACCTATGGCAAAACACCAATGCACATAAAATAAAATAAAAAATTAAAAAAAACCCCACATGTCCATGGCTGGTGAGAATGCTCAATGAGTAAAGGTGTGTATGGCAAATCTTTACCACATGACCAATCCTCAAGACCCACGTAGTAAAATGTCTGAAGTGACTCTCACAAATTGTCTGTCCTCTGACATTCACAGGTTCACCATGACATGTACATGCTCCCCCCCACAAACAGTCAATGAAAGTAATAATTTAGAGGTTACGTCCACAGACATTTATTGAGCACCTACTGTGTGCTTTGACTGTGCCAAGTTGTGGAGCTAGAATGGCTACTGCTGCAGCTCTGCTTCTGGTGCTCCTAAAATGTAGAATGCAGAGAGAAACACAGAGTGGTAAACACAGAAAGACATGGGGCAGGCTTGCCAGAGAAAGGGAAAGGAGTTACCACTGGAGTCATCGGAGAGGCCCCGTAGTTCCAGTGGGAATCAGAAAGACTGGGCAGAACAAATGGTATTTGTACAGAGTATGTGGCAACTATGCCAAGTTCTGAAAGTGGGAAGGGATTAGATAGTGGAGAAGTAGAGACCGTGGTTCAGGCAGAAGGGACAGAACAAGTAGAGGGCTAGAGAGAGAACATGGAAGACAAAGAATCGTGGAAGCAAACACTAGGATTCTGAAGGGAAGCAGAGTGGACGGTGTGTAGTTTTAAAGATTGTATATAGCTTAATAAATGCTGCTTAAGTTCTCAGTATTTCTCATTGTCCGCTATGTTCAGAGAGTCCAGTTTTATCCCAGGCTTTTCCAGACCCGGGCCAGCTGGCCTTGGAGAGATCCCGGTAGAACATCCCCATTGTCTCACTGCACGCACTGGCTTTGTGGGAGCCTAGGCAGTTTGGATGCTCAACTTACTAGACCTGGATGGAGGTGGGTGGTCCTTGGACTTCCCACAGGACAGGGAACCCTGATTGCTTTTCGGGCTGAGGATGGGGGGGGACTTAATTGGGGGAGGGGGAGGGAAATGGGAGGCGGTGGCGGGGAAGAGACAGAAATCTTTAATAAATAAATAAATTAAAAAAAATAAATGCTGCTTACTTAATTGGTATTTTATAAAAATGAACAGCATAGAAACTGAATCTGGCAAAATTCTAAAGTAATCCAAACTTTAAAGAAGCTAAGTGCTATCGAATGATGATAACTGTTGTATTCTTTCCTAGCATAGCATTGGTTGCAGCAGGTCAGGTCATATTTAAAATCAGATCAGCATGGCCAGCCTCACAGGCTGTCAGTTAGAAGCCAACTGGGTCTCAGCCTTACCTATAAAACACGATCATCTGGGTAGTTATAAAATAGTTTTATATTTAGGATCCAGCCTATGATTTTGTAGTCTAGATCAAGGATTGGGGCCTAGCATTTATAAAGTGGGGCTATAAATGATCAATTGAGAAAGAATATAACCAGGATGACTGAGACAGAGTCAGTTACGTCTTTGAACCTTGAACTGCTTGCTACCTAATGTAGATGAAGGTGCCTTATCATTATCACTGTCTTAATCATTTCCAACAAATAGCCACAGAAACAGCAAATAGTAAACAGGAAACAGCAATTAATTAAGAATAATCATAAGAAAGAATTAAGGACTGTATTATACAGTCTGTGCTTAATACCAGTGGCCAATTAGTGATGTCTATTTAGTATATATTTAACTACATTTTTATCTATAATGTTTGTCCAATATTTCATGGTGCATGTACTAATATATATATATATATATGTTAAATGAATGAGTTAACATCCATTTTAGAGGGAGGAAGGAGAAACCCATAGTTCCACTGTATCACAATTTGAAAGGTTCATTCTTTCCAGATCACGGTGCTATGAGTGTTCGTGCGATTTATTTGAGGGCATTCTATGGAAAACGCCCTTGTGACTATCCTGCCTATAGGAGCCACAGAACGTGTCTGACCTGTCTGCTAGTTTAGTGGAAACTTTGCCTCTTCCACTGGTCAATCGCTACTTCCTTGAGACATTTTCACAGTAGCTGGACCCGTCTCTTATATGTGGACACCTTAGCACACTCCTCATATTGACCCAGAATTCAGCACAGTGGAGACAAGTTGTGAGACAGCTGGAGGAAGCAAACGCCGAGGAGCAGCTTTGCTGATGGGAGAGATCTGCATAGATGTATGATGTGGGGGCGGGAGCTTGTGGTGGAGAGAGAAAGGAACCTGTTGTAGAAATCAAGTATTCAGTCTGAGGGCACTTGGGGTCCGGTCCTTTCTGCTCCTATCAGCAATCACTAATAGAAATGCCAACTATGGAGGACAGGGCACTAGAAAAAAAAGGCACAGGACACTTCAAATTGTATATCGTCTTCTTCAGTTCAACAAGCAGAAGGCTGTAAACACAACTTAGCTTTTCCTTATGACCGCGTTTAATTTCCTGCCTATCTTTAACACTTTCATTTAGAAACCCTAATGGAATATCTGTAAATGTGGGAAAGTGTAAGAGAGAATTGCTGTGACCTGTAGTCGTCACAAATGTTCTTTGTACAAGAATACATATACACACCTTCTCTTCTAATACTTAGACAACATAGCAAATGCTATGGGACTTTAACATTAATGTGCTATATTTATTAGGTAAAGTTTGAGTTTCCATTATCTATCTATCTATCTATCTATCTATCTATCTATCTATCTATCTATCTATCTATCTATCTATCTATCTATCTATCATCTATCTATCTATCTATAGCAGCATACTTAAATTTTTTATGTAATTCTCTCTTTTCCTTAATTCAGAAAATAAACAAGAATAAGAAACAGGCATATGGTTTGACTTCCTCTTGGTAAAGAGGTTTTTAAATAAATATGCTTATAAATTTAAAACAGAAATCTATATTGACATTATTTGTGAATATGAAATCTTAGGAGAATTGTTATATGCAGGTTAAAATTATCAGGGATCTTAAATTTTCATTACTTTTCTCTTTATGTAAAACCTAAGCCTTGAGCCTTCATGTTGAAATTTTAGAAATATAGCCTTTCCAAAGATTTGGACACTTCCTACATGTGCTCCTGTTCTTATGAACTCAGTGCTGCCAGTCTATAAGGGTCTGAGACACCTTCTCTTTGCCTCTCCACTGTGAGTTATGCTCACAAGGTTCTACCAAAGTTTAATTCACCCTTTTGATAAAAACACAAAGCCTGTAATACATAACCTTCCAAACAAAAACTAGATTTTAATCCACTATTTCTAAAACCAGTGGTGTTTTACTAAATAGTTTACAGCAAAATGCTGAAAAAAAAAAAACCTTCCTCAATTATTTTCTTGGGGTTTGTCTTTATGTATAAACCAGATTAGTGTCTTACATTCTTGTTCATGTTTCCTTAGGAATGGAGAGATCTTATGCCCAAGGGTGATGCCCAGAACTTGTGCCCTGGCTCTGGTAGTGGCTAATCACTTCTTGTTCCTGTGGGGGCACACGGCTATCCTGGTAGAGCATGACCATGTGGTGGGAAATCGTTGTTCACGTTGACTCTTTCAAGTTCTAGACACAGGCGCTGAGGAATCAGAGCCTTTAAAGCATCGCACACTCCAGTAACACTTCATGTTGTATTAATACCAGTGTTGGATCTAAAGGCATTAGCAGTAAATCTATTTGTATAACGTGTAAGAGTTTGTGGAAGGAATTCAAGGTTCATCCTCAGTAAAATCTGAATACTTTTTCAGAGCTGGACTTTTGGTTTTTGAATGGGACTTTTCATTGCCCTCCGTGGTCTCAGTGTGTTCTCAAAAACTTCTGCTACATCCTAGTCACAGCAAAGGAGACTAAATTTTGAGTTTAAGTTAGGTTTTCATAGAATAAAATGTCTCATTAACCATATGTAGTATCAGTTTTAAGCTTTTAAATCATTTTTTGAAGATATGTACTCAAAACTTGGTCTCTTAAAACTTTAGTTCTATCTGAAGCCCATTGAATATAATTTAATTAAAAGGGAGTAAGGCTTATTCAAGAATCTATGTTGTCAGAGCAGGTTTCTAATAACTGATTTGGGATAGGTGGATAGAGAGTATTAAGAGTATTTTGTCCTACCTCTGTGCTTTTTCCATGGAGTACAACTCCTCCTATGCCTAATAAGTACATAAAGCTCAGGTGGCTCACCTACACAACTTGCGCTTGTGCCCCATGTGGACACTCTGATATGGGAAAACCCTGGGTCTGAACAGAATGCGCAGTCCCCGCACAGAGATTGATTGAAGCCAATCAGTCTTTGGCAGGAGCCTTCAGAAGTATGCTGGGAAGGATGTGTAACTCTTATGATCTTTGAGCTAACCCCTCCCCTTTAAAAAGTTGGAATTAAAGACTTCAGTGGTGCCAACTATCTCTCTGAGTAACAAAGGTGCCAATAATCAAGCTTTACATTTAGACAGAATTCTTTTCCTTTACTGACTATGCAGCACACCATGGTATTCTTCATGTATGCAAGCAGAAAAGCAGATAGGAAAGAAATATCAGGCTTATGGGATCTCAATCACATACTTTTATATAAAAATTCCCTATCAGAAACATTTGCATGAATACACAGTCATAGAACACATTTGAATGAGTAACCCAATTATAACTACATTTTTGAAATATTCCTATTTTCTTAACTTTTCCTTAACTCACCCACTCTTTAAGATTAAGAACCTAGGCAATCTGCTGTAAGAGCTTAAGGCAATTACCAGTGTATCCACATGCCTCAAGCAAGGGCTGTGGTTCTCTGCCCTCTGTCAGTTCAACATACAGAGAGAGTGGATCTTAAATACAGAGTATAACATAAGTCAAACACTAGTACCCAAAAGGAGGTTAAATGAGAATAGATATTCAGGCCAAGGTTAGCTACACTGCACACTTAAGATCAAGTCCAAAATGAATTGTACAATGGCATTTCAGACTCAGGGAAACCCAGGCTGATCTTGAACCTGAACTTTCCCAAGTAACCCCTTTTTATTTGGGAACTATGATGTTCCTCACACTTCTGGGCTTATATCCGCTTACCCTTTCTTCTTGCTGTAATACAACCCGAGCACCTTTCTGACAGGACCTGTTGTCCATTTTTTTCTTAGCTTTCCTTCCTCCCTTTTCCCCAAGTTATGGAAGGACACATGGCTACATGCTTGTGTTCCTTTCTGTTTTCTTTCCTATAACCACTATACATAACAATTGTTTATTATGAACAATTTTAAATTTATTTTTCCCTTCTGGAGGATAAGCTCTATTTTTCTTCTGATTTCCAGATATCCTATATAAATATATACATATATGTATTGCATGGATATGCAGATATATAGGTACATATATTTACATATTTTATACCTGTTTAGAATCTGAAGGTTTTCTGAGTGAATGAAAGGAAACTTTCCTGCTGATGTATGGAAAATATTACAGATAGGAAGGCCTGTAAGATAAATTATAAACCAAATGTGAGACCCGCTGCACTCTGGACACAGCGGCACAAGTAATTGATCTCCCTTTTGATGCTCTCTTTGAAGGTTATCCCAGCAGACTAGATACCATCCCATACACTGTGGAAGCTCTGTTCTTGCTCAAACTTTGTGAAAACAGATAATCAAGAGCAACTACATTGCCGGATAGCAAACTGTTCAAGACCATAACATACCTGGATTTTTTTAAAAAAATAAATTTATTTTACATCTTGGCCACAGTTTCTCCTCCTTCCTCTCCTCCTAGTCCCTCCCCCGTCACCTCTCTGTTTCCATTCCAGGTTTTAGTCTCTCCAAGCCTTGCTTTTCACAAGTGTGAAATGGGCACACCAAGGTTACTTCCTTGGTTGTTGGGATAAGTATTAAAATGAAGAAGAAAAGCTAAAGTATTTTTCCCAGACCTGTAAATAGTGTTACTGTTACCAATGGAATGCCCATAACCCAGTAGGAGTAGAGAAGGCAGTTCTGGAGAACAAAGGACATTCTATCTTGCTGGCAGAATGTCTTTACACCCAGAGCTTTGCCTGAATCTCCAGAGGGAAAAGCTTGATCAAGCCCTGATATTTATGCATTGCAAAAAATGGATGGAAAAATGTAATCCACCCATAGCCAGAGTGATGCACAGATAGTTTCAGACTTAGACGTGGGCCTGATGTTCCTTCTGTATTCCCATGGAGCACAGTCCTCTCCAGCACTGTGGTTGGTGACCATGGGATTAGTGACTATCTTTCTTTCTTTATTGCATTAGAATACTTCAATGATAATTAACATTTTACATGCAGAGGCATGTATCCATTGGGATATAGCTAACATCATAGCACGCTTTAACCCATATGCACACATATATATGTTTTAATTTTTAAATGCAAGCTTTGAAAAACACCTATATTGATCTATAATTCACATCTAACACACAACATGTTTTATTCAAGTGTGTTTTGCTTTTGCTTAGTCTGTCAGCTTTCTCTAGGGTTATACATCTATCGCTACCTTTTCATCAATTTCTCCAAAGTGTTCTCACCGACTCTTACTCCCATTATGCCCTCACTAACCCTCAGTCCTACACAACCACACGTCTACTTTCTCTTCCAACAGATTGCCTTGGTATGAACAGTTCATTTACCTACTCTAATTTTATTACTGTATTTATTCGTTATCTTTTTTTGCAAAACGTGATACAGGTTCAGAGTGATGCAACAGCATTGGTCTAATAGAAGTGAAAATTAAATAGTTAGAAGCAAGACAAAAAGACCTCAGTTGCAGGCCAGTTTCTGCAACAATCCACAAGTTCTAGGCCATAGCCTAGAACAATTTATATTCTTTTAGCAGTAGAGACGGAGAAATAAAATGCTGTCCTTTGCTAAAAGTTCTTCGAATTTCACACATGATTTTAAGTACTTAATATCTTACAAAAAATTTTAAGGCTGTCAATCCTTCATTCATCTATTAATTGAGCCGTATAATATAGATCACACATTGTGCAAGATTGATTTTCACATCAGTGCCCTGACAGAAAGTAGATCTTTATTCTTAGATCCACTCTACAGATGAGGAGGCTGGAATTAAGAGAAGTAAAGTGACGCCTCCCATGCCACTCAGCTCACACCCTGACGAACTAAAAATTAAATTCAGGGCTTCTCCCGGGATCTTGTTCACCCTCAGTCAAGCTGCCTGCTCCGCTCTCAAAAAACTGTGCAGGAACTAACACAGTTCATACTCTGTAAGCCCCTGTCCCAAGCTGCCTGTGATTGTAGCTTAGATTTTTCTCTAGAACTAGAACTGCCTCACTCTAATGGTTGCGGGGGGGGGGGGGAGGGGGCTGAGAACAAAACCACAGGTACAACAGCCTTCTCTCCAAGTTTGCTGTTCCCTGGCCCTTCCACATGCAGAAGGGCTTAACTGTGTGAGCTCTAGAACGTATCCTTCTCCTCATTCACGTCTCAGAACACGATACTCTCTCCTGGTTATTAAATCCCAGGAGGCTTCTAGCAAAATAATAATAATAGAGGTAACATAAGACAAAAGAAGGTGTGATCATTTTACAGAAAGAATCGCAAGCTAGAAATTCAGTTGTAAGAGACAGAAATGAGAGGGGAAAAAATGGGGATCGCCAAGTCAGATTCCGGTAGCAGCAGCCGCGGCAGGATAACGCCAGAGAAACGTCTAGTCGCCTTACCAATCATTGTGGTCTCTTGCTGTGTTTAGTACAGTGTGTTTCAGGGTAGATTGCTGCTTTTCTACGTGCTGTTGCGTGGAGGGTACAGGCATTTCCACGAGGTGTGCACATTTAACCCGGAGCAGGAATCATCTTCCGCAGTAGACAGAGCTGC
Source organism: Microtus ochrogaster (assembly GCF_000317375.1). Classification (NCBI taxonomy): domain Eukaryota; kingdom Metazoa; phylum Chordata; class Mammalia; order Rodentia; family Cricetidae; genus Microtus; species Microtus ochrogaster. The sequence goes on from NC_022031.1 coordinate 33,461,105, forward strand.
CTACATACAGGCTGGGTTTCTAGAGTACATTGGCACTGGCATCCTTGGAGCAGAAACAGGGCCAAGCCAGGCAGGACTGCATTGATGGATCAGTCAGGCTTGTCTTGGTACAGTAACCTAATAAACTCCAACTGTGAAAGGCACCGCTGGTGCCGAGAAACCCGATTGTTCATAGTAACGGGACTCTCTCCAATGCGGTTGGTGAAAAATTCAAGTGGTCCTGTCTGCTAGTAATATCCGGGGCACTACCTCATCCATTTAATTAACCCCTCGAGAGCAAGCCAAGGAACTGCTCTGATTACAAAATAATAGGTCCATCAGGCACAATTAGGACCCAAGTGAAACATGGCAGTTTGCATGAAAACGATTGAGGTAAACAATCCCAGGCCCTGAATGGGGTTCTCTTCCTAATTAACCCTTAGAGGGCTAATCTGTTTGCCTGAACAAAACCTAGCCTTTGCCAACTGGCATGCTGGAGAAAGGATTTTTGCATCAGACCTTGCTAGCCATGGCACTGGTAAGTGGAAATGACAATCCCCAAAGACCTACACTGCAGAACTTCCTGAAAACACACAGAGTCCAGTTGATGTGTCAAACCGTGATTTGATGATACATGAATATATCACAGAGAGGGGTCCAAGAAAAGGCAGAAAAGAGCCAGCTCCTTGGCAGCTCAGAATCCTGCACTCAGAGCCCGAGGACCAGATATGTGATCTCCTCCCCTTCAGTCCCACAGAGCCCTGTGTAGAGCTGGCAGCCCATTGGGGGAAGGTTAAGTTATGGGTGCAGTTTGCTTTAAAACTGGGGTAGGGAAAAGAGAAAACAGTTGGGTTTTCTGTCCAGAGACAAATAAATAAACAAGCCAGCAAACAAACAAAATACCTAAGCCGTGTCTCCAAATATATTTCAAAGGCCATGTTTTGCTCTGTCTCATGCTGAAACTGTTTTAACTTGTTCATTGCCGATTCCCAGCCTCTAGAAGAGTGCTTGGTGCAAAGCAGGTATTTCTCAAAATTAATTTTTAATAACTATATGTGTGATGTTTAAAAAAAAAGATACTGTGAGTGAGGGCCTACTAGCAGCTGTTGTTATCTGGAAGCATATAACTATTTAGTAAAAGAGCAATGGTATAGGCTTGATGGCACCTGCTTTAATCTTAGCACTAGGGAGACAGAGGCAGGCAGATTCTCTGAGTTCTAGGCTAGACGGGGCTACATAGTGAGCTCCTGGCCATCCGGGGCGACATGGCGAGACACTGTCTAAAAACTGACAACGCAGCAACTGGTATTTATAGTTGTGTTGCTACCTGTTCACATTTATAATAATTTAACCTTTTATCACCTTTAACACACACAGGCATATGTATAAAATACAGAGCTCTCTCTCTATGTGTGTTTGTATCTCCCGAAAATCTAAAATATTCAGACCCAAGAAGTGGCTTACTAAAAGAGGGAAACTGATTCCTTAATGCTCAGTTCAAGGGTGTTCCAGGGGGTGGAGGTGTATTTGCATTAGATAGAGCGGGATATAGTGGTGTAAACCTGTGTGCTAACCTGTAAATGGGACTATTAATTTCTACCTTCTCACCCGTACAAGGAGCTTAGCAATTTTAATTGATGGCTAGATTCTAAAGAAAGTTATGGATCATTCATATAATAAAGAGTAATTTTATTGTTCACAGGCAAAGGAAACATTATTGATTCATTTTTACTTATACCATGAACTTAGCATGCACTTTAGGAATGATCTTGACGTATATCTTGACAGTTTGCCACAATAAAATCTAGCTATACTGTGACTTTTTCTGTGTCCAGACCAGCATATAGAAGTATGTGTATTATATAAGGATTCAACAGCCTGATTTGCTCAGAGCCCCAGAGTTTTCATTGTTGGAGACCCATTGGTCCATTACCTTAATTTTCCTTATATGTAAGTCATGAGGATCTGCTAACTATGTCACAGGGAGAGGCTGAGTCTCCATGATTTTGATTGTGACAACATTTAAGCCAATGAAGCCTACTGACTGCGTGCCACAGGAAGAACTTAAATTCTTCTCCATGATTTTAATTGTCAGCTCAGTGGCAGAAATCACATGCATAATACATTGGACCAGCAGAAGAGAGCTGGACTTGGCAAATATCGGGGCTTGGTGTATTTTTCATTCAGACAGATGAATACTAAATGCTGGCTTTTATCTGCCTACTCACCATGGTTATTGAGATATCTATCCAGGGGCAGCGGCATAGCAATCCCAGGATGAGGCCATGAGCTCATGCCGAGAGCAAAGGCTTCTCACCTGGGCTCCCTGTGATCCTGAAATTGTATCATGACCTCAACGCCTTTGGGGCTTCCCAGGTGGAAAGCTTTGCAGGGAGAATAGGAAATGCCCCCGGGGCCCTGAGGCTTGCCCCAGACCCTTCTCCGCCCGTAAGAACCCTCCTGGGCTTAGTTTTTTTTTTCCTTAACTGACATCCTTAAATGATAAGATTGGGGAGTAAAAATTTGTAACTTTTCCTGGAGGGATAAAACTTTCCCCTTACTCTCCCCGTGTCCTCCCATTAAGGCAGACTTAACGAGCTATTTAAAATATAGAAAGCATCTTTAAGAAGCACACCTGGTCTCTGAATGCCCAATGAGCTTGACATACCTAGGATTCAGATTAAACTGTCACTATAACTTGAACAATAATGTGTCATTCACATGTCTCTGAGGCCATCAGTGTCCTTGCTTGCTCTTCTCATAGTTCGTAGAATGATGGTACTTAGTGAAGCAATTTCATCTTACCCTCTACCATCTTAAATTCTATACCCTTTCTCCTGAGACTTAGATACAATCTAGACCTCCCATCTCATTACTTGCTTAATAAGCAACATCTACAGATGTGGAACATGTGAGCCAGTTGTTATTTTATGCCACGACCCAAGCTTCAAAATATGCAGAATCACATACCTTTTTTGATGGTTACTAGCATAAAATATTTTAGAGTCATAGTGCTTTAAAAGAATCCTCATGGAAGATGAAATAACAATACAGATGCTCTTTCAATCTTAATTAACTAGGGACCCATTAACAATTGACAAGGGCTTTCTTTTTAAATTGCACACTGAAGAAAGTTACCAATAAGAATGCTCCATATTGCCGGGCGATGGTGGCACACGCCTTTAATCCCAGCACTTGGGAGGCAGAGGCAGGCGGATCTCTGTGAGTTTGAGACCAGCCTGGTTTACAGACAGGACAGGCTCCAAAGCCACAGCGAAACCCTGTCTCCAAAAACCAAAAAAAAAAAAGAATGCTCCATATTTAACCTTAAATTGCAGTTCTTGGAAAATTCCCGAAACTCTCATATGTTATTTTTATTGGCTTAAATATCAGAAGGGAAATCGGGTCTTACTCAAAAATAAAACCTACTATGTTTGATGATGAGAGAATACACGTTTATGAGTTAGTGGGGTTAACTAAAAACCCCTAGTTGCTAGTGGGCCAGTGTTGAGAAACCATTTGTACCAGTGGTGTGTTCTGTGGCCATTCACCCAGCGCCAAGCATGGATGTAGTAAGGAGGACACTGAAAAAGAGAGGAAGTAAATCAGGGTGCGTGTGTGTGTGTGTGCATGTGTGTATGCTGTTGTATAAGAAAAGGTTGGTCACACTTTTAACCAAATCCAAACAAACAAGAACTAGTCACATTACAGAGAAAGTGTATTGACTAACCTTCGCATTTGCTTTTATTTCAGTAGGACTTGACCGAGTAACAGATTTCTACTCAGCCCATGCCCTGGGATTTGATATCCTTTCTCAATGTCTTTCGCTTACCCATAAAAAATATAATTTCAACTCGGAGAGTTTCTGGCTCTGCAATTTCCTGGAGAGGGTGCTGTCCCTTCTTATATCTCTGCTTATGTCCCTTTAATATGGCTCTGTAGTTAGATAATCTTATGCTTTTCAGCTGTTTGTACCTCTTCAACCTGTCACTCTTTATGCTTACCCGTTCTATCCTAAGTGATCATTACATTTTGGGCTGCAAATTTCTCCAGGACTTATCGTCTTGTGAAGCTTGATGTTTTTCTGGCTTTTCTCTGGATGGGTTTTATAAGCATGTGTGTACAACACTCAAGCTAACATGTACCAAATCACTATGTGTACCAAGAGCCCTAAAAAACACAACTGGTTAGTTAGTTTTATCTCTTTATACTTATGGTATAAGGAGTGTACCAACATTAGCATTGATACCTTGACCTAAATCATACAATAAACGAGTAATAAACATTAGGCATACATCCAGGTACATCTGAGTCTAAAGCTTTAGTTCTCTTTGTACTTTGTTCTCTTCATTCTGAAAGAAACACAAATGTAATTATAAAGGTAGAAATTGATGTTAAACATACTTGTGGGTTTTACTTTCTGCCCTAGGATGAAAGCAGAGATAGTCAGAGACTGGTCATTAATAATGTGACTGCCTGGGCTGTTATCATTCTGTTCTCAAGTATCTGAGCTCTATTATATGTGGTATAAGACTCTATTATATGTGGTATATGCTGATAATAGTTCTGTTAAAGTATAGGTTTTTATTAGAACAACATCTTACCTTCAGACACCTTCCATTAAGTACTTAACTACAAATAGTCTCTTCTGTAGTAACACAGTACAAAGCATGACTGATTCCCAATAAATAGTGAAGGCACTGATCTATTTTTTTTTCCATTGTATATTTTCTGGAAAGAGACGAGCATGGTGCCCTGATGACTAATGTCTTCAACACCACATAGGCAGTCTGAAACTCCACTCCTCACTCTGTATCCCTAGACCTTGCCTCTTATAAAACACAGACAGACGCACCTTTAACCTTCCTCCTGAGAGTTCTAAGGAACCAACATGCAGGGCAACATTAATAGAGTTTGCATTGTCTGTCACAGAAAATTCTCTAAGTTTCCAGAGAAACTGAAAACTTCAACACCCCCACCATACAGCTGGTCTGGAAGTGGCACTTTGATGCAAAAAGCAAATCTTGACAAAACACTTTCCCTAACTGGACTTCCTTTAGTATGAAGACTCACTTGACTTGCTAGTAGGATTTCAAGTCATTGCCACCCCTGACTTGAGCTTTGAAACAATAACCACTTGGCAAACGAGGCAGAAACTATCCCTCTGTGTTCTTTCTTTTTTTGTTCGAAAGTGAGGTATGAACATTGTAATTATATTTTACTCATGTTATTTGTACTTACCCCAGTATAATACATCCTAGATAGCCACTCAAACACTTGCTAAAAGATCATATATGGACCTTTTAAAGAAAATGAAAAAGCAAGGTTGTAGAGTGAACCTGTGTTCATGTGGTTTCAACTGAAAACACTGTCTGGTGTCTCCCCTCCATTAGGTTCTAAATTCTCTTCTGCTTTTCAGTAATTATAGACTGGTATGATATTTAATTAAAATTCTCTAATTTTGCCTCAATATCTTCACGATGGTTCGTGACCTCTTCACTGGACACCTTTATTCTAGCCTTAGCTGCCTAGACTTCACTAACTAGATGCTGTTTCAGCATCCCTCACCTCCAGTCTTCTTCCTGACCACCCACTGGCATCTCTGGAGGAAATACTTAAATTTCCTCATCCTTGTTCATCATCAAAGCAAATCAGAACTGGAACTCAACGTGAACAGGAACCTGGAGGCAGAATCCGATGCAGAGGCTGTGAAGGAAAGCTGCCTACTGCCTTGTTCTTCATAACTTGCTCAGCCTGCTTTCTTATAAAACCCAGGACCACCAACATAGGGATGCCCCCACCCATTGTGGGCTGGGCCCTCCCACACAAATCACTAATTAAGAAGATACTTGACAGGCTTGCTTACAGCTCTATCTTATGGAGGCATTTTTCTCAATTGGGGTTCTTGCTTCTCGGATGACTCTAGCCTGTGTCAAGTTGACATAAAAATTATCCAGCATACTTAACATACTGAAAAATTACTTAATTTTTGATAAGTCTTTTTAAAGAAGAAACAATAAGCAAGTGATGGGAAGAACGAGAGAAGGAAAGAAAGGACCTTTTCCTTCTTGATGCAACCTCATGGTCACTCTCTAGTGGCACGGACTTTTCATAAGCATCCTTGAAGGAATTGTGATTCAGCCTGAACTCAAGAAAGAGATACAGCCAGGACCTGTTTCCAACTTGTATGTCTTTGTGATCAAATGGTGGTTAAAAAAAATCCATTTTTTAATATTTGAAGAATATCAAATAAAACAAATACGGCTTGTGCTTAAGAACATGCTGGTAATTTACTGATAAAATACATTTTCTTTCTTCCTTCCTTGAACTCTTCTTCTATGTAAATGTAAAGGATAGGTTGCCAAAAGCAAGACCTACACCAGCCAGCGAGAGGCTACCGAAGCCCAGTGGAGGTGAGTCAGTCAGGAAGTGTGGTTCCCCTAAGATGGAAAGGCAAGCAGAAAGGCAACTGAGAGGATCTTAGAGATCACAGTCTTATTGCCAACAGTGGTTGAGGAACGCAGAGAACAGACACAGCTTTGAAAGACGAACTGGGTCAGTGTCTTCATCAAACAAAAGAAATATCAACAACAAAGTGTAAGTGTGGGGAGTAGAGATGTAGAGAGATAGCTCCAGGCTACAGGGCATGCTGCTGCTGCTGCTGCTGCTGCAGAGACCTACATCATCTCCCAGCACCTATAGTAGCTCCAGTTCTGAGGGATCTAATGACGCCATCTGGCCTCCTAATTCACCTGCACACAGGTGGAACACAGACAAAAGACTTAAGAGAGAGAGAGAGAGAGAGAGAGAGAGAGAGAGAGAGAGAGAGAGAGAGAGAGAGGAGGGCACCAGATTTCATTATTGATGGTTGTGAACCATACCGTGTGGTTGCTGGGAATTAAACTCAAGAATTAAACTCAAGAAGAGGAACCAGTGTTCCTAACCACTGAGCCATCTCTCCAGTCCTCTAAGTGTATTTGTAAAGGACACTCTTATTTTAAGAGCTACGCAAACAGCTAGGGAGAAGAACAGTGATGCTAGGAGCTGCTGTGTCAGCTGCGGGCATTCCATCCTTACCTTGCTCTGTTTTGGAGTGAGTGCTCCAGTTTCTTCCACTGGTGTAATCACAGGGTCAGGGCTTATTTTAATTAAATTGGCTTTTAGAAGATAATAACAATGAAACTAGTAGGTTTAGCCTGAAAATTTGGAGACCGTGTAACCGATGGTACCCAAAAAGAAGTGATGTCTGAGGAGAGGGAAAATGCTGACGAAGTGCAGCCCTGCAGACCCCGCTTCTCCTCTGACCGGTATTTTCATTAAGGGTTTGTTAAGAATTTGCAGGTGACCAGAAACTGAAGTACATGATTATGCTTCATAAGAGAATCTCAGCTGCCTAGAAATATGAAACTTAATGAAGTTAATTGAAAAGTAACACTTGAATATAAGCACATCTTATTAGATGCAATTTAACAGTTTAGCAGATAAAAATAACATGGCTTTAGAGAACAGTGTATCAAATATAAGGAAGGGATAATAGAAAGCAGTAATTTAGTACCCACACCCAAAGGATGCTAGGCAAGACTTGACCAGCACACACTGAGCTGTCTAAAGGCACGGTAGGCTATTTCTTGTGTATTTCAGGCTTCCCATACTCTCTTTCTCGTTGCTCTAAGAGATCTCATGATGGCTCCTGATATTGACAGGTCTATGTTATCTTCACCATGGTCAGTGTTCACTAATGAAGGCTGAATTTCTAAGGGCTGCTTGCAAGTGTCCTCTTTTCTATACATACATGGTCCACAGGCGATGGATGTCATTCAGTCCCAAGGTCTAAATCCGTTTTCATGATGATAACTCTGAACTCACATGTCTGTGTCCAATTTTCATTGTTATGCCAAGACTGCCTATCCTGCCTTCTTCATATAACCAGTTGGGCATCTTAACAGACAGAACTGCATTTCCTTGTGAGCACAGACTATTTTAGTCCAACCTGCTTAGCCAATTCCCTCCTGCTCCTTTACAGTAATAACTATTATCCTCAACTCAGTCATTGAAGAGAAACATCTAGGTATCATTTTTGATATTTATGCTCCCTTTAGAACCTGCCCATCACCTAACTGCCAGGCCCACCCCCAGATCAGCTGCTGATAACAGGACAGTTGTTACCTGCTCTGCTGAATCATCGTGGTAGTCATCAAAATCCCTGTGAGTGCAGCAGCTTTCCGTTTGTCTCCCTGATTTCAGTAGTGTCTCCTGAAGGACGTTTTCCAAAGCCAAAGCTGCCTTTCAAAGCATGTGTGAGCTTTCCTCATGTCTGTGTATGAAGTTCCCTGATGGAGGTTTATTGTAATGAAAGAGAATCTGATTTTTTCCCCCAGACACACAAGTCCTTAACTGATGCAGTCTGGTCTAGTTTCTCCAGTCTCTTCTCTGTCTTTCACTTATTCACTAAAATCAGACCACAGTGCCTTTACTCCTGTTTTCAACAGTCAAATTCACTCCTGCTCCAGAGATTGGGTCTTCCTGGCCCTATGGCTTAAATTCACAGGATTTTCAATGTTTTATTTTATTCAATCATAAATTTGTTTATTTGGGGGAGGAACTTGCCATGGTATAGTGAACATAAGAAATGTGTCCCAGGAATCTAACTTAATTTGTCAAAGATTTGAGGTCTCCCCTAAGCCATCTTACTAGTCTGCATCCTCATATTTTTGTTTTTTCTAATGCTTCATGAATTTACTTATCATCTTTCATTCAGGTACCCTACTAATCTGCATCACATCCTTCCAATTTAAGTGTCTGTGGGGGCAAAACAAGAGTCTCTATATTCTTCTTGTCGTTTGTATTTTAGTTCAATGCTTTCTTCTCAACAAGGACTTCTTCCTGTCCCAGTCTGTAGCAGAGCCTGCTGACTACCTTCAAGGCAAGCATCAATCAATGGCAATTATCTTTCTTGTGTCATTATTGACCCTCTTCCCTCAGAGTATACGCAGTAGTGATGTCCTATCTGTAATCCATCAAGTTTGGATGCAGATTATGGCATATGGGAGACAGTATCTGTTGAGTTATGTATTATGTAAATTAGCGATGAAAAATTTAGTTTACATATGTAAAGTCTAATGAGTGTGTCGTTAATCAAGAAAAATTACTCAGAGTAGGCATATTCAGCTTTAGGTAGATGAAACTATGAAGAGAGAGCCAGAACTTTGGGCTTGTTTAACAAAAAGGAAAAAGGATGGAGGGCAACAATGTACCACGCTAAGCGGACGGCATGCTGCATTTTCATTAGTGCAGGTTTAGGTCTTCCTTTCCAGGGAGGTCACTAGGACAATGCTATCAGCTAGGTGTTCTCAGTCTCAGCACTGTAGACATTTAGGGTTGTTGCAAGAAGGGCTTGGGGCATTGTGGGATTTTTACCAGAATTCCCGGCTTCTAGGCACTAGTTCCAACAGTTTCTTCAGTTACAACAACAGAAAATGTCCCTCAACGTCACCAAACATCCCCAGAGGGAAGGAGGAATAAACTCAGCTCTGGCTAAGATCTGCTATTCTAAGGTTCCCGCCACACTCAACGTTTCCTTCATGCCTAGCTAAGACATCAGTTATATGAAAGCCCTCACCTTTGATGGCAAAGTCTTCAAAAGGAAGTAAAAAGCAACTGTGGTTTCCATGGTGATATGGGATGAGTGACGTTTATTTGAGCACAAATGTAAAATTTATATTTTCAAAAAGAGGAGGATCCAGCTACAAAGAGTGCTATAAAACCCCAGATACAAAGGCTCAGACACTGGACACAGAATGACATCGTAGAGTCTGTGGTTGTCCACTCCATCACATGACAGCTGTGTGACCTTGGCTGTGTTACCTAATGGGGCTGATTATGAGTGTTTTCTTCTTTATGTTAAAAAATGCAAACCCTGCCGGGCGGTGGTGGCACACACTTTTAATCCCAGCACTCGGGAGGCAGAGACAGGCGGATCTCTGTGAGTTCGAGACCAGCCTGGTCTACAGAGCTAGTTCCAGGACAGGCT
>NC_022031.1:33471213-33540330 GCF_000317375.1 Microtus ochrogaster
AAAAAAAAAAAAAATGCAAACCCTGTATTTTAGAGGCCTCATAAGACTAAATGAAACAGTGAAAATGGCTGAGTAGCACAAAAGAGATTCTCTTTGTTGGCGACATTTTTCTTTTTAACTCAACCGTTTATGTTATTCAAAAGTAGCGAATGCTGATAAAGAATTATTCTATGGTGAACATATTCTGGAGCTGACCTGATGATGCATATCAGATAGACTCTGACAGGAGTCAAGCACCAATTAAGCTACTGCTTTCTGCTTATCCAGTGGACTTCTTGATCAGAGACCTTCTTAACTTGGTCTCTAATCTTTATTCTTGGCACTTTCACACTCTTAACCTTCATCTTAATAATTTTATTTTCTAGGTTTGCCTTGCTGCCTGAAGTAATTTGGGCACTCTAGTGCCACCGTGGATTTTAAAAATCAAAGGTCAGAGAATAGAATTCTCTGTTCCATAAGTTTTTGTTGCAGAAATCCTTCAGGACTTTGTAGGGGGTACGAACAGCATTCCTGTTTTCCTCCAGAAACCTTAGACAGGAAAAGCATCGGGGATCACCTTCAAGTGTTGATTTCCCATGACCTCATTGACAATTTGGCAATAGAATCCTAAGTTCTGCCAGTATAGTCATTTCACTCTGCACAAACTTAGAAAAATATTCAACGTCATTGTAAGGTGCCAGCCTTTGAAATATGGCTATTGGTTGTCTGCTTAGGGAGGAAACCCCCAAGACCATCTCAGCGTGGGTCAGAGTCACACCGTAACATCTTTTCACTCCCACAGGGAGGTGAATGTGGACTCGGTGGCACACTGTGGGCATAACATTTTGAAAAGACTATAGACAAAAGGGACTGATAAATGATCTTTTGAAATTTTCGAACTATGCTTTCAAAGCCATATTCATTTAGTTTCTCTGTATTATTTGAATTCTTAAAATTGTACAATGAGAACTATCCCAGTTCAATATAAGGCCTTATGCCTGTGCCACTCACCCTTCCCCGGCCCACCTCCTACCCTTCCCTTTCTCCCTAAATTGCCTTTATGCACTTGGGGTATTTATTTCTCTTCGTTTTTCCTTTCCCTGGATTGTTCTGCCTTTTTCTTGCCTTCCAGTCAGAAAAATCAGAGCCCACATCCTTCATGTGACTTATGTTGAGCTGTAAGGCCTGTGCTTATGAGTTCAAATGTTCCCTTTGCATCGTTTTTATGTCTGGTGGGTTGCTTTCACTACCTAGCCCCTAGTATACATTAGAGCAGGCACAGCATCGCTCTTGTCTTCACAATAGTGGTGTTGTAGCTCTTTTTTCCTGTGTGTTTCCTGATTAATTTAAAACCACGCCTAAGATTTCATGCCTCTCTTCAAGAGTAGTATTAGTTTCTGTGTGGCCCTAAATAGCACATCCAAAAGTAATTTCCAAGCTGGATACACTTTTTCGAATCGAAGAAATCCCTATGGGCAGTAGTCTAAGTGTTTGCTCAGGAAAACCTTGTGGGATCTGCTGTCCGTGGCTGTGACCTCATCCTTCTTTGGACTACTCTTAATTGATTGTTTCAAGAAATGATGTATCCTCTCCTTGCTATGCCCCTCAGGACAGAGGGGGCTTACCTTACTCTCATTCTAAGGATGAGAACTCTTCATGAGTGGTCAGACAACAAGGAAGAAAGTTCTTTTCTTCCTCATGACATGTTGGCTACTACAAACTACCATGTCTGAGAGGTATAGGTGTCACACATCCCAGCAAGGATAGGATCTCATGAATTATACCTCTCAGAACCCCCTTCATTTTACAGTTCAAGGGTAGGTTCTGCATTGTGGAGTGTACATAGAATGCCACAAATGTAACACCTGGTGAGAAATAGCTAAATGTCACAAAATGTTCGTTTGTTTTTTTCCTACTGGTGCTACTTTTTAGGGTCAAGTCTAATCCACGTTTAACCTTGAGGAGGCCATCGGACATATTAATAAATGGTGATCACTTTCTCCTAGCAGCGTTAACTACAAAAATTGCAAAACCTGGAATCGACCCAGTATCAAGTAAGAGTAAGGGAGGAAAGAAGAACATTCATGAGGACACACGTGTTCAGGAGTTCATAGAAAAGAGTGATTGTGCTCTGGATATCACACCAAGATTCGGATCTATTTTTAATTAACTCCTAATGATTTTACTGTCATCTTCCTGTGTTGTTCATGTCTTCCTAGAACTTCTTGGACTTCAGAGTACAGTCTGCTGCTAAGTTAATTAAAACAAAACCGGAACATACTGATTTGCAAGAACAGGGCAGGAAGTGGCTGCCCACAAAGCCTTCCTGGAATGTTTGCTGTCTTTAAAGACTGCGCTACAGTCTGGTTTGTGATTTCACATTGTTTCTCAGATACCACCTTTGTTGATGTCAGAATCACCTTAAATACACTTTGTTCCTCTTTTCTTTTTACACCTCCAGGTAACATTATATAGGCTGAGAAGTTCACATTTCTATATTTTGAAAGGCATATCTCTCTTTCTCCCTCTCTCTGTGTATGTATGTGTGTATAACAATTAAAGAAAAAGAGGCCCTAAATATGAGGGAGGTCAAGGGATATTCATGGGAGGAGTTGGAAAAAAGAGAATTGGGGAAATGATACAATTATATTATACTTTTGAAATATTAAGAACTACTATTAAAACTAAGAAAATTAATAAAACTTTTTTAAAAAAATTATAAAATATATAAAAATTGCTTAAAAGCACAATGCTTTATGTCTCCCATGCTCTTGGAAGAGCCATGAACTGCACCCACCTACATGATATTTAACACTCAGGCAAAGCATGACACTAACCGTGTTCAGGAGACACCTCCATTGCCACTGTCCTCCCCCAGGCCACTTTTTCAGCAGCTTAGCCAGTACAGTGAAATTTTTTTTTTATAGTCTCTGAGTTCATCCTATATCAAAGAGCATCTGGCTGGGTTCCATTTCCAACCTTATGGCATAACCACCAGCCTTCAGTTAGCTTCATTGTTAATAAGGATAAGCCTTGGTACCAACACTACTCCTCCACAGGGCGTGCAGCTTGGATGACTAGTAAGGCTGGCAGAGGGGCCAAATCCTACTGTTCGCATTTTTGCTCTGTTGTTTACTAGATTCGAGAAAGAGATTTATAAACTACACTGTAAATCTATCAGCATTTAGGTCAAATGAGGATAATAGTAATTCTTCAATATTTAGAGTAAAAAGGTTAACTCATAGCCCTTCTAATAAAGGGAAAATTAATGTCCAAGTGATGAGGCGTGAAGCCCATCCATGTGTGTTGTAGGCAAGGCACCAAAGCTGCTTCTAGGACAAACACACAATCCTGTCTAAGGCTGTATTGCTCCACTTCCTTCCAATCTACTCTTCTGATTAAAGTTTAAGAAGCCAGTTTATCTTTAAATGCTAGCTGTTCAGGAATTCTATCTGACTCTGGCTTTCTTCTCCTATCCTCCTTACGCTTCCGTGGAGCTCACTGATGATGTCAAGCATGGTCCATGTTTTACGGATATGAACAAAACGTACAATGTGCCACACACGGAAATCACTGAACATGGGTTTTCAACATGGGATTAAGACCAAACATGAACAATCAAAAAAATGTTCCTAAACCAGGCAGCTCAGACCTTACCTGAGTGAGTAAGAATGACAGATACATCTTTTATAGATGGTGAACATTTTTATATTGTGGGATCATAAACATGGTTGTTCCACATTCGTCTCTTATCTTTTATTACATATTAGATTCTGTGTATCTGTTATGTTATATGACCACAACTTCAGTTCTTACCCTAGCCATATGAGGTAGTGCTAGCACCAATTCTTTCAGATATACATGACGCTAAGTAACGCTGAGGAACTTGCTCAAGGTCTCAGAGTAAGCATGTAGTAGAATACAATTTAGACTCTGTCAGACAGGCCTCAAGTACCTACTATTTATCTTGGCGCAAGCTATCCCAGTAGGCAGCAAAGCCCGGGCCCTGCCTCTTCGAGAATTCTTCCACTAGCTCTGTGGCTCTGCTGCCTTACAGATAGGAATGTGAGAGGCAATTTATATAGTGCATTTTCCTCCAGAATGAAGGGACTCATTTCCTTGTCACAGAGCCACAGACACACACCTCTGTGGGGAAAAAAAAATCCATGGTCATTACCAGGAGCATTAGTGGCTGTCTCTGACAGGAAGCTAAGGCTTCTTTGTTCTGATAATGACAAAGATGGGCATTTGGGGGAGGCAGGCTATGACAGTTCAGGGGATCTTGCTTTCAGCCTGCTGACATCTTAGGGTTGTGAAACTCAAGTCCTTTCCAGCCTATATCTAGTGTGGCAATTAGTGCATGGTAAGCGTCCATTTGGCATCAGTTTCTCTTAACTGTCACCTTTGCTAAAATTCTTTTTTTTTTAAATTTATTTATTTATTAAGGATTTCTGCCTCCTCCCCGCCACCACCTCCCATTTCCCTCCCCCTCCCGCGATCAAGTCCCCCTTCCTCATCAGCCCAAAGAGCAATCAGAGTTCCCTGACCTGTGGGAAGTCCAAGGACCGCCCACCTCCATCCAGGTCTAGTAAGGTGAGCATCCAAACTGCCTAGGCTCCCCCAAAGCCAGTACGTGCAGTAGGATCAAAAACCCATTGCCATTGTTCTTGAGTTCTCAGTAGTCCTCATTGTCCGCTACGTTCAGCAAGATTCTTAATATGTTTCAATCAATTATTAATCAGATACATTGTGGCACCCTTTCAACATTCAAGAAAGCTCTCTGTTCCCGAAAATGGCATTTTAAAAGCCTTGACTTCATCTGAGGATGCAGCATGCTGCTAGCCTAAATAATCCCTAGTCATTAGAGTACCATTTTCACCCTTAGGCAGGAGCGCCAGTGTTGGCAGCTCTGAGGAAGGCTGGTCCACTAGCCCTGACCAGTGTAGTGAATGGCTTGATACTCTTTCGTAGAAGCCACATGTTTATAAATGCAGCCACCTTAGCCACGCAGAGTTCTGGAGGCCTACCTAACCAGAGTCAGTGTTTAGCAGCTCGCAATGTGTGCGCACGCGTCGGGAAGGTCACTCTCTCAGGAGGACTGCCTTATTTTTTTGACAAATTCAGTATTTTCCAATATATTTGCATCTGGCAGTCAATGACCTGGCATGTGGTAGGGATGCAATTAATATGATTTGAACAGCGAGCTCCTTGAAAAGGTGCAAAAATAATAACAAGCATAAAATACTCCCCAAGACGGACAAGAATTCTTTTTAATAAAACTTGGTATAACGGATGAGGCTTAATTAAGAAGAAAAATAATTATTGGATGTGAAATTTCGAGATGGTGGCGGGAAAATGAACTGAAAGGCTAGAGAAGCTGTGGCAGAGTTAACTATGAACCAGGGAGGACATCTGGGCAGGGTTCTATGTCTTCTTTCTTATCCCAAAGCAGCATCTCCAAATGAACACACCCCTAAATCTGCTAAAACAAAGAAACAAAGAAAAGCTTTCTAGGTACCTGTGGTAGTTTAAATGAGAATGCACCCCACAGGCTCCTATATTTGCATGCTTATTCCCCTAGAATTGTTGAGGAAGGATTAGGAGATGAGGCCTCCTTGCTTGTTGGAGGAAGTTTAAGTCTTGAAAAGCCCCCATTCTCTCTTTTCTCCCTCCCTCCCTCCCTCCCTCCCTCCCTCCCTCCCTCCCTCCCTCCCTCCCTCCCTCCCCCCCTCTCTCTCTGTCTGTCTCTCTCTCATTTCAGTCTCAGTCTCTCTGCGAGTGTCTGTCTGTCTGTCTGTCTGTCTGTCTGTCTGTCTGTCTGTCTGTCTCTCTCTCTCTGTGTGCCTTTCTTTCTTTCTCTCAAGGTTAATGCCTGTGGATCAGGATTTAAGAAATCACCCAGTTGCTGCTCCATCACCAGGCCTGCCTGCCACCATACCCTTCACTCTCATGGTCATGGACTTACCCTCTGAAACTGTGGGCAAGTCCCCAACTTAAATGCTTTTCTCTTATACGTTGCCTGGTCTTCTCCCAGCAATAGAACAGTAACTAAAGCAATGTGTCTTTCATAGTGGTGTGCTTGACAGAGAATGTCAGCATTTCATTCTATATGTCTTACATAAGGAAAATATACTCTACATTAAAAAAAAAAAGCACCATGTATTCCATGATCCGTGAGAAGGTTCTATATATAAGCTAATGGGATATATTAATGCTTTTCTTTGGAGCACCCATAAACATTGAAGAAGCTTAACATTAGAATTAGTGTTCCATTTTCATGCCTTTCATTAGCAACATCAGTGATGAACTCATAAAGAGAAGGATAACTTGCACCATGCCTCTTTAGTACTCATTGAAACCCTAAAGGGTAATTTGAAGTTCTTGAAAGGGAGCAAGCAAAGTCATTCTCTCACTTAAGTGAAGGTTTCATGGAAATATAGCACATCCTTGGTGGTATCTTTATAGGAACAGGAGATGAGACATAGGCGCACCCTAATTGCAGAAAATCCACTTCGGAAGTAATTTCCTCGGAAGTAATTAGACATTAACTAGACACACATAAACCAATGACATGATATTTTAAAATTTTAATAACAATCTAATTAAGCCCTACAATTAAAAGTTTAACATTAAGTCTGAACTCTAAAAAATATCCAATCCAATCCATAATTAAATCTTATTTCTCTCAGAAGATGGAGTAGGGACTTCATTACAAGCCACTCAAGAAAAACATATATCACTAGCATAAGACTATCCAACCAGGATATGCTCCTCTGTCTTCACAACATAATTGGCAGTAGGCGAAAGGACAACCCTTGCCCCTGCTACTCAGTCAGTCAGATACTGGTGATTGTCATCAAAATGGGCTTAGAAACTGGAGGAGACAATGGGAAAGAAATGGGAAAAGCCAGACACACAGTTTAAGAAATGGTTACCAGTAGGCCTTATCAATACTTCTGTTCATTTGTTCAAAACATGCACACACACTTAAAGCAACAATACTCCATATTTCCTTGCTACAGCTTCTTAGTTCTGGAAGGTGTGTTTTGCAGTTCTTAGATCACTGGCAACTAAATTCATTATCTTTTTGTAGCATGGGTCCCCCCCCCCTTGTTTCAGTGTATGGTATAGATGTGTATGTTGGGCATTGACCACTGTTAAGGCACATATTAACTGAAAAAAATCAAGAATTTTCAGTAGCATAAGTAATTTTTCAAATATCAACTATTGGTATTATCTACTGAAGAAGGTGTTTTAGTATTTTTTTTCTGTTGCTATGTTGAAATACCATTACCAAACTGACTTACTGAAAGATGGGTTTATTTGGGCCTAAATTTGGGCAGGGTGAGTCCAGTATGCTGGGATTGCTTAGTGGCAGGGACAGTGTTAGGACTAGGAACCTGAGAGCTCACATCTTCAGACTCAGGCATGAAGCATAGAGATGTGGAAGTTGCAAGAAGCTGTTCCCTCTCAAAGAGACCACCAGGCAGCTTCCTCCAGCAAAGTCTCATCTCCTGGATCTCCCCTAATAGCACAACCAACTGGGATCGGTGTTCACATCTGAGCCTATGGAGGTCATTGTCCTTTAAACCACTACAGACGCGGAGCCTGGAGTAAACAAGCAGGTGGAAGTATTATTATACAGGACACAGGAAATGAAGCAAGCAAAGCTCTCCCCCACGTCGGTCAGGGTCAGTCGATTGTCTGTAATATTGAAGTCTTTTGGTAATGGAATGATGCTGCAGGGTCTTACTTTTCTATTGTGATCAGAATACTCTGAAAAAAGCAAGCTAAGGGAAAATGGGTATATTTTGACTTACAATTATAGAACAGAAATATCACATTCCCTATTACATTGCTTCAGTAGTAAAGAACCAGACAGAAAACAGGGAATGAGGCCAGACTGTGAACCCTCAAAACCTGCACCCTGTCACCTACTTCCTCCAGCAAACTTCCACCTCCTGAAGGTTCCACAACCTCCCAAATGGTGTCACAAGCTTGGGACTACATATTCAAAACCATTAGCCCATGGGAGACATTTTACATTCAAAGTATCACAGGGGAACAGAGAGTGGGACTGTGTCATAAACAGAAGAGGGAAATACATAGCTTTGCCAGCTTCTTGATTATCTTTGAGACATCCTTCATGCTACAACATCATGCTACTAAAAACGAACAGAAACCCAGGTCTCAAAGACTCTGAATTCAATGTGTTATGTTGTAACCCCAGAAAAACAACAAAGGAAGGACCAAAACAATCCTATTAGCATTACTAGTTAAGTTAATAGAATCGCCAGAGGGCTCTCAGCTGAGTCCTTACAGCTGAGCCTTTCTATCTGGTCACTTCTATGCAAATGAATCAACTCCTAATGTTTGTCCTGAAACTAAGAATATTAGTAAGAAAAACATCAAGTGATTACTTTTACATGTTCCTTGAATGGCAAAATTAAATATAAGAAAGGAAAAGACTTTAAACAGTTTTTGCAACTTGACCTCTCCTAGAATGCAAGGTGTGAAATGAACTAATAGTAAAGTTCTTTCAATGAGAGAGGCTTGAGTATTGTGCAGATAAGAATAGAGGAAACCTAGGCCTCCCTTATATGCTAAATGATTTACTGCTTGTTATACTCTGCCATATAGTATCATCTAGGCTATGGCCATTGTGAAAGAGCCTCTGTGGCAGTTACGGGTATCAATACCTTCATGATTTCTTTTTTTAAAAAAATATTTATTTACTTATTATGTATACAATATTCAGTTTGTGTGTATGCCTGCAGGCCAGAAGAGGGCACCAGACCTCATTACAGATGGTTGTAAGCCACCATGTGGTTGCTGAGAATTGAACTCAGGACCTTTGGAAGAGCAGTCAGTGCTCTTAACCGCTGAGCCATCTCTCCAGCCCTACCTTCATGATTTCTGTTGCTTCTCCTCCTCCACATTGACCTGCATTGCTCCATTGTCCTTACTGAGTCAATTCCATAAACTCCTTTAGTACTTGACTTCTTAGGAGTCACATGTATATTGAATGGTACAGAACAATTGTCTATATTCTGTCAATTATGTTTTAAATAAATGCTGATTGGCCAATAGCCAGGCAGGAAGTATAGGCTGCACAACCAGACAGGAAGTAGAGGTGGGTCAATGAGAACAGGAGAATTCTGGGAAGGAGGAAGCCCATTCCTCTGCAATCCTGTCCAGACACTGAAGAAGCAAAATGTGACCTGCCCCGCCAAAAGGTACTGAGCCATGTGGCTAACACAGATAAAAATAATGGGCTAATGTAAGTTATAAGAACTAATAAGAAGCCTGAACTAATGGGCCAATCAGTTTATGATTAATGTAGACTCTGTGTGATTTCTTTGGGACTTAACGACTGCGAAAACCAGGCAGGACAGAAATCTCAGTCAACAATTGGGGATTAAGTTTACCTCAGGGATGTGTTCCTTTTAACTTAATATTTGGGGTTTCTATCTCTTTATACCCATGAATATTACATTTCACAGCATATTTCAGAAAACATTGCATAAGTCAATGTAAGGACTAGTGAGTGAGGATATATAGTTGGAGGTTCCTCTTGGATGCCTTTCTCAACTATAGTTTCTTTTTTTTTTTCAATTTTAAGGGCATAATACATATTCACAAGAATTTCTTTAAAGGAGGAATAAAAAGAAGTTATGAGAAACATTGCAGACCTAAGGCCAGGCATCAAGGAGAGGAGGCAATATAATGAGGCTAGTGTTGGCTACGTCTTGATACGCAGTCCATACATCTTGACGCTCAGTTCAAGTCAACACTCATATTTTCACTTCTCCTCCTCTAGGCTATTTCTCTCTACAGGTAGACCTTGGCTGGGCTGTGTTGGTTGAATGCTCACTCTGAATCAAAATGTGGAGCTGTGCCTTTTGGCTTTTGATTAATTAGTTCTGAATTTGCTAAAAGCCATGTATTTCCAGCAAATATTAATCTACAAAATTAAAGGCAGATGGCACTTCAGAATCAACTGTATACATGGTTTTAAGTAGGTGACTCCAAGGCTGTTGCTAAAAGGGCTTCTAATTGCTTTCTACTGTAAATGCTGCATAGCCTCCTGCCTCATAGTGTGAGAAGTAAATTAGAACAACTTTTCATTGACAAAGATTAAACTTTTTCATCATTCTCAAATTCCTGGGGATTTCCCCCACTGATTCTATGTGTTTTAAGCTTTTCAATTAAATCTCCTGGGTAGTGGTTACAAGAATGCCCACTGACAAGGGAATATTGCTATGTGAAAAAGCTATACTCTTCCAGGAGCTGTTTGTTCAGGTTTTTCCTGTACAGGCTGGATCTCTCAGTAGTGATACCTACTCGGCACTCACTGCTAGAAGCCACTTGCAGGCTACATTCCCCCTGCCATGGGAACTGAACTAATAACACATTTAGTTTAAGAAGGGAAAGTTTGTGAGAAGTCAGGAAGTCAAAAACAGCCAACCTTGATAACTAGCCTGTTTTCCCTGAGATAATTTATTTTGACATTTGGGCGCCTACACCAGGCATACAAACCCTAGTAAGCATGCCACTGCAGACTGGTATGACGAATAGAAGATCCTGCTTTCCAATTTTCCAACAGCTTTGCCTCCAGTTCACCTCAATCCCTCCCACTGAGGGTTTTGAATGCTTTCCTGGGTTGCCACAGAGTCCTTGCCAGCATCACAACTGCTCTGCCGTGTCCCTGGGCTGGACCAGCCAATTAAAATCAGCTTAGGGAAAGCCTGGGAAGGGATGCATTTTTTTTCTATAAAATATTTCTGGTGGGGTTTAGGGAAAAGACAGCTTTCAATTTTAAACAGTATATATGCTTGAGTGATTGATCAAAACAGCCATGAGGGAAACTGGTAGCTTGGATGGCGGTTGTGGAAATAATATAATATTTTAAATCTAAGTATTAATCCTAATTGAAAAACACATGGCAGAGAAGGGGGGCCCTTGCTGCCAAGAATGAGGTAGAAGGCGAATTCATTTATGAGATCTTTATTTTCTAAAATTGAAACTTGCCTGAAGCAAGAGAATATTTGCTAGATGTTACAGACAGGAGGAAAGGGCAGACAGATCAACAATTTTATTTTAAATATGCTGTATGTGTTTAATTAGTTTTCATAACAAGGATTCGTGGGAGAGATTGCATCTGGAAAGGCTACAGGGTTGTTTATTCTTTTTGCCTGTGTGTGTGTGTGTGTGTGTGTGTGTGTGTGTGTGCCTAATTTAATAGAACAAAGATGAGCTCAGTTCAGAACTGATGAACACTTAGAGCCCATGGCCTCAGCAATAAAGTGGGCATTCTGACTTGACAACAGTATATAATTTGACCCCTTTTATGACTCATGAACCCGACAAAAATGTTAAAAATGTTAACATTTCCAGGTGTTTATCCACAATAACTTAGGTGAGTATGGATGCTTTGAAAATAGAACACAGAATAATGATGAGACATACTTATACAAAGTGTGGGAATTAGTTAGTATTTAAACATGGAAGTGAGTTTGGGGGCAAGGAATTGTAGAACTGGCATTTTTCAGATGATTTTTTTTTCTGGAACTGATTTGAACATTAATCTGGTCTGTGGATTCTGGAGGATCCATGCTGTATTCATCACGTCTGGCTTGGCAACTTTCTCAAATTTTCATGATTTAAAATATGCTTGTGTATAGACAATTATTAGTTTTTCAAGTTTATATTAGCCCTAATACCAAGAAACGCTATTAGTATATGTTTCTGTTATCTTAAGGGTTTGAAGGTTTATGTTACTCATATAGGTGAAACTTACTATTCTTTGAATTACTGTGGAACGTTGAGAGGATAATTTTAAAAGTATAATAAGGAGAAATATATTTTAATTTTTATTTACATGTACAGTAATGGGTTATAAAAATGGCCACAAGTCTATATAGCTCTTCTAATCAATTGGTAGAGTCTAGACAATTTATCTGAGTATATCTAAACTCTCAGAACTCTCGAAATCAAGGATTGGAGGATTGGTAGGTAGTTCCAGCCCAGCCTTGGATACATGACAAGACTCTATTAACAAACAAATAAACAAAAAGGGTAAAAGTAGGAATGGGTATATTCTATTTCTGTCTCTATAATTGGCTTGCTTGTGGCTTCTTCTAGACAGTGGGATGTGAGACGCTCTGTGAGTTCCTGACTTGGGCAACCTGCTTCACTTCATAGCTCAGCTTCTATTTGCACTCCACAGACTCTGCACTGCCCTGTGAACAAGCCCAGACCGTTTTCTGGGTGAAGACACAAGGCTGCTTGCATTGATCCTATTGTAATAGCCGGTCCTATCGAGGAGCAGAGTTGCCAAACAGATGATCACCTGACCTCAGATACAGGAGGGAGCTCAGTGAAGCTCTGCAGAAGAACCATCAATGGAGGCAAACGAAGATCGCTGACTAATGAGCAACTGCTGTTTCGATCCAGGCTGTGCACTTATTCGTTATTCTATGAAAAATTGATTGATAGACGCAAACAGAGAATTCAAATGAGAAAGCTCTTGCTGCTATAGCAATGTTGTTATGGTTTGGATATGAAGGGTCACCCGAGAGGTTCATGTACTGGAAGTCTGTTTCCCAGGTGATGGCACTATTGAGAGGAGAATAGATCACAGGGATTGAACTTTGCCAGTGGATTAACCTAGCAGTGTGCTCTTAGCTGAATGAACTTTGAGGGAGTCCATCACCAGAAGGTAGCTATGGAGGGTTTACATTGTCCCCAGACACTTCTTCCCTTCAGTGGTGACCTTCCCTTCTCTCTCAGTTACTGCCTGCCTTCCTTCCTCCCTTTGTCTTCCTCTCATTACCTTCCCAACCGCCTTGTGATAAAAACACAATTCTCCTCTGTTATGCACTTCCCACAATCATATTCTCCCTTGCCACAGAGCCATAGCAATGGGGCCAAGGGATCGTGGACAGAAACTTTTCAAACTGTGGGCCCAAAATAAATATTTTGCTTATTGCTATTTTTGATAATATAGTATAATTCCAGCATTTTCCATTTCCTTTCCTCCATCCAAGCCCCCCCCCCAATAAACTTCTCCCCTCTCTCCTTCAAAGTCATGGCTTCTTTTTATCATTAATTGTTACTGCATGCATATATGTACATACATATATATTCCTACTCCGTCTGTATAATGTTACTTGTATTAGTGCTTATAGGGCTGACCACTTGACACCACAGAAAACAACAACCAATCAAAATATAGATTTGTCGAGTCCAGTCCCAATGGATGCAACTGCCAAACAGTTCTGTACCGCAGGGTCAGGAGACATTGTAGAACAGGGGCAGAAAGATGATAAGAGCCAGAGAAGCAGAGAGTTTGTTTTCAGATTGCGTATTCTAGTAATATTAGAAGTTATACCCATAAAGCTTCCCTGATATGACTCCTCCAAAATGTGAGCTGAACGAGGATGAAACCAATGGACATGTCAAACTGGACGGGAAAAGACCGTGAAGCCCCAACCCTACATGAAGAACTGTAGGCAACTAAGGAAGGCTGGAAGCCAGAAAGGTGATCCTCTTCAAGGAAGAATACAGCAAAAGAAATTTTTCCTTGAGTTTATTTGCTTGGTATTTTATCACAGTGATGAAAAATGACTAACAAAAGTAGGAAATGACTGCTTTAACGCTCTTGAATATGCAAAGAATTGAAGATGTAGATGATGGCAAATACAAGGTATAGCCACCCCCATACACACACACACTCACACACACGCATGCAAATGCATGCATGAATAAGAGATTTTCAACTGCTGAGCTCACTGGCAACTGAAAACATCTCCATTTAGGCATTGATCAGCCTACCACATGCTCCTCCTCTGAGCACAGGGGCCCAGAATCACTCATCATTGCAACCTGATTGCAATTAGTGTTTGGAAGTCAGACTGACACACTTTCTTCTCCGCATGTACGGTAATAGATATCTGGAGAGAAAGTAAGAATATGCATGAACAGCTGAGGACAAAAATACCCCTCTGCTTCTGCTCTGCTCCGGAACTGTTCCAAAACACCAGGGGGTAGTTTTTCTTTTCTTGATGAGAAGGCTCACTATTAGGAAGTGCTCAGAAAATGTGCTCTCCAGGGAAGCTCTCAGAATACGCGGGGAGAAAATTGCCGCTCTCCTCCTTCAGCGCGAGTCCCCTGGTGCCCTATTTGTGCTAGGAACGGTTCTAGGCGCTGAGTGAACTGCAGCAACCAAGTGCTCTACAGAAGATTGCTGTGTCGTCTGGGAAGAAAGATGATAATAATGAGAAACAGAAATAAACGAATCAGAAAAAATATCGAGTAGCAGTAACTGCTATTTAGATAATTTAATATGGCGAATAAATGCAGGGAAAATGAATCAAAGTCCAATACACTCCGTTGTGTTCCGCTGAGCTCATATTCCGAGGCGCTGCATGAAACCCAATGAGACTGTATTTGGCTGACAACAAGGCATTTTTGAAGTGAATAAGTTAAATTAGGTCAGCGAGGTAGAAGGACTAGTCCAATATTGTTGATGCCCTTTGCAGATGAGGGAGAGAAATTTCTTGTATACTTTCTGTAGCTACACTAGGAAGGCCAAGTGAGGACATGAGGAGGTGTCCAGGCACAAAGGAATACTGTCTTCACTAGAAACCAAAGTAGCTGGAATATTGCTCATGGATTTCTAACCTATAGAACTAAAAGAAAATACAATGTCTGTTGTTTGAACTACCTAATTTGAGGTACCTTGTTATGGAAGCATAAGCAAGCTGACTTTAAATGAAATCTCATATTATTTAAAAAATATCTTTATAATTGTATCCCAAGTTAGACAAAAAGGCAGACTATTTAAGGCTGACAATTGTTCTGACTCCAAATTTCAGCGTTTTCAGGACTGGAGAAATCGTTCACAGTTAAGAGCACTTGCTGCTTTTATAAAGAACATAGGTGTGGTTCCTAGCCCCCACGGCAGGCAGCCCATAGGCAACACTAACCTCACTTTCAAGAGATTGGTCACCCTCTTCTGGGCTCCAGTGAACCAAGTGTGTATAGGGTTTACACCCAGAAATGCAGGCAAAACACTCATTCACTCAAAATAAAAAAATAAATCTTTTAATTTCAATGTATTTTAATATATTTTTCTGTCATTTCTACTCATGTATTTATAAGAAATAGCAAGAAGGAATTAAACTGAAAATTAGGGTGCATGAAGAAGCTTTATGGAAACTCACCAGTTTGTCAGACAATTAAAATTATAATGTACAAAAAGGAATTTGATCAGAAGTACCCTGCATGGACATAGAACAGCCCATAGAAGACATGGATGATTAAATGAAAGTTTCGGTGCTAGACACAGGATACCTCCCTGCAGGTTATGGGACAGAGAGACTTCAAGGTCATTAGAAACAGCACTGGGTTATTGCCCTTGCTTTTTATTGGTCACAGTAACTGAACTTGCTTGAAGACACCCCACATTGTGATTGCAGGAGAGCAACAAACAAATCTCAAACTTATCCAGACATCCTCTACCTGCTGGATAGCTTTCATAATGCTGGAACGCTAGATCAGCTGCTGGGGGACAAACAACTTCAGTGGTGTCATTCAGTGCTGGACCTTCCAGGCTGCAATATTGATGTCCCAGGCAAGATATGCCCATTTGTACAATAGCAACCTGCTGTTTACTGTACAAATTAGCTTCTTTCTGATTTGATTTGGTGACTGCTTCGTGGAAGAGCTTAACGCCTGGTACTGTAAGTCTGGCCGAAGCCATTAGTGGAGTTCATAGACCCTTGATGGGAACATGCTAGTATTACTTCACTACATAATTATTTGTCAATTTTTTTAAGTGTTTATTTATACCTATAGGGTTGTGCCGTTCTCAACCTTGGGCAAAACAGGTTTTGTTTTCTTTTTTACTGCAGGGCATAGTGGTACTGCAGACTCGTGACTGGCCAAACTGCGGACAGAAGGTTACTGCGAGTGCTCGGCTGTAGATGACGGATGTATATCAACTTCCTCTCTCAGAAGTTTCATAGGACATCACAGACTGGTGGGCAGGAAGAATCTAAATCCCAGAGGATAGGAAGCAAGGCATGCAGTGCCTTCTGGGCATCACATGGTTGCTGAAGAAATCATAGCTGTTGCGGTTCCTGCACAACACATGTACAAAATCAAGCCAATAAAAATTCCAGCAAACACTGGGAATGGTCTGCAAAGGTCCTGCCCCTTTTGGGGTAGCAATTGGTGGGTGATAGTACTGAGGGAGAGGAGCTACTGTCTTTTGGGTAGGTTGCCATACCTGTGTGGTATGGTGAGTACTAGTTGGGTTCTGGGAGTTGATAATAATGACAATAAAAAATAGAACAGGAAATCTGGAGAAAGAAAACCTGGTTTTTCAACTTCTGAGGGGAGTTGTTTGTTGATGGTAAGATAGTATTTAGAAAATGGTCTAAATGTATTGTACACTTATGGGAAAATTTCAAGGAATAAATAGAAATTATTTAAAACTAATGACTCTAAAATAAAGGCATAAGAAGGAAGAAAACACCCTATTTCAATTTGTGTCTTATCAAGAAAATGGCCATAGTGATTGATATACACGTCCCAACTAATATTCCACTCATCAATTCACTGCTCTAGGTTTACTGTGCCTCTCCCTGCCACCCACTCCCTTCTTTCTCCGGGACTACTGTGTCTTCTTAGTGTGATAGTCAGACGGTTGTGTTTATTAGTTCTGGTGTTCTTTCATGATATTTAAACAGTCCAAACTTTGTTTCCATTTTCTGCAAACTGGAGGAAAACGACGCCTTCTTCCTCTAGGGTTACTGAGAGGATTAAATGAATTAAGATAAATGGAGGATTATTGTCCATGTGAAAATATTTTTATTTGTGAATCTTAGACCTTCCTCCTGCTTCTGCAACTAGGTTATGAGTTATGTAACTAACTCAGAATTTTGTCATGGTGTTTCCATGGTATGTATGCATATATGTGCATAAGTATTACTATTATTACTATTTAGAATGGTCTATACATTTCTCCTCTATTTCTTAATTCCAACTTTGAGACAATTGTGTTTCTTTAAATCTCACTTCACTTTTTCACAATTTCCTTGATTTTCTAATTTTTCTTTTATATGTTTATTTACTGTCATTTAAGACAATTGGATCTTCTACATATTTGTGTTATTGAAGTTTCTCTCCTAACACTCAGGCTTTTATGAGAACAGAAACCATGTTTACTTTGTTTAAAATTATGCCCTCAAGATTTGTCACAATGACTAATCTAAAAATCACAATGACACTTTAGAACACCTCAAAAATCTTCATGCTATCCACTTCCTTATGGCCAGTCGTTTTGTGTCTTAGCTTTTTACCGTGGATAAAGGATTTGGGTTTGTAATTTGCTAAGGTCTGTTCCACCTCTAAAATTTTATGACTCTTTTCACTTTTCATGTTTAAGGGACATCACACCACAGCTCAGTTATTTGCTTCAGTACATCCTATGTCCTTACTTCCAGTGTGGATCCTCTGAACAACAATAGCTATAGGAAAGAGTGTTTCTTTGGGCTTGTGAGGAAAGTGAACAATGGTAGAACAGTCCTTAGCACAGTGAGCAAAGCAAACAGGCCAGTGCTAATTCACCAATGCAATTTCACTTGTTAAGTTCTGTCAGTCAGTTTACTGGACCTCATTCATGCTTCATTTCTAAGAGTGCTGTAGAGTTTTTCTTCTCGATACATGAAACACCTATATGCTTGACTACTTTTGGGGGCAGAATGGCGAATCATCAAAGTTACTGCAATCTCTCTTACACTTATCCTTTTGAGGAAAAAAGTAATAATTTTAGAACTCCACTTCATGTTTCATGACACAGAATGGCAAGGTCTGAAGTATAGTCTGTAAGAGTTGTTTTGAAGTGAACACAGATATGAGAATAAGAGCAGTGTGCGTTCACTGATACTCAGGAAGGAGCAAAAAAGCCATTGGCACTGACAGAGTCTTGCTCAGTTGGGTAGAGACAAGCCCGAGCTTCACCCAAATGAGCCTTCCCTTTGCACTTCATTCTGAATGCTCTCTCACAGTACCAGTGTCACAGAACCCAGTGTCTCAGTCCTAGATGCCATCTTTGAAAGGGAATACAGACTATGAGATTCCTTCAAAGGTCATAATTAGGTCATTTCTCTTATAAAAAGCTTAGAGGATGGTGAGCTATCTCTCTCTCTCTCTCTGAAAGGATATTATTTCACAAGACTTTTCAGGAGGATGAGGGTGTAGTACTACAGTTATTAAACAGCATGTCATACTTGCAGCAATGATTTAATCCTTTGGCACACTTCCATGTAAGAAGCAAAGTGCAGGTCAAAATGTCTTCCCTCTTACATTGGCTATTGATCTTTTGTGCTCACTCCTTGGCAACTACATCTCACCGAGAAAGTTCTGATATTGATGTCACATCCAGCACAGCAAAGGGAACTAGAAGCACTAACCTCTTGCAGGAGAGTCACAATTCGAGGCCCAGGCTTCTCACTGCTTTGCCTCCTAGGCTGGTGGGGATAGAAAAGACAGTAATAATACAGAGTACCAACTGGGATTGTTTGCTCCTGGCAGCAAGGGTCTCAAAGGATGGCAACTAATAACCTTTTATTTATTATTGTTTATCATCAGCCTCCAATTTGAGCACTCAGCTATTTATTTACTCTTTAATACAAGTACCCCATCATCAATATTCTTCACTTGTTTTGTACATGAAGCTTTGTAGTCTTGGAATGGTATGCCAAAGCGAAGAAGCTAATGTTTGAGTATTAGTTTCAAAACCAGCCTAAGACAGGGTTAAATCTGCTTGTTATCTTTAAAAAACATTTATTATTATTACTACTATTATTGTGTGTGTGTGTTGGGAATTCACATGCCATGTTGCCCGTGTAGAGGTCAGAGGACAGCTTTGTAGAGTCAGCTCTCTCCACCTCGATATGAGTTCTGAGGCTCAAACACATGTCTTCAGGCCTGCCCAGCAAGCTCTTTGCTAATTGATCCATGGTGGTGGGCCTGTGTGCCATCTTTCACTCCATGCCCCAAAGAATGGAAATTAAATATACTGACATCATCAGTTCTTATATGACTTTAAACGAATTACACAGAAAATAATTACCCTAGGGAACTTTTAACTCTGGCCAGCTGTTTCATATTTTAGGAAGAAAATAAGCAGAGTAGCTTTTGCTAGCTCAGAGTAATTGTTCTTCTGATCATCTATTAATTCAGCAAATATGTCTCCCTTTTCCCTGAAAGAGCTTAAAATTCATTAGGAAAGGGGAGGATGGATTATTAGTATGGTACAGCCAACTTAGCAGAAAGTTCATCCAGTTAATTGCTGCAAAATTGTGTCCTTCCCTTATTAATAATATATGGCAGTAGCATAATAGAGACATGCAGGGCTTTGATGTTCTATACTGGGGAAAGATACATTATTTTGGAAGAAGTCATGGGTATGAATGTAATGTTTAAACCATACTGTAGAGGATCTAGTGTTTATGATTAAGATCAGACTGAGTAAGTCAATAACAACAAAACTGAAACATCAAGAGTAAAGACACAAACTGAGGGATCGTAGCATAGGTGAGGACAATGACCGCATGTGAATGCCTAGCCGGAGAATAATGTGTGTCCTCTTGTTCTAAACTAATAGCACATTAGGTGGTTGATATGAGAGCCTTCTTGGAGGCCATACCATATATACATGCATATAATGTAATGCATCAACATGTTCTTTGTTTCTAAAAACTTTAAGCATTTTTAAGACATAAAATTGAATTTATAATGCCCTCTCACATTGGTAAGCAACAGGAGATACGTATAACACTGCAGCATTAAAACATGTATCCAATTTTGCAGTAGTATTCAGAAGACAGGTGTGTGTGTGTGTGTGTGTGTGTGTGTGTGTGTGTGTAAAAGATTTAGAGTGGGCATCAGATGACTGATTTTTCTTTGGAAGTGCTGGTTACTGATTATTTTCTCAAAAGAATAAAATAGACATAAGTTCTAATTGCAGAACAGATAAACAGGTGTATGTTCATTCAGTCTTAACTACAAAATCATAGATCTCATCAGTGTTATTTATGCTATTTTTTTAGAGATGCAGTAAAACGCATAAGGAAAATTCTATCAACACTTTGAGTGTACCTCTAGCAAGGGCTGAAGCCTAAATGCATAACAAATGTACCACAAAACAAAAAATGATGCCCACAATCTTTAGAAGAGGCCTCCTTGTTCTCAAGTCTGTGATAACTGGAGAACACAGACTGAATTGATTCTGGTCAAGGCTGAGTCTTGAAAAGGACTCATGGGGAGATTTAAGAGTTTCAGCATCCAGGACAGCATTCATGAGAACCACATTGTAAGGCATTGACTTAACAAAACCCCAAATCTGATGAGAAAGGATTTAGAAAACATTAAGTTCAGATATGAGAAAACTGAGATCTAAAACCTGTAATATCAATTTAGTTGACTGCTCTTTCTGTGTTAAAAATTACGATGTTCTTCATCACTTATCCAGCTAATGTGTTCTCATCATTGTGTCTCTTGTAAGTGGGAAAAGAAGCACCCCAGTTAACTGCACCACAAAATATGGGTGAACACACTGGGTAAAGCAAACAAATAAACAAGCCCACAGCAGCTCTCTTCTCAAATTTAAAATAGGCTAACCACAGTTAATTAATTCATACTACATATCACATCATTTTTCCTTATGTACATATCATGGAAAAATCAGAAAAAATAGAGCAAAAAACCCTGCAATTTAATCTTGAAAGCTTTGAGATATGCTTAAAATTCCAGCTGAAAATGGTTCCTTGAAAGTTAATATGGCAACTTAACAGGTAAATTTCCCTTAAAACAAACTAAAGAGAAATGGGATTGATGCTAATGGAACTGAGGAGGGAATTTAATAGAGTATAAAAGCTTCTTCTGCTATCCCAAGCACAAAGAGATGTAGGAAACCAATCTAAGGTAATTCAGTTCATCACAAAAACACATTGTCCAATTGGAGGTACTGTGAATAATACCTTAAGGCCTGTCACAATAGATGGGAACAGTCTTTCTTTTATTCTTTTATTCTGAAGCAATCTCTTTGTGAAACTTTATTTGTATAGCTAACAATCTGAATGAGGGAGAGCTTGTGAGGATGTGTGCACAGTTATCGTTGCCAAGGAAACCGGGTCTTAATTTCTAGTGGCTGAATGCCAAGGAAAACAGGTTACAGAGGGAGAGAAGAAACTTCATATGACTGAATTTGTTGGAAATATTCCATGCGTTAAAGGGTTCTGCTTTGGAGTTCACAATTGGAAGAATGTAACTCTCCCCCTCTCTCCCTCCTTCTCTCCCTCCCCCTTACACTTTTGAATCAAATGCACTACAAATAACAATTTGATTTTTAGTTGATGCACCAAGATGGTGATTATCATTCACAAAAAAATTTAGATTTAAAATAGAATAAAAATAATGAGTGCTGGTCCCTCTTCAATTCCTGTGGAACTAACACATAATTATCCTTTTGACAGCTCAAACCAGCTCTGGGGAAAAGCCTATGGTTTCAATTTACAAGGTGGTTCTTGCCCAGACCTGGTATTCGTATGCTCTGTGCAGTATTATTTAGTGACTCACAACAGCCCTACTTTAACTGAAACAGAAGAGGCAGGAAGGAAGGAACAAAAACTTGCAGCTCCATACTCAAAAATACAGTTTCCCTATTGATTTATTTACAATTTGTCTGCTTCAATTTGGGATTGGGGGTTATATTTACCCATGGATTTATAGTTTAGATGTTATTGATGACTCTGTTATCAAAGCCCAGATCAATTGCAATCTATAAGTCTGTTGGCAAATCATATAAAACAAATCAGAAAGAAAGGTCAATCAGAGGGTACGATACGGGGAAAGCTGTGGAGGAAATGCAGCAATGCCTCACTTCCTCAGCAGCATCCAGATTCCTGAACAAACTGACTAACCTATAACCAAACTTAAAGTAAATTTTGGGTATTTGCGAATACCTTTAGTTCTCCTTCAGCTACGTAATGGAGGCTAACCCTGAAGAGTTCCTTTCCTTATTCTTGCAAAGGGTTCAGCGTCTTTAAAATTTAAATTTGTTATCTTTGGTTCCCTTTACTTTTTTCTGCTTTCGTTCTCTCTGCTGGAGTTGGTTGCATTCCCGTGGAACCTTCTGCGTGACCAAAGGACCGAGTCCTTTTTGTACTCGGAAGGACTGCAGCCAGGAGATAGGCAATCTAAATGAGATCGGCAGAGTCTTCCAGCAGTGAGCCACATGACAACAGGACAAAAGAATGTAAAACGTGTCCTTATACGAATGCTCCGCAGAGAAATACCCGAACACTTCTGAAACGTATCTTTGAGAAATTGTTTTATTTGAGGAAAAATAAAGGCTCTTCTAAAGATCACCAAATAAAGGAAAACTGGGCGCCGAAAAATCCAGTTTCTTCTTATCGCACTAGAATATAAATCTGCGAAAATAAGTGTGAAGATTTCAGAACTGCTGAATTATGCATTTAACCCCTGTGGCATTAAAAAATAAATATCTTGCAAACTTGTAATATTTAATGCTCTTCTATGTGTATAAGAATGGAAAAATTTATAGACTTGCAAGTGTAAGTACCATCATCTTCATTTTATGGATGGGAGAGAGTAAAGGGTGAGTTGGCTCTCCTGGGGAATCTGAACTGAGAGGGCTGCACTCCTGGAGGTAAGAAAGCAGCCAGTGGACTTTCCTGTTAGTTTGTTCCTTTGCTTCACCGTCTAGACAGGACCTAACGGAGTTTAATATAAAACACAATAGTGTGTGCTTTCTTAACATCTAGACTGATAATAATTCATTAGAAAAACTATTAAAATCACTTTCTGGAAAGATAGTTCTAACCTGTAAGACACAATTAGTAGCAACATAGTTTTAGGGTTATTAAAGCATCTTCAGAACTCCTAAAGAAACAAGTCTATATATACAAATACAGAGATTAGAAGAAGAAAGACCTCACAAGTATTTGTGCCTCAGTAGGTTCCATGTAAATTCAAAAACCTCACAGAAACAGTCACCTTGAGGGGTAGTTCTTGGCACAGTTGCTTTTGCATATAGGGAAACAGCATTGGTGCACTTGGGTGCTCTGTCCAAATTCACAAAAAGGCTCTGATGGAGTTGGAACCAGGGATGTCTGTATCTTAAGCTTTATTTTTCATTTATTTTTTTAAATTGTTACCATGCTCTCATATAGAGGAACAGCTCTGTAGGTTCGATGAGTCCATCGAATCATTCCTCCCCTGGAAAATCTTTCTTCCTGAGGGTGAAAAGTAAGTTATCAAAGAATGACACTAATCGGCTCATTAGTTGACTTTTCTATTTCTAAGCCATCTTCACAATACAACTGCAAGGGACATGTTATAATATATGTATGTATCTTCACAATACAACCTCAAGGGACATGTTACAATGTATAGGGACATGTTATAATGTATGTATGTATGTATGTATGTATGTATGTATGTATGTACCTTATTGTATACCACTGCATTTCAAGCTATTCTAATTTAATTTCATGACCTATGTTGTGGAGTGGGCAGATTATTCCTATATGCAATATGACTACTATTGTTTGTTTGCCGATGTCATAGCATTATTCAACCTGTCAAAATTTATGTGTCAGACCTAATGAGCATCATTTTGTTTTCTGGGTGTGGTCATTTGCATCCATAATCCTAGCTACATCTGAGGTTGTGGCAAATAAATCACAAGCTGCCTGAGCAACATAAGAAGTTTAAGGGCAACCAGGGCTCTAAGGCTAAAACATAAACATTAGAAAGGTCAGTAAATGTGGCTCACTGGACAAACATTTTTCACCCTCTATTTTTACTGTTTATCTTCAGGTGAAACTCTAAACACCTAGAGAGATACGAAGTCTCATGTTAGAATTTCCTTACCATTTTGGCGCTTACCTCTTTCTTAGGACCAATGTTAAACCACATATTCGGGAGGATCAATCGTACCATCAAAAGAAAGGGACCACTTCATAGGTCCAATGATTTAAAAAACAAACTAAGAGATGTAACAGTTCCCTTAAGAGTTAAACTTTAAATCACATAAACTTTTCAGGAAAAAAAAAAGAAACAAAACCCTTTGGTAATGAAACACAAAGAAGGACCATCTAACCAGAATGAACTTGACACCTTCTTTCCTTTGGCTATGTAAAAACAGAAGGCAATGTAGATTTGGTTTCAGCATCAACTTAACATCTGTGTCTATCTGCTCGACAGTGCCTTCTTCTCTCTCGCTCCACTCAACAGCAAGTATATTCTTCCCAAAGCCTCACTTTTTCTCAAGAAGAAAGGGCAGATTTCTGCACAGAAGGCATCTGCCTCAGGTAAGGGCAAACTGGTCCCTGCGGTGCTCATGGAACCGACTAAAATGCGCAGCACAGTTACAACGTGGGACTTGAAAACAATTTTGTCATTGACCTTCTGACTAAAATGAAAGGTAAAGATTTCTGTATTAGAGTGATACATCATTTTTAATTACCAAAAAAAAATCACCATTTGAAAATTCAATTTTAGGATCTAATAAAGTCAATTATGAGGTACACCAGATGTTTTAATCTAGCCTATTGTGAGTGTGCAGACAGCAAGTTATTTTTACAACGGAATTGTTATCTGTAATTGACAGTGCTGAGGATTCTCAGAGTGTCTGGAAGGACAAGCAGCATCTCTCGAGGCATGGACTTGGTTATAATCTCAAGAGTGTTATACACGTTAGCAGCCAGTAGTCCCTTGTCACCAGAAAAACTTCTAATCCCATCTACATTTGGAGTACCGGATCCCATCCTAGTACTTTGAGAATTATATGTAAAGTTAACATGGTAAAGTCCGCACAACTAAAGCTTATAGGCAGGGTCTAAAGCTAAACTTCAGAGGAGCTAATCTACTTCATCTTACAGAACGGCAGATCTTGGGTTATTGCTCATCAATGGTTGTTTGACGAACAAGTATGTGTAAAGAAAGGCAGATTTTTCTACATGCATTATGTTGATGATCATAAACATTACAACAGCTACAGAGTTCTATCAAAAGACAAGGAACCAGGTGAGGTAGCCCAAACCTGTAATCCCAGTATGTAAGAGGCCCAGACCAGAGGATTGAAGACAGCTCAGGGTCAGCACCTGCTGTAGGTCGAGATCTAGGCTAGTCTGGTTGACAGAGTGAAGCTCTGTCTCATAGAATGCGCATGCACACACGCACATGTGTGCACACATACATACAGACATGTGCACGCGTGCGCATGAGAGAGAAAGAGGGAGAAAGGGAGGGAAAGAGAGATATGGGAAGAGGGAGTGAGAGAGACAGAGACACAGAGACAGAGAGACTGACTGACTTTAGGTGCAACTTTATTTTGCTAAGTTATTTTATCTATTTCATCTAGATAGTCTTTAACTTTGCAGTGTGTACATACGTACATACGGGCTTCTCCCAAGGTTGTGCATGCCCTGCGTAGGTCAGAGGCTTACACTCTCACTTTCCACCTCAGTGGTCAAGGCAGCTTCTCTCACTGTTTTGTACAGGTTGACTGGCCAGCAAGGAAACAGGATCTGTTTGTCTCTATTCTCCAGAGCTAGGGTGACAGTCCAAGTCAATCTTTTCATTATTGTTTTTTAATTTTTGATAATAAGAAGGCATTACAACACTTCTCCCTTTCCTTTCCTTCCTCCAAACCCTCCCACATACCCCTCTTTACTCTCCTTAAATCCATGATCTGTTTTTTTATTAATTGTTATTGCATATCTGCATAGACATACATATTCCTAAACACAGCCTGTTGACTTCATGTCATGGTACCTGTACATTGACTGTCTTTTAAGAGGAGTGTGTAGGAGGGACTGTGGTAATGGTGTAGTGGGTACTCGCAGTTTGAATTCAGGCCTTCTCGCTCTCACGGCAAGTTCTTTTATCCATTAAACCATCACCAGGTCACAGACGTGATTTTTTTTTTAATTTACCCGAGTAAACAGAGATCAAATTTATTTCTTCTTGGTGAGTTTCAGATTGGTCTCTTCAGTGATACTCTGTTGACTACCTGAGAAATGGGACCATAACTAACGCTGCTGCTGGGATTGCTTAGCTAGGTTCTGGGGCAAAGCTTCAGTAAGAGGTGGAAGAGACAGGAAAAGAAACACGGGAAGCCAAGAAGAGGCCATGTTTTCTCCTCTGGTAAACACCCTGATTTGTCAATAAACTCCAGCCTCTATAGTGAGCAGATGAAGATGTGTCTAGCTATACTACCAGGGAAGATGGTTTTAATGAGAGTGATGTCTACTGTGAGGCAGATGGGTGATTATTACCTGTGCTGAATAGGTAGAAAGAAACGGAATCCCACATGGAAAGAAGGCTGAAAACCTCATTTCAAATCTCAGCTTTAGAGGAAAGCGTAGCACACCCACGGTTTGGAACCAGATAATATAAAGTCAAGTATACATACATCCTTCAGCTAAAACACTGGAGGGAGGAGGAGGAGGAAGAAAAATGTGTGTACTCCTACGTGTCTCCACTATTTAAGCATCTCAGGATCAGAGAAAAACCGTGGCAATCAATTCTTAACCTGTCTAAAGCAAGGCATTCTGTTGGATTACACTGAAATGAGGGGTGTATGGTTTCTCCATAATTAAAGATCACTATTGATGGGAGACAGGTGGGCATCTCAACAGTCTACGTTCCTAAGTGCTTTTGTTACAGAGAAAGCGACAAACAGAAATGCTCTCATACAGCACAGAAAAAACTATTTTATCCCAATAATTTGTGAAATATTTTAGTGGCATTCAGAAAATAGAAGGTACTAGGAATGTCAACCCAGATGTTGACACTGGACCCATATGGTTCCCTAAATGTTTTTATACAATCAAATGAGATATAACCTGCAAATATTCCTGGCTGACAGCCGCATTGCCATGGAGTGCCCTCCCTGGGAGAAAGGGCATCTGCGGCAGAGCGTGAAGGGGCACTAAGATTTCCAACAACAGAACTCAGAACTCTGGGTAGGGGACTATAAAAATGCAGCAATAAATAAATAAATAAGATAAAATTCAAGAGGAAACAAAAGGAACTATTCAAACCCATGAACCAAATGGTGATGTCAACAAAAGACTGTCATACAGCTTCAAATAGATGCACCGCTGGGAACAGTTACTTCCAAATCTACTTTCAGAGGTCTCATTGTTTACATTTCCCAGACACTTATAATTACCAGCCTGTTTATCCCATCATTTGTGATAAACACTCTCTGGTGGAAACTGAGTACAAACTGAACGGCACCTGCACTCTATACCAATAGGATCTTAGATCCAGATCATTCTAGCTAATCCTAACAGAGATGATTTAATTTTTATAATTGTGTTTATCTTTCTTTGTATGCATGTGTAGTTGTGTCCGTGTCTACATGTGCACAATGTATAGGAAGCACTCCCAGAAGCCAGAAGAGGACATTGGGTTTCCTTGGCCCGCAGTTACAGGCAGATGTGCAGACCAATGAACCTGGGTCTTCTGTGAAAGCAGGAAATGCTTCCAAGTCACCTTTGTAGCTCAGACACATCTCTCCAGCCTTCTCTACCATACCATGATTTAAATCATGGCGGCTAAATATTTAGAGTTTTTAGCTTAGAGAAAAGACAATTTTGGTGGAAGGCCTGAGAATATCCCTTTCCTATAACAGTCTCTGATGAGTTTTATCATTTTTATAACCAAATATGTGCTAGTGTATTCTGCGCTGTACATGCACTGGCTACATGACTTACAAAAAAAAAGTTCATTTCTCTAATACGTCAAAACTATCGATAATATTTTGTGTATTTGGCAACCACACAAATTGAAACTTAAAATAACTTTAACTCAATCCCGTTTTCTAGACTATTCACAGAAATTCAATCAGAGAAATATCTAAAATTCATGGCGATAAGAGGAAGAGAATTCTGCCCCACAAAGTGACCACTGAAACACTGAATGTCAGACTGTTTATGGGGCTCTACTACCTTACAGTGATGCCCCTAAAATCTGCTCCTTCATCCCCAAGCCTGAGTGAGGTGTTCCCTAGTGTTAATGGAAAGTTTGAGATGGGTAGAATAAAACTCTTCACCAACTGAGATCCACTACAGGTCACCTGGAGGGCTTAAAGAAATGCCACCCAGTTAGTGACTTGTGGCTTTTCTGACTTGGTGGAGTCAGACATACACTAAGCAGCCACAGCTCAGCGAGCAGCAGTCTTAAATGTGTGACAACTGAGCATGGAGAACTGCCAGGTAAGTGACAGGGTCTTACTATCCTCTGTAGAAAGGTCCTCCTGACCTTTACTGCGTCCTGTTTCTCCTGAGAGAATTAAAGGTAAAGAACAGGATATAGACATGGACTTAGCCTGCCCTGTGAACGAAGCGGAAATAATCACTTTAGAGCAGTGATTTCTCAATCTGCGGGTCATAATCCCTTTGGGGGTTGCATATTAGATATTTACATTATGATTCATAACAGCAGAAAAATTACAGTTATGGTTGGGGGTCGCTACAACACGTGGAAACTGTGTTAAAGGGCTGAGGTATTAGGAAGGTGGAGACTCGTGTTTGAGATCAACAAACTCCTCAGTTCTTAGTGGAGGGAATGAAGCTGAAGCTCCGGTGTGCCTGAATCTCTCTATAAAGTCACCGGCGAGTCTTTCCTTCCTTTTCACTCTGTCAACCGAGAAGAGGAAGCTAATGCTCCTTTCTCTGAATCTAGGGCCCTTCTCATTTGCTTGTCTAATAAAATAGAGTATAAATTACAACCTGGGATGTTGGATTTCAGTTCTCACAGGGATTACAGTGTTCCCAGTTGGGCTTGGGTACCATGTAGTGATCACATACATACCACTAAAGTATAAGGAAAGAGCTGCCTGAAGGAATACAAAGCACTGTAGCCCTGGACAAGATGCCACTGCTAACACCATATGAAGCAGATTCAAGCCCCTTCCACTCTTTTAGCTATAGCCAATGGACAAGGGCTATGTGTAAATACCAAACACTGTTATTTTAAGCCAGGCAATTGTTGAAAGGTTTGTTAAATTACAAAGCATAACTGATAAAGGATTTCCAAGCCCAGATTATTTCTGTTGCATGGTGTTGTCTTCTATAACTATTACTTTGGGGTTGACACATTTTACTGCGTTAAGGGGTAGTAATTATGTAATTGTACATTAACAAAAGTGTATGATTTAAAGGATTCTTATTATTTTAAACAAAAGAGCACAGACACTTATCCCTGCAAAGAAGGCATGGTTTTTAACCTTTATCTTATCGGTAAAGAAAGCGAGGGACAGAGATGTCACAGAGATGGCAGCTGGAAAGTTGTAAGCCTGTGTGCTTACAAAACTGTGGGCAGCTTCCTGGACCTTATGTTTAATTCCTGAGCGGCTCTGCCTGGACTTTCTTGTCACTGACATTCAACTGTCATGAGCTGGGGTGGAGCTCAGTGGTAGAGTATCTGAGTGCAAATACACACAACAGCTACAGATAGCTGTGAGAAGCATTTACTGTCTGTAAACTAACTGCATTGCTTTATCTGCAAGGCTGGGCTGTATGTCACTTCAAGAACTATCCTCAGAGACCAGGTGTGGATAGGATTTTAAGTTGCATCTTTCAAGGGCTGTGAATGTGAGCTTGGGGACAGACCTTGTGTGCGATCAGCTGAAGCATGTATTAGAGAATGTCTATTCTGGCATGTGAGGAAATGTATGTTCACTGGGCTTGGATCATTCTGGGTTCCTCACCTCCTAGCTATGAAAATAAAAGTGCCACTTCATTGTTGGTGTCACATTTGATATGATTGCAGTTTGATGTCCATTTAAATTCAGTGTGTAGCCTTTGCTTGCAAAGGGAGTCTAAATATCAAATCTCTACTTCCGCAATATCCATATGGAGAATCCATTGTCTAGTAGATGGGTAAATATTCCAGAATGATCTGGCTATGTGCCAGGGAAATTTGATAGTGTCACAGAAATGTAGATGGAATAATACTGACAGAGATCATCCAGTTTAAGCATGTGATTTCTCCTTTGGAGGAAGGATAGAGAGAACACGGGTGTGGTTCTTCTAGAG
The DNA here is from genome assembly GCF_000317375.1 of Microtus ochrogaster. NCBI lineage: Eukaryota > Metazoa > Chordata > Mammalia > Rodentia > Cricetidae > Microtus > Microtus ochrogaster. The sequence goes on from NC_022031.1 coordinate 33,501,342, forward strand.
AACCAGCTTGTAATTGACAGAGCAGGGCTGGATCCATAGTTTTATTTTTTAGTCAGGGCTCATCCTAGCAAAAACTGAGACCTTTCTTTATTGTGAATGGGAAGAACATAACAAGAAATAGCACTAATTAGTATTGATGATTAACAGGCACATGTTATAAACTCAAAATAGATATGGGTAAGTCAAACTTTCTGGCTTTTCTTTGTATATGGTATATATATATAGGTATGATAAATATGGGTCCCATCTAAACTCCTCTGTTTTTCTTAGAGTCTCAATTGCTACAATACATTGTTCTAAGTCCATGAGGCCGTTTTACTGGCTTATTGTGATCCAGGCATTCCTTCACCGTAGTCAAACCAATATGACAGAATGTCCTTTGTTGCCCATGATTGGCATACAGGTGAGTACTTCCTCCCTGCCACGTTCATAACATCTGCACACTCAGCACCCCGACATCATCCCACATGGAGCTGCTTGGCTCCCTGGGTATCCAACTACAGGAGCATCTTAGAGACAGTCGCACAGTTGGAGTGAGTCCTCGGAACAGACCAGATTTAGCCCTGCTGAGTGGATTGAAGAGCATTGATTTGACTCTTCCCGCCTCTGTCATTCTTAAAAGTAGCGGTGACTTATCAATTAAAAAGGAAAAAGTAAACCTGAAAAGTAGACAGCTGTATTTTTGGAGTTCCAAATCTATATGTGGATGTTTCTAGTCATTAAATTGTAGGAACTTAGTGAACTGATGTTCTGGGTGTTTGAAAAAAATAACCCATTCAAAATACTTGTTTTTTATATTAATATCATTTTTAGTTTATAAAAAACCATCATAATGGAGCTGGAAAATAAACAGAAGTACAAAAAAAGAGAAACGTATTCCCTCCATTTTTATAGAATGAACAAGGACTCTTTACAGACTGGCAAAATGACCTAGATATAATAACTTACATTGCAGTAAGCATCTATTTCAGTTGGCTTTCCCCCATAAAATTCAAGGAACCTTAGAGTGACCTCTCCGGGCTACTTCAGATGTTTTTAGGGTCTCATGAATATATTTATTGATCTTTAGGTAAACTCTAAGGGATTTTTGTCAGATCTGACATCAATTCTCATGTGCAGTGGAGGATTTTTCTAGATTTAGAGCTGGGCTCCAATTCTAACCACTGGTTTGAACTCTGGACCCTCTAAAATAGATCTTAAGGCTCCTCGTCAGCTTTCTGACACTCGCTGCTATTCTCTGGTTCAACCGTATTTGTTCTGCTATGACTACTGTGTTACTTTGGATTCAAAGAGGTTAGCTGTCCATCAGTCTGGCATCCATCTCTCGTAGCTATGAGAGGTAGAAGAGAATTGTTCATGTGGAAGGGGCTGTTTGGAGGCAGGCCCAAAGTTACCAAACATTAAATTCACTTTTTTCCTGATCTAAATTCAAGATTTCATGACCCACTTAGAGTATGGACACGGACAATGTTTTACTTTGGGTCATAAATAGCTCTAAAAATTAAGACATTGTTCCTGCATCAAGGAATTTATAACCTGGATGTGGCAAGTTACATACATGTATAGAGATAACCAATGACATCAGAAATCATATCAATAATATCATATATGTCTTTAATATAATACTATTCAGGATAAGTTATGGAAAGTAGAGGACAGGAAAATTATCTTCAGGCCAGGATGGCCAGTTTTTGAGGACTATATAACAAAGCAAGGTACTGTTTCTATTAGCAGATATTATAGGACAAATATGAATAAATCACAGACTGAAATACATGCTTCTATATTACTATGCAGTCATCCAGGCCTCCTGTGACAGGATGCCATATCTATATCCACTTCTGTTATTTCTCTCCAATGACAGTTTTTGCAATAACCAAGAAGGTGTGGTTGCAGTGACCATCCATGCGTACCCTTCCCCATTGCTGCCTTTCCTGATGTTTTCCTCTTAACATAATATTATGGTCCCATAATGCTGTTCTTATGTCTTAATTATAAAGATGAGAAGAACACTAATTTCTTCCTCTGGGAAGGAAATATAGTTGTAACTACTTCTAAAGGCTTAAGACTAAATATTTTAGTAACTAAATTTTGTAAATTCATGGACATAGAATTTAGCCCATGTTATTATCTGTGGCATCTGCTTCCATTGGTCCTAGGTTCTTTTTTTTTTCCAGGTTGTCATACTATTAATAGGTACATCTAAACTCTTAAATAAGTCACCATAAATATATAAATTGAGTTGAAACTGATTCAAAATCAACTGGAAGATAAAGTGGGATGCCACAGTTGTCTGAGTTAAGACACAAAAGATAAAGGGTTGGAGAAATGGGACTCACATAGATTCATGTGGTTCTCTCTCATGTGATTACGTCATTCTGCGGAGCACCGCACCCCCGTGTCTGTGCTCTGTGCGCTGGCACCCAGTTACCGAGCTTCGGGCAAGGGGCTGGGGATTGAAATACACAGACACACACAGACAGAGAGATAGGGACACGGGTCATCCTTGAATTCCCCAAGAATGCCCCCTTTATTGTGTTCAGGGGCAGAATATATAGAGATAGCCATGCCCCAGCCAAACCCATCAGAAACCACTCTCCTGCCATCAGGAACTCCCGAAGGTCTCCTGCTCAGAGCAGCTGTAGGCACTCAGATCAGGGGATTACAAGAAATTCAAGATCTGGGGTCTCACTGCTCCAAACATCTTTCCACCAAAGTATGACTTAGAGATGTTGCCAGGCAAGGGGGCAGATGCTGAGAGATATAGCTATTGCAATTATAACCATGTCTAGTACTTCACCAGACCATTTTCTTACCTATGATTAGGTCTGCAGATTGTCCTGTCGTTACATGGTTTTCTGGTAAAAGAATGTGAGTAGAACTTAATAGAAATAATTAAGCAACTTTTGTATTCATTTTTCCTCCTTTTTATTAAAGCCCATCATTTTTAAAAATTGGATTCAGATATAAGAAAACTGCTGCTACTTTCGGTCCACATGTTTTGATGTGATGAGGACTGGGTTTAGTCTGCTGTTTCTTGAAGTAGTGTGGACTGAGTCATTAAGATCTCAGATCATTTTACAGCTTCCCTTAGGACAGCGTACTTTCAAGGGAAAAACAAAGTTGGCATTGCCCTGTTTGCAGTCAGTTGACACTTATGCAAACAGTAGCACTCACTGTGCCTACACTGAGACTGTGAGCCGACACCCCTGTCTATCAAATGGTAATCACCACATTCATGAGGAAAGCTAAGTGAGCCGTGGGGAAGGCTTTCATCCCATACATTTTCTTTAAATATAAATATACCAAGAATAATCAGCTTAAATGTCACAAAAATACAGAGGGAGGCAGAACTATCCTCCTGCCTCATTATAAGCCACAAAGCAGGTGACCTTTCTTAAAAGGAAGATTATTTGAGCAAAATTGCTCAAGGAAGCTAAGATTATCCTATTCACAAGTAACCTTTGAAGACATTAAGATAAAAATCAAAATAAAGGACGTAAAAGATTAAAAACTTATTTCTGGAGTACTATTCAGAAGGTACTTGCATATTGAAAATATATCATGTATTATGCAATTACTATCAATTGTTTCTTTAAATGCATGAGGAATCTACTACAGCAGTTCAATATAAGGAAATAGAAAATAACTGCATCATGTCTATATTCAATGTCTGCTTTATATTCATAATTATGAACATATATGTTTAAGATCTGATTAGATATTCATGTAGAGCTGTCAATCAAAAGACTGACATTTAGACTCTGGGGAACACCCGGCGTAGCTGTATTAAATGCAAACCAGTAACATTAGTCAGTATTTAGGATTAAACCTTTGATGCCGAATATTCTTTCCAGATGAACTTAAATGGTAGTGAATTGTTGGAGTAGATATGGTAGATCACTGAACAGATGTGTATGCTAGTGTTTTCTCCATGGATACTAGTTATTTGTTATTTACTTATTTTTATAATGCATTAATTAGTTTTTTCCCCAACCTGATTACAGTTTCTCCCCACTTCCTTCTTTTGTCTTAGTCTTTCCCAGCAACCTCCACTACCCCTCCGCTATGTCCATTCCTTCTTTCACTTCAGAAAAGTATAGTCCTCCCATGTATATCAGCAGGCCATGGCATATCAAGTCGCAGCAAAACTAGGCATTGCCTATCCATTAAGGCTGGATAAGGCAACCCAGTAGGAGGAAAGAGTCCCAAAAGCAGGTAACAGAGACAGAGAAGACAGCTCCTATTCCCTCTTCTAGGAGATCCAGAAGAAGACCAAGTTGCATAGCTGTAACTAACATATATGCAGAGGGCCTAGGCCAGTCCCATGTAAGTTCTCTGGTTGGTGCACAAACATACAAACAAAGCATCCATGCACATGCAAATGCATACAATTTTAAAAATTAAATTTAGGGTTGCAGTTTTCTTGTATATATGTACAAGAAAATATATATATTACTAAAATATTCTATCATTACTCTTAGTATAAAGTATAATGAAAAATAATAATAAATAATATAACAAGAGTTGCTTAATTGACACAAGATAAAACAGAAAGGAAACTGCAATCACCACTAAGAGCAAGGCAGGTCTGAGCCCCCTGAAAAGCGACTGGATGAGGGCTATGTTCTGAGGCAGAGATGTCAGATTCCAGAAATCTACACACTCTGTTGAATGTGAGGAGTGTTTTAGAATGTGAGAACCAAATGTGTCCCTGCTCTAAATGCAGTACTTTGCATGAGGTATGCTCCAAGAAGGCCTCCGCCAACGAGCAGTTGCTAAGGCGATGATCTGATAGCAGCCTCAGATCAGAGAGAATGCCACAACATGTTTGCAATTATCTGTCATATTGCCTTGGACTTTGAACATGAGCGAGAGGACATGAAGTCATATGTTTAAGGCATAAAAGTGTTAAACAAATATGCTTATCTAGATAGCAACACTCAACTTGTGCCACTAAAAAGTTAAGTGTGTGTATTGGGAGTCTCTAGAGAAAATAACGCAATTAAAATACATGCAAACATATCTCCGCATATAAGTTGATAAGTATGTCATTTATAAGGCATGATTTTGAAGATATTTGTCCTAAGGAAATGGTTGACACACGGTGGACAGCTTTCAAGGTCTGCTGTCAAGAAGCTGGAGACTCACGTCAACTGAGATTTCAGTTCAACTCTCATCAGGAGCAGTGATGGCTTGACTTCCAATCCAAGTGTAAAGATGAGCGCTCCTACTGTCTATACCCGGAGTTCTGGGATAACGGCTGCATGTTGCCACACTCAGCTTTTATTAAGATCATTTAACAGAGAAGACCGATATATATATATATATATATATATATATATATATATATATTCTACAGAAAAGTATTTTCCCGAAGTCTGATTGGTTCTTAGGACAAACAGCAAGTCAGATTGAAGGCAAGTAGACAGAGATAAGCCTTAAAGACAAACTGAGATTCTCTTGCTTCAAATACACCCTGGTACGCCTTAGTTCTGTGAGCAGAGGGTGACCGCTCCATGAGAATTTATATAAAGTAAGCTACCCATAGTTGGAAAATTTGTCAGGTGCAACTTCTATGTTGTAGGCTTTTTTCTGCTTATTTCTTAATTTGTAAGCTTTCAAGAAATAGAAAATCCTCTAAGAGATAGTCATTATTAGCAACTAACTGTCAAATTATTTTCTACTAGATGCTTCATTAGCATTGCTGGGCTCATCCTTATAAAACCCTGGAAAGTATGTATTATCTCAGCTTTATAGGAAACTGAGTCTTGGGTTAATTAATAAGTTGGCTTTAATCGTTTTAAAACTTAGAATAAAAGTACATAGTGCACATGTTTTTATCTTCCACGTCTGCCTCAAGACTGTCGTCTGTGTTGCTTTCCTCTTCGGATTCAAACCAAAGCAGTGTTCAGTTCAGACTACCTCCCCGGCCCCTATTGGTTTTTTTCCTTCGCTTTTCCTTCAGCAGCATCTGCAGTAATTAGGGCTCCTTTTCCCAGTGAAGAGACAGAGCTGAGGACTGCACAGTGCGCTTCGTTTGCATGTCGGCTCCGTGCAAAGACGCTCTTCCAGACAACGAGTCAATGACAAAGCTGAGGATTGAAATTTTAATTCTCCCCTTCTCATCAGATGCAGAATTGATGTGTCTTTCTTCGTGAGACAATTTTTCATATTTGAATCGAAGATAAGTGATGCAGTGAGATAATGTAATTTCCTTCTATTGCCTGCAGCCTTTGATTAAAGAATTATGGTCTTGCTTTGAAAAGCCAGCATTTTTTTTTTCAGTGACACATTAAAATAATCATGAACTGCATTCCGCTTCCTCTTTGTAGTAGTTCTCATGTCCTTGAGCCTCTTTTAAGAACATCATATAAAAGCTTAATGACGCTAATATTAACAAGCATCTAAAACGCATGCCATAGTAAGCGAGCCTAAACAATTGATATAAACTCTTGCATATTCATTGAGTAAACTGAAATGTGGCCAGTCTGCGCAAGATTGAAATTCGACAATGCAATACCTTTCTCTAATTTCAAAAAGCAGGGGACAAGAAAAGATGAGAAAAGTATCAACTCCATCTCTATGATGTAAGGACTGTTATTTGTCTAAGAAATAGACAGGCTATTTTTGTCTAAATGGTCAATTTCACCAAAAGTTTGTCCTTTCATTATAAGTGATCCTCCAAAGGGCCTGGCTTCTGGGAGGGAGGGGTCTGTTCAGCCGTGCCTGAAGCTATTTTTCAGGTTAGTTAAGTATCAAAGAAGTTACAGAAGCCCTGCTGAGTATGTCATTATCTGCTACTGGTGGAGGGAGCCTTAGCCAGGAGACTCAGCAAGGCAGGGTCTGAACTTTCTAGTAAGGACTCCACTGCCACCTCAGTTTATTACTCCTAAGAAATCCCCAGAGACAGGACTTTGCCCATTGGCAATTCGCCCTTGGCCAAAGAAACCTTAGGATTCAACTCTTTCACAGAGCTAGCTGTAACTCAGCAGATAGAAATCATGTTTATAAAACATGTACCTGTGGTAGACAGATATGCACGTAGAACAACTTAGCAGCCCAAATTATGTGAGTGGTATATCTTCCTTTTCAGTGAATACCCTTTTCCTGTTATCTAGTTCCGATACCAGCCCACTCCTACTTTGATATTCACTGGGGCACAAACATAGGCAGCGAGGCTGAGAAGAACAATGTAGATTGGCAATTAGAAACGGCAGAAAGAGAAGAATTTCTTCAGTTCCCAATAGAAAAACTTCAATGCTTTCCTTGGCTATTATTAAATTCGTATCTTCCTACTATGAGATTTTATGTAAAATGTAAAGCATGTTATTGTCAGACTGTTTCATAAAAACTATAATAAGCCTTCACATGTGCATATTGAAAATCAAGAGATGTATCTCAAGATAAGTAAGATATAAGAACATATAAACTACAAGAGTAAGCATAGGGAAATCTACGGCTTGGTTTTAAAGAAGAAAGGGCATAATTAAGGTTACTTTTAGTCACCCAAAAGAACCATTGAGTTCCTTTTCAATTTTTTAAACACTTAATTCTGTGACAAATAATTAAAAATACTTATGTGTGTCATAGATTTAGGCACATACTAACAACACTGTTTGGCTCAATGCTATTTATATGTTATTAATATGTGCCTAAACTGTTGTTTGGGTAAACAGTGTTTATGTCAATTTCTTTACTCCATAATATATTTAATATAAATATTTACTTAAGAATATAATATTTTTAATATAATCATCATCAGGAATACAAAATTAAAATTCATATTAGAAATATATTATTCTGACGCTGAACCAGTAATGTTCAAATTAGCATCTGGTTGCATATCCTAAAGCATAAAACCTTTGTTACTTATTTAAAATGGATGAGAGAAAGAAACTCTGCTTATGCGATTAAAGCACAGTTAGTGGTTATTTATTTTTGAGATTAAAAACAATTTTTAGGGGAATAAAATCATGCTTAAACCATACAATAGAAAATATTGCCTCTAACCTCTTGAGCATGAAGATCTTGGCTGAGCAGCAGCAGAAATAACTCAAAATCTTGTTACTTAGTCTTATTAAGTATCAACGTTGATAATTCTAATAAGTTAAGGATACTGCCCATTGTCACTTCCAGAAATTCTTTTGCTCTCAGCTCTCTGTTTCTCTTTGTTTGTAAAGTAAACCCCCCTTTTTGTGGCCTTTGCATATGCTTTCCTTAGAATGAGTGTACTGGCTATATGAGTTACTAATTGATTTACACTAGTAATTTTCTCTTGATAAACCAGTAGCTTTATATCCTTATTTATCAGGAATTTTGTTATTTAAAATGTTATTCTAACAGCTTTCAATGTGATCAATTCCAGCTGTATTGGCCGAACCCCCAAATTTCTGGAAGTGCAAGGCCATGCACAATACTGTTTGAATCCTTCCTCAGCAGGAGTCAAGGCAGCATGATTCAGGGCTCACTTGTGTCTATAACTATAAGAACAATGAAGTGGGGTCTCTTTTGAATTCTTCAGCTTTGTGCTTTAATAGCCTGTTTAAACAATCCAAATTTGCTGCGTTCATTGAATAATTTGTTGCGGGATATTTGATCACTGTGTAAAACTCCGAGACTGTGCTAATAAAATTAACCTTGGAGCAGGGGGTGGAGCCAGCGACTAGTTGACAAGAATTAGCCATAGAAAGTGTGCTAGAGCCGGGTGGTGGTGGCGCACGCCTTTAATCCCAGCACTCGGGAGGCAGAGGCAGGTGGATCTCTGTGAGTTCGAGGCCAGCCTGGTCTACAAGAGCTAGTTCCAGGACAGGAACCAAAAAGCTATGGAGAAACCCTGTGTCGAAAAATGCAAAAAAAGAGATAGTATGCAAGACCCAGGAAGACAGATGAAAAGACACACAGGAAAGAGGAGGGAGGGGCATAGAGTTTTGAGATCTTTGGGTTTGGGATGACTGGAGGTGATTCTGTGAGCATCAGGTTAGGTAGGTGATCTCCTAGCAAAGGGTTAAGGGGACAGTGACTGAGGGAGACACCCAATGCTGGGTTTATGCTTCCATATGTGTGCAAACACATGTATATGTGTGCTGGCATGTACACAGTCCACCCACAACCCACACAAACACACATGCACACACAAGCAACTAATTCATATCCAAAGACATATTTCAATGGAAATAGGAAACCTTGTTGGGTGGTCATGGCACACTCCTTTAATCCCAGCACTAGGGAGACAGAGGTAGGTGAATCTCTTTAAATTTGAGGCCAGCCTAGTCTACAGAGCAAGTTCTGGGATAGGCTCCAAAGCAACAGAGTAACAGTGTTTCAAAGTAAAAAGAGAAGAAAGAAAAGAAAAGAAAACTTCAGTGAAATAAACAGTCATTCTTACCCGTCTTAGAGTCTTATATCAGATTTTAAAAGGTTTAAACTTTTCTGTAGCACATGAGCAGTTTAGAAATCAGACCTTTAAACAATTGTATAAACTCTTTTGTAGGAAAGAGCTGATGAGATATATTGGATGGTGTGGTGATATTTTGTTTGTGATCTAACAAATAAAGCTTGCTTGACGATCAGAGCTAAGCCACTAGTTAGCCATTGAGGCCAGACAGTGGTGGCTCACATTTAATTGCACCTCTCAGGAGACAGAGGCAGACAGATCTCTGTGAATTCAGGGCCACCCTTAGCTTCCTAAAAGAGAAGCAGAGCCCACACCAAGGTAATCCCAGCATTTGGGAGTCACATAGCTGTAATCTCAGCACTAGAGAGGTGAAGACAGGAATGATATGGCTGGGCGAAGAGAGAAATCTATGTGGGGGAGGAGACAGGAGCACAGTGCAGTCTGAATGTTGGCAGAAAGGCAGAAAGTCTGAGGATTTGTAGTGACAGATGCAGTCTAAGGATTCAGTCTGAGATTTAGTCTGAGGATTCAGAGGGACTGGATGGTCCTTTGGTCTCAGTATTGATAGAGGTTAAGAACTCTCTTTTGTTTCAGGTTTGTCCAGTTTGGATAGCATACCGTCAGCAATCAAGGCAAGAAAACGTTTTCTTTTCCACGAAGAAAGTAAACTCCATGTGGTTTCTTCGATGTCCATAATCTTCTCAGTATTAAATTGGTGCTGCCAGGAGCAAACACGGCTCATTATCATAAAAATAGAACCTATGTTATTAAACGTCTTAAATGCCATATTTGCCTGGCTAGTTCAGTTGGTAGAGCATGAGGCTCTTAAGTCCCAGGGTTGTGGGTTCAAGTCCCACATTGGGCACCATTTGTAGACTGAAGTTTCTGTCTTGCCTAGTTCCAGAGTCATGCAGTCCCAAATAAATGATTAATTATAAACTGTTTGACCTCTTGCTCAGGCTTATTACTAACAGGCTCTTACAACCTAAATTCACCCATAATTCTTGTCTATGTTTAGACACGTGGTTTGGTATCCTTTCTCAGTAAGGCATCGCATCTTGCTTCCTGTGCCTCCCGCTGGTGACTGACTCTCTGCCTTTCTCCTCTTCCCAGACTTTTTCTAGTCTGGTTTTCCCACCTATACTTCCTGCCTGGTTATTGGCCAATCAGCATTTTATTAAAATAATATTTGTGGCAAATCTTTAAAGTGTACTTACTCCACAGCAAGATGGCAGGTAAAGAAAGAGGTTAGGTGACGGTGACCAAATAGAAGGATAATAGATATAATTAGCTTTCATCTCTCTAAATATCAGTTAATCTCTAATGCACTTTGTTGATTGAACAAAAGGCATGGCATTATGGAAATGAGGCTACCTGCCATTCTTGAGCTTGGGGAGGAATGGCATCTATGCTAATTTTTGATGAGAAAAAAATATTTTTTTTCTTGGACTTTTCAGATATAAACTTATTTTATCTGCTACAGCACCTCTCAAGTTTGGCTACAAAGAACAATTCCAGGAGGTCTGTTAAAGATAAGAGTCCTTGGCATCTATAGCCACCTGCTGAGACACAATCTTAAGTGGAAGAACAGGAAGTTATAAAGTGCTACTGAGAATTTTGAGGCTCTAGAATAGATCTTAACAGCATCCAGAGTTTTAATATGCAAACATTTCTTAAAAGTGGATTTTAATGATGTTTGGGAAAATAAATAAGATACTTTTCTCCTGGAGGTCTTGATCAGTTTCACTGCCAAATAACGTGTTAACAGGTGAGGCTACACTCAGTGCTAAGCATTTCAGGCTGAGGAGATAGTAAAGCTAACAGCTGTAACAAAAAGAGTTCCCTCTGTGATTTTTTCTGTTTTCTTTCATGCCCGATGTATTCGTTGCCCTTCCCATTCATCATCACTGGTTAGTACTCTCTATATGTCTCCTTATACACATTAATGGACATGGACACACATACACACATACACACACGAACTGTGTATTAGAAAGAATATTTGTTATTTATCTTTCTGAGTTTGAATGACATCTCCGCATGTTTTCCAAATCTACCCATTTCCTGACATTTTCATGATTTCATTTTTCTTTATAGGTGTATGAAATCCATTGTGATATCTATCAGCTTTTCTTTTCCAAATGACTTCACACACTTCCACAGAAATCCTGCACTTCGACGTTTCTTTCTGCTCTATTCGCCACAACAAGGGAATGGAACACTCCAAGTGAATGGGCAAAGAAAGTGATTTATATGGAATTTTTAGTATTTTTTTTAACTTTTATTTCTCTCTCTCTCTCTGTCTCTCTGTCTCTGTCTGTCTGTCTGTCTGTCTGTCTGTCTCTCTCTCTCTCTCTCTCTCTATTTGTAGACACACACCTGTGGGACTTTGAGAAAAAATTTGAGAACTGATTCTCTTCTTTGGTTATATGGGTCTCCAAGGTTGACCTCAGTCTTCAAGGCCTGGTGGCAGCACTGTTACTCAGAGTAATCTCCCTGTCTGCTGTTTGGACTCTGGATCGCAAATCCTGTTCTATCTCAGCGCCTCCAGTTTTCTTCATGAGAGCACTGAGTCCTCATCAGCTGTGAGTTGTCGGTCGAGGCTTGGCCAGTGCCCTTCCAATGTTACTGCCCACAGGTGAAGAGTGAGCAATAGCTGGGGTGGGGGAGGCAGGCATGATGTCAACAGAGCAGATATAGCTGTGGCCCCTTTGCTCAGCAAACTGTGCTTTTAGGGTGTGTGAGAGAGAACTGGGGCAGGTACAGGCCATATAACAATCCTCTCCATCCTCCACAGCTACCTCCTGGTGGATGCACTGGACATGTTAGCGGTACCTACTCTGGGCTGTGGCAGTTCAGGTGGTCTCATAAGACCCAGGAAGCACAGCTCAGCATAGTAACCCCATGACAGTAGTGATACTGACATCTTTGTGCAGATGAGAAGGCAGAAGAACTATTCAGAAGGGAGATGTTTTGCCCAGTGTCACACAGATGTTCAGAACACCACAGAAGGGAAATTGCTTTTCAGAAGGGTATGATGACAGTCATATAATTTGATTTTCAGGAAGGCAATGCCAGTGTTACTGAATGTATTAATTTTTCTGTGATTTTTTTTTGTATTTTCTAAACTATGTTTAAACAATGTTAGAATTGTTAGGTTAGGGCCCAAACCAAAGGACTTCAAACACCAAATTGTTCAGAAGGAGGGGCTGAAATTCTTAAAACTATGCCATTGTCTTCAGAGGCCATAGTAGCCTAACACTCAGCCCGCATGAAGCCATTTCTCCAAACTGTCATTTCCCACAAGTTGTTGACATTGTTAGAAAACAGTGCGCACCCCAAGGGCTTGTCTTTTCTCACACTCCTGGCTGCTGAACTACAGGTCGAAAAGAGATAATAAATGCAAATACTAATAGGAAAATTAACAAATTAGGAAAACTACAAAATTATACTTTTAAAGTAGCTAATAAACACACCACTAGCTAGCATAATTTGGCAAAGATGGAGAAACTACAAATATTGATTGTAGTTGGATGAAGGGGGAATAACGAGAGATGCCACGGAAATTAAATTTTGAGAGCCTAGATAAAGTGATTGATTTTGCCGGGAAGACGTGAACTACCAAAATTTACTTAAGACGTGATAAAAACCCTGAACGGGTCAGTAATTATGGGGAATATTAAAAACATTGTCAAAGAGGAACCTCCGTAAAGCGTGCCACACTGAGCCTGGACTTTTAAATGAAATGTTTTAAGCCTTAAAGGGGTGAATTCATAATTCCAATGCTACTTATAGCTGTTCAGTTCTAAGCAAAATGCAAGCCAGTCCCTAACTAGTTCAAAATGTGGAAGTAACACTGTTCTAAATCCCGAGAAAGCAGACACTTCAATAAGTATGTTATCAAGAATTTCATTTACTGTGATGAATCGAAGCTATCCTTAAAAACTCCAGCATTACATAGCCAGAGCCATTAACATGGCCAAATGGGGCTGATTCTTAGAGATCTGAGGATCTTGGATCCACCACCGTAATAAATCCCTGGAGAAAAACTATAGAGTCTTATAATGTTCACAGATATTTGATAAAATCCAATATTCTTTCAGCACAATATTATTACTGAGGATTATACAGTTTTTCAACTAAAGATGAGTTTTTATTATCCACATATCTATAATCACATATTATGTCTACACATCTGAAGACCAATATAAAATAGCAAAAAAGTAAATTTGATGCTAATATTTAATGCGATTTTCTAAAAAATAAGATCAAGACCAACTATTGTTTGTCATTAGTGCTCATTGCAAATTTGAGATGTGCTGGCAGGTATAAGTAGTAAATAGTGTTATAAATCTTTAAATGCAAAATATATAGTAGACTTGAATTTGATATGAAAACTCAAAATTACATTTAACAACCTCTCAAAAAAAATATACAAGCAACATTATATAGACTGAGCAAGGTGTATTTCTGTACTTAGAAATATATATATCTGTATTTAGAAATGTATATGTATATATACATATGCATTTAGAATTATATGTGTGTATGCATATATGTGTATATATGTGTATTTGTATATATATATGTATATATATATGTGTTTGTGTGTGTGTGTGTGTGTGTAAAAACAGCCAATGAAAAAAGACCATAAATTTTAAAAAGAGCAAAGAGGATATATTGGAGGTTTTGAAGGGAGGACAGGGGAAAGGATGATGTAATTATATTAACTTCCAAATAGAAAATAAACAAGTTTTAAAATTTGTTGAAGAAATTTTGTGTCCAAATAAGTCTTCCCACCTCATCCCCAGCTCTGAAGCGGCTCATCTGCTTCAGCCTCAGCGCTCTCTGTTTCCATCTCCAGAAGATGACCATCCCATCCCTTCATCTCAGCTAACACTTCCTACAGGCATTCCCTGGGAACCCTCTTGTCTCCAAATCCAAGTACCCAGTCTCATCTTCAGCTCTGCAGCAGAGCACCTACTGTGACCTCTCTGCAATCAGTCCCAGGGGATAATGTTTCCCCTGGTTGCACACTCTACTTTCTTCCTTCCTGCGGACTCCCCAGCCAACTCCTCCCAGCCCATTCCCATCCCTAAGTGTCAGCTTCCAAAATCTAGAAGCATTCGACCCAGAGAACACCTGGCAGGATCTCAGAAACATTCTCTACCAGGCAAGCCACAATCTCCACAGTCTCCTTAGAACCAGGGAGGGCAACAGAAACTAAGAAGCACAGCATCCATCCAACAAAGACTAAACCCGAATCACACCTAGAATTACAATCATTCAAAGTCCAGATGCCCAGATACTAGTGTAAAAACACAATCGACAATAGCAAGAACATATGTCTCTACGAGAGCTCAGCTACACCGATACAGTAGGCCCTGAAAAATGCAATATAGCTGAAGCCCAAGACATGGACTTCAAGATGGCCTTTATAGATATATTATTTATGCCCTTAAAGAGGATATGAATAAATCCATCAATGAAATCTATGAACACACAAACGAACAGTTCAAGAAGTGAAAGCAGAAATGGAGCAGTGGAAGAAAGCTCAAACTGAGATAAAATTAGAAATGAAAAATTTAGAGATTAGAACAAAAACCTCCGAGGTAAGCCTCCCAACAGAGTGCAAGAGATGGAAGAAAGAATCTCAGTTACTGAAGACAAAGTGGAAGAAATGTTAAGTGTAATGGGCAAAGAAAATGTTAAACGTAAAAAATCCTGACACTGTATCCAGGGACCAAAGGCTACTGTTCTGCCAAAGGAAAACATGACCTAAAGGACTCCCAATGGCATCCTCCTGTACTCATAGATCAGTGCCTTGCTGAGCTATCTTCAGATTCTTCCTACTACAGCAAACGGGAACAAATAGACCCACAGGCAGATGATATGCAGAGAGTGAGAGACCTTGGGACACTCACTCTCAATGGGTGGTTCCACCAAATCCTTTCCCTCCAGGTTCAGGGAATTCGGCAGATGAGGAAAGAGTTTAAGAGACAGATGGATAGAGGACACCAAAGATGGAAGGTCTTCTAGACATGATGGGACTGGAACACATATGAATTCATAGAGACTGGGTCCTAGAGCGGAGTGAAGCTGGCGCACACTTCCATCCCTAACCCAGAAGCCTGCTCCAGTCTTAACTACCTGAAAATGAAAAGTTAGTCTTTGCCAAGGGAGTCTCAGGTGAAGCCAACCACTCCCAAGCTTCGACCCCATGCCCAGCAGTAGAAGGCCAATAGAAAACCAGCTCAATGGCATTTTTGGACATTCCTTGTCTCATAATGTTGTGTCAGGGATTTTTTTAAAAACCTTACCAGCTTTTGGTGTATATAATGAGGCTTCTAGTTCTGTGTTTTTAGGAGACTACTGTGTGCAAAAATATGTCTTTGCGTAAGGGGACACAGTGACAACATTGTCATGGGTTAAGATTGGTGCAATATGAGAAGGAATATTGCACAGTAAATTGGCTACAAGTGATGATAAATCAGGACCCTTCCAAACCAATGAAATGCTTTCTGTTAAAATATATGTCTTTGCATCTATCTATCTATCTATCTATCTATCTATCTATCTATCTATCTATCTATCCATCCATCATCTATCTATCTGTTTCTTAAGCCTTTTTCCCCTTCTGTTTGTTTTGTCCTATCCTATTCTTTGTTGTTTTCTTTGATCTTATCCTAACCTATCTTATTTCATTATTATCCTTTAATGCCTATTTGATTTCTAAGGAGAGGCAGAAAGAGCATGAATCTGAGCAGCAGGAGTAGTGGTGGGGGACTTGGAGGAACTGGGTGGGGAGGCATAATCAGAAGGTATTGTAGGAAAAACTTTTAAGAAAAAAGTTGTAGACTAAACCATGACTCACTAATTTTTTTTAAAAAATATCCTGGTATGGCACTAAAGCCACAACAATTAAAAATAAATTTGCCACAAAATGGGAAATTTTAGAAATTATATACTCATGAAGAATGAATAGATAGGCATTTTTTTGTCTTGGACTAAATAATTCAATTTTATAAAGGTATCAAAGTCCCCTTTGTTAACCTAGAAATAAAATGCTTCTCATTCCATGAAAGTACAAAGTTGTTTCAAATTTTCTTTAGAAAAAGTAGCACGCAATAATTTGTGAACATCTGTTACATTTTTGTGAGGGCCTCATAATTCTCTGAAGTAAGGAAACGCTGGAGTGATTAGGAAAATGCTCGTAGATTAACGGAACTGAAGTGCAAACAGTACAAGAATACAAATACAAACTGCACTTTGAACTAGTCAATACTATTGACTCGGCGTCCGGATAACTGGAAGGTCTTCCAGAGAAGAAAGCCAGCTTGGCCTTTCTCTCTGTGTCCTGTTATTAGGAAATGGGGCTTCTTTATTCACCATCCTGCACCTACAGACATCAACTTTGCAGCAGTATAAAAATCCCTGTCTTTCCATAATGAAAAGGATGCTTTTGGATTCTCACAAGTGATAGTGTCGGAGAGAAAGCACAAGACTGAGGCTGCACTCTGCAGCATTGCCTGTGAAAGCAGACCTCCTAAGTGCCCTCTAACTACACGTACCCAGATAACAAGTGCATCTTAATAGTTCCCTACGACTGGAGCACAGGGAACACAGCTGGGTTGGGAAAGAGGTGATTCTTCTTCAGTGAAGGAAATTAACAGAGAAAGCAGAGCAGAGTTTGCTTTACTTCTTCCTTTCAGAAGAAGTTTTGAAATAATTTGTTCTATTTTTCCGTCTGTACGTATCTTGTTTCTAGAAGAAAGGAAAATAAACGCTCCTGTCTTGGAGTGTTACTGGTTTATTTCTCCCTGTAAATCCCAACAAAGAAGTCTTGTTCTTGGGACTCTTTATTTGTATATTATTAGTGCTCAAATCTCTGGGTGCGTTCATACATATTAAAGGAAATCTGAGCGAAATCTCTAAGAAATGGACACAAAATAGTTTTTGGCTTTGGAAAAACAAGTGTATTTCAGTGATGTACTCAATTACAGCAAGGACCCAAGTCTTCCATTCTTAAATCTCCACAACATTTAACAACGTGGGCATGGCTAGTGATCCAGGTGTACTGAGAAACGTGTTTAGTTATGTTACACCTACAAGGTCTTTCTGTGCTCTCACTTAAGGTCCCCAGTGTGCAGTGCCAGGCAGCCCTGTTTTCTTCTGTCCGTACTTACCTTCTTCTCCATTTTCTGATTGTCAATTGGAATGATCTTCACAAAACACAAGCCTGAAAAAGAGCCCTTTGCTGGAAAGTTCCTCTGCATGGAAGTTACATGCGCAAGAATCACACTTCACTAAAATATCAGAATAAACATCAGGACACAGGCTGGGTTGAATAACTGTGAATACTTCAGGCAAGAGCATGCCTGGGTTTCAGGAAATAGATGGGGTAAGGCAGACTATGTCCTAACTTGGTGTTGAGAGCTGAGGCCTTTCAGAAGTCCTCAGGTTATGGAGGATGGATGAGATTGGGGAGTCCTTCTACCCTCCCCACCCTCTGAGGACTCACAAAGAAGATACTATCTATGCAGCAGGAATAGTGTCTTCAGCTGATCCTAGACCTGCTGGCCACTTGCTTTTGGCCTTCTTAGCTATCAGAGCTTTGAGAAAGATTTCTTTTGTTTACAAGCTGTGAAGCCTGTGTGGTATTTTATTGCAAAAGCTTGATTAGACAAAGCCAACTAATTATTCTTGACCTCTGTACTTTCACAGGGATTATTCACTACCATGGAAAGAATTTCACCGCAGCAAATATCTAAGAAATTTGGAGTATGTTTTCCTTGTCTGCTGGTTCTAAATAGCTCATACAAACTTAGTAATTTCATTTTGACGATGATAATATGCAACATGCTGGCTTTGAGGTGAACAATATCCTCCTTAAACCAGGGGCAGGACACAACATGCTTCTCCATTAGAGACAAATGAGACTTAAAGTAATTCAATAGGATGATCACTCAAATGAATAGTTCATAAAAACCTTCAAGATATAATTACACTGCTAGAGAAGCGGCAGTCCACAAGGCAACACACTGCACATTTCATCTGCTTTCTCCTTTGTCTCGGAGCATCCTCTCTGCGATTCTGCTTCATCCAAGTTCTGCAAATCAAGATCAGGCAGACACTGACTTAAGTTTTGCAAGGAGAACCAGAATCTCTCAAATCTCAGGTTCGTCAAAATATAATTAGTGCAGGATTTTATATGACATATTAAGGAAGAAAATGGATAATCTGCCCTGAGTGTAGGAAACGAAAGCCTTTGGGGTATAATTTATCAGTAGATGATAATAGATGGAGAAGACTCATTACATTAGGTGGATGAGAACCTACCGACTACCAAAGCGTAAATTGTTTATGGGAACAAGGCTCTATCTTTGGCTGCCTGGATAAGATGTCGCAACAAGGGTCATGGTGCTAATGTATATTTGTAACTTACTGGTCATTTTCCAGAAATCAAATTGTGGATTTTGTGTGTACATTATCTTAAATTCTACAACTCAGGGACCCCCCCCCCCTATTTCTCTTTTGAAATGTATAGATTTTCCTAGACCACAAAACTTGTTTTATTGTCCAGTTTTATTAAAGCAGGGTATCTATGTAGTCCTGGAATAAACTCTGTAGACCAGGCTAGCCGGGAAAGAGATCCACCTGCTTCTGTCTTTCAGTGCTGAGACCAGCCTTGATAGGGCTAGATCATCAAATTTGAACTAAGCCACTTGTACCTTTGCTGTATTCTTTTTCCCCCTTGTGTATAAAAAACTAGCATAATATAACTGGACCATTTCTCTATCTTATTCACGGTTCCTTGTTCACACAGAAACTTCCTGCTAAATGTTTGATTTTCCAAGCCCACTGCATACAGATATGAGTCCAAAAATGAATATCTAAGATTTATGAAGCTGGACAACCTAAACTTCAGCCTTTTTAGGCAGTGTGACCCTGGAGTCACTTTAGTGTGACTCACTACTTAACACCCTGCAAACAAAGAAAAAAAATTCAGTTTTGAGACTGCAAAATTGAGACATGGTGTGGGGGAGGAGATACTGGACACACAGACTGTATCCATGCACACCGCAAATCTGAGGAATGGGGGCACACACAACACCGTGCTAACCCTGAGTCTCAGAAACAAGGAGACAGACTGCACTTTACACAGCCCAAATCTGAGAAATGGGAGAGAGGTCCGGAGGGGCAGACTACACCCATGCAAACCTAGACTCTGACGACTGTACTAGTCTACCATCACAGAGTTTTGGGTTTTTATTTGTTTTTTTTTATTTTTTCTCACATTCTCCAGACACTCTATCATAGTTGTCTAACTTAGGGCTCCAGGTTCCCATCAAATTTCTCAACGGAACATGTCTGAGGAGACCAATTAGAAGTATAAACTGTGAAGGGCCAATATGGACTTCCTAAGTAAGAGAAAAGGTGCAAAGGGAAGGTAGGAAGGGCGAGGGCTGAGAATTCTTCACACACACACACACACACACACACACACACACACACACACACACACCCCATTCCTTCCTTCTTCCTCACTTTCACAGTCCTTCCTTTAGCTCACCCTTCCTTTCTCTTTCACAACTGGAGGAGGATTTCCCTGAGGGGTTCTGTGAAGGAGGAATAACAGGCAAGGCTGTGGGTACGAGGAAGCTTGTGCTATATTACCCATGTAATGAGGAAGGGTAATTGGCAGAAACAGTGGGAGCTGCCCTTCCATTGAGCATTGCTCAGCGCAGGTGCACAGCAGTTCCCAAAGCCTTCCTGTGGAGGGACTCCCCAGGGAAGGCTATGAATTTACAGCAGAGACACAAGCACTGTCCTTCACAGAGAATGCTGGGAGGAGGACTCGGTAGCTCAAAGTTTCAATTCCACTGTAAATATTTATGAAAGGCTGCCTTGAAAAACACACCTTATTTACTCAGGCTATTCTTTATCCATTTGCTTTGCCTTAGGGTCAAAAGAAAATAATAAAAGGGGAACAGTAAAATGCAACTAAAAGGAGGGAAGAGAGACTATGTGGGAGAAACACAGAGCTGACTAATTGCTATATTCATAGAAAAGTCTTCATTTTCACACTTGGTTTAGATAGGCAACAAATTGATTTGTATATGTATGGTAATGTTAACTACACATACAGTCTCTTGTTTCATTGCTTGAGTTGCTAGGTTTTTATATAATAAAAAATATTTCAATTTGGGCTTATGGATTATTTAAAAGTGATCTAGACATTATTTCCTCTTAAATCTAATTAATTTTTAGGTAAAGATGGACAATAGGAGATTTCATCATGCTATTCGAATTGGCATGAAATTTAAAACGTATTGATTATTTTAGAGATTTTTCACTGACTATCTTGGGCTATAGAAGATTGCTAAAACCATAGTAATGGATGCCACAGAAGTGCTAGAAATCAATGCTAGTGTAGGACTATACTGATGTGAGTGAAATATTATTATTTAAAAAATTCTTAAAGATACTTTGAGCAGCCCAGTAGTTTGTTTCTTAAGTGGGGGAAAATGTTAAAAGGTATTGAAAAGTAATCTGCATAATTCAGATGGGAATCAGATATGGAATGAATGAAAGAAATGTGTAATTAGTTCTATAATCTGCCCCTGTTATCTATTATTAAATAAAGCATATAACAATAATAAGGAGATATACTTAAATAATAAAAAATAAAGAGTATAGATCATGATGCTAAGTTACTTTGCCTGTGGGTCATACTCTGTTTCTTGGAGTAATTAACCCTGCACTTTTCCATACTGCCACATACCACACACAGCCTAATATTGTACCTAATGAAATCCAATTTGTCCGTTTACAATTCCCTGGAGTTGTAGCTTAAACGCTAATAATGGCTACCCCTCCCCAGGACATGTGTCTTGTCACTCAGTGTATCCATATTCTGTATGCTACCTTCCCATTAGTAATTTAGCAACTCAGTTAATATTTTAGCTATAGTGTTGTCAAAGTACTTTTTCTCAAGTATTCTGTATCTTACATAATAAAAGTTAACAAACTAAGAAAATACTTTCTATGTATTTCCTAGCTGAACTCAGAAAGAGCCCACAGAACACATTCATAAACCGCTATCTTCATTTTACACATCTGTGTGCTAGGACCATTTTAAACTAAGTGTTGAATATTTCCATTATCATACATCGAGACCTAAATAGCAAATCCATTATAAAACCTGTAAGGTTCTTCATTAACAAGTATCTATATAGGGAAAATTCCAGGGAAGGATGAAGAGAAGAATGTCAGGATCTCACAGGCTAGAATGCTGAATCTTGATCGTCTTGCTGATAATTTTCTCAAACTCCCCTCCCTCTAAAGCTCTTTCCTTTATCTCCACTAACTCTTTATTTATTTTGTTATTGAATCCAGTTTGATTTTATTTTTGTCTCTTACAGAACTCGCATGTTTTTCGTCCTCCACTAGTGGATGATAAAGAAAGGAATTGTGGGTAAGATGCAGTCTTTTGTCTATGCTCCTTTTCACAACTCTTATCTCTCAAGCAGTCCTGAACTGAAGTAATGGCATGCCAACTTCCTGGCATCCAGCACAGGCGACTGCAAACTTTTTGGAGCCATCCTCTTTAATTGCAACCATTATACTCAGCTCCTGCATGCTCAACGGTTTTAAATTGTGTAGGCTGATGGCCCCAATCAGCAAAGACAGTTCTCCTTTCAAAATACTCTCATTGATTGTAATTTAAGAGAAAGCTTAAGGATTTTAACTCTCTTTTTTTTTTTGAAGAAAAAAAAAAGCACACAGAAATGAGTGAGAAGCTTTAGGATGACTGGTTCCCATTAGCAATTAGAAGCAAAAAACAAGTAGGCACCCAATAATACCCTGACTAAGTTTATGCTTCTTTTCCCTGTATTCTTCATCTTCAATTCCAAGAAGCTACAGTAAGCTACTCTCCTCACAGTGCATTTATATCTGCTATTTTCCCTCTTTCACTGCAGGACTTGATGCTGTGCAGCAGATAGCCGAACTCTAGGGGAGTGGAAAATTGGAAAGTTAGATATAACAGTAGAAAAAAATGAAAGAAAAAAGTCTTTTTATTGAGGCTTAAAGAAATAGGCCAATTTTGGGGTTATATTCAGAGACTAGAGACGATAAGGGAAGTGACTCCTCTAGCACCATGTGAAGAAGGTAACTTCCCCCAGGGGTCAAGCATGAGATGGGAACACTGGTTTAATCTTTTCATGAATAGCCTATAGAACAATGGTTCTCAACCTATGGTTTACCATCCCCATCAAACGACCTTTTCACAGGGGTCACATATCAGATACCATGCCTATCAGATTATGAATCATAACAGTAGCAAGACTACAGTTATGAAGAAGCAACAAAATAAATTTATAGTTGGGGGTGACAACAACATGAAGAACAGTGTTAAAGGGGCACAGCATTAGCGAGGCTGAGAAACCACTGCTCTAGAGAGACATGGGTTATCAGTCCAGGTCTAGGATTACCATATATTACAAGTGTCATGGCATACTAACTTTTTGCCTAGAAAGTGGTTATTAGAATGTTTCTACAATGTAAATATAATTAGTAAAAATCCAATGCTTTAGAAATTTACTTAATATGGTCTGAATACATTAAAAGTCTAATATATACAGTGCCTGCTATAATATGTTATGTTGTTGTATTGGGGGTGGGAAGTTTCCAATAATTTAGAGTCAAATCGGTTAAAACAATAGAATTAAAAGTTAAATAATTTAGAATTAAAATGTATATGAACAATTTATTAACTCTATATAGTTACTAAGCTCAGAGAAATAATATGCAAATTGGAAAAAGTCTGCATTAGACAACACTGATCTCTTTTCAGTACAATAAAGGACTATAAGGGAATCCTTCACAAGCTTTCATTGCAGGTGCTTTTATATTTCTGCAGGGCAACAGAACAATGACAAAATTCAAACACCACATTTCCTTCAAGCTATTCCAAAGACTGTTCAGTTTAAGATTTGGCTTAATGTGCCTGGCAGCTGCTTGGCGTGAGCTGTGACATTTCTAAAATGAGAATCCACTCAGAATTATAAGCCTTTATTCCTGCTGTAAGTATAAAGGTATAATGGAAAAACTGTTCCTATCTTGAAGACTGAGAAATATAGTATGAAGTCAACACACAGTGGGTCAGAAATAATGCTACAGTAAGCAAATCACTTGCTTTCAGTTCGTCCAATGCCACTTGCTTGTTAATTCTTTTCCTCCCCCTGAGATCAGAAGACATTGGGCATGTTCAACGTGTTGGTGGAAGACAGAGACCACTTGTTGGTTCCCGGCCGCCCGGCTAGCTTAGACCCAAAATAATGACACAGAAACTGTATTAATTAAATCACTGCTTGGCCCATTAGAGCTAACTTCTTTTTGGCTAACTCTTATATTAACTTAAACCATTTCTATTAATCTGTATATCGCCACATGTCTGTGGCTTACCGGGTAAAGTTCCCAGTGTCTGTCTCCGGTGGCTTCATGGCTTCTCTCTGACTTCACCCTCTTTTCTCCCTGCGTACAGCCTAGCTTTTCCCACCTAGTTCTGTTCTGCCATTGCCATAGGCTCAAAGCAGTTCTTTATTCATTAACCAGTAAAAGCAACACATAAACGGAAGGACATGCCACACTATCAAAGTGATGTGGTTGTAGATACTGCTCTTCTTCTCAATCACTATGCACTCCTTGCTACTCTTACATATCACTGTAGTCTCATATTCCTTCCTTCCTCCTTCTCTCTCTCTGTCTAACAGATAGATACTTTCCAAATAAACATATGGGCTCCAAACTAATTATTGCTAACCCATGCATATAGACAGTAGTCCTGATTTTGCTGCCTGTAATATATCCTTTTCTCAGAATCTTTCATAGCACCGTGTACTACATTTAGCACAAATGTCACATTGTCAGGTAACCACCTAAACACTTTCATCTTCTGCACAAAACCTCTGTGAAGGTAGAAACCATATTATGCACCTATCCCAATGTGTGTTCTAGAAAAGAAAATCAATAAATCCTTATTACATTAATGCTTCAGGACTCAGGCATTATGGTTCATGATTATAATCATAGTAGCCCAGCGTCCAAGACAGAAGGATTGCTACAAGTTTGAAGTCAGCTGGAACCACAAAGTGAGTTCTAGACCAGACCAGTTGGAATGAGCTGAGAGAACATTATGGCCTCCATAGGCTCATGTATGTGTATGCTTGGTGCTCAGTTGGTGAACATTTGGGAAGGATAAGGAGATGTGGCCTTGGTGGATGAGGTGTGTCACTGATCTTTGGCATTGAAGCTTCAAAGGCCCACTCCAGGCCCAATGTCTCTCTCTCTCTCTCTCTCTCTCTCTCTCTCTCTCTCTCTCTCTCGCCTGCATATCAGGATTTAAAGCTCTCAGATTCTGATCTAGTGCCACACCTTTTTGCTTCCTGTCATGATGATCATGGACTAACCCTCCAAAACTGTAACAAAGTCCCCAATTAAGTATTTTCTTTTATAGGAGTCACTTTGGTCATGGTGTCTTTTCATAATAATAGAACAGTTACTAAGATACCATGTATGCTTTTATGCATGCCTGTATGTCTGTAATTATCATCTATCTATCTATCTATCTATCTATCTATCTATCTATCTATCTATCATCTCTCTCTCTCCCTATATATATCTATATATATATCAATCTATCTGTCATCTATCTATCTATCTATCTATCTATCTATCTATCTATCTATCTATCTATCTATCTATGTACATACCTACCTACCTATTTATCTACCTATAATTAGGGTAAGAACTTTATAGAATGTCTTGTTATTTATACTGAAACCTATTCATTGAATGAATGAATTAAATGCCATAATGTTCCAGTCAATTCAGGCAAAGAAAGTATAGAATGGACAATGATCAATAGAAAAATAAAGACTGTAATGGGGGTAAAAGGTAGTGTCATTTCCACTGCATGAAGGAAAAAGGATTTCTTTCTCTTCTGCCAGAACATGGTGTTGTCATGTAAGACTAAGACTGAAGTAACTGGACATTTGAATCACATAATCCATATGAATATGAGTTTGGGCCCAGGTATTTTAAAGCAAATTTGTGATTATCCATCATGACAGAACATTCAGATGAGAGATTGCTCAAACAGTGTAAGAGAAGGCACTCCCAAACCAAGCCTATACATACATAAATCAAATTGTTGGCTAAAATTATAAGCAAGAATCTAGAATAAGAACAAGTAATGAAGATGGCACATATAATGGCAATCCATCTATGTGGCCAATTAGTTGCTCTTCTGTCATGTAGTGTTACTTAAATTTTATATTAACAGGTAAACATATACCAGGTGATCTCTAAAAGTCATATTCAAAATAAAAAAACACAGGAATTTGCTAATTATCCTATTTTTTTTTGTTATTGTTAGAAATCTAAAGTTTTATCAAGCATAATGGCCTGGGTCTGAAAATGCCTGGGATAAAACTGGACTCGCTGAACATAGCGGACAATGAGGACTACTGAGAACTCAAGAACAATGGCAATGGGTTTTTGATCCTACTACACTTACTGGCTTTATGGGAGCCTAGGCAATTTGGATGCTTACCTTACTAGACCTGGATGGAGGTGGGTGGTCCTTGGACTTCCCACAGGGCAGGGAACCCTGATTGCTTTTTGGGCTGATGAGGGAGGGGGACTTGATTGGGGGAGGGGGGAATGGGAGGCGGTGGCGGGGAAGAGACAGAAATCTTTAATAAATAAATAAATAAAAATGATAAATAAATAAATAAATAAAATATTTCCAATTGTAAATTATACCACATGAAGAATATACCTATGATATCAGATGCTATTTCTCAAGAACTCTTCTAACAAAAAATATAATGAAAGTTGAGCTAGGTAAATTATCTCAGTTTGAATTATTATTTAGGTAGATATGAACTACCTATGTTTTGGGCCCTTATATAACTACAAAAGAAAATAAATTGAGAAACTAAATATAAGTATTACTAGAAATTCAATAAAATTAGAATGAATAAAGAATAATTATTTAATGTGAGACATATTGCTAAATGATAGTTTATATATTTAGAAATCTATTCTAAAAGGAGATGATGAAAACCTGTTCTCTCAGAAATAGTCTAAGGGGAACTTTTATTCAGAGATACACTTTTGAAGGACGTGTTGGAAACGCTTAGGGCAAGTTCTGAATTAGTTACATCTGAAGTGCAGGACAAGACGACCTGAGATGTAGGTATGAGAGTGCAGTGTCTGTTCCACGAGTCATCTGCATTAGCTTTCATATATCTAGGCTACTCAGATAAAACTCCCGCCCTGATTATCATCTGTATTCTGCTTCTTATGGTGAAGCTCAAGGAGAAAACATACCTAGGTATATAGGTATTGCCTTTTCATCCAGAAATAAACACATGAAAGCAAAGATGATTTATTATCTACACTGCTGATATTTCTAGTTACACACACCCAGACGTGTGTGCACACATGCAATACACACACATACACTCACACGCACGTGCGCACATGAAATACACACACACACACACACACACACACACACACACACACACACACGTACACATACCCTGAAATCTGTGTAGCACTTTGCTGAAACAGTCCCTTATTTTTCCAAAGTAAGTTCAGCAGTCTTCAAATATACTAGGCACACCTGCCTTTTTAACTCCTCAAGTAGTACGCATGGTTTACATATCTTCCATAGCTCAGCCCTCTTATGCCACACCTTCCATCTAGGATGTTTCTTCCTGGAAATTTTCCTTTTTAGAAGTTTTTAGAAGAAATTTATCACTTCCACATAAGACATCTGTGATAAGTGCAATTTGCCCTGAATTAATTATGCATTTTATTACATAGGATTAGAGAATGTCGTTTATATGTCAACAGCAGTAGTCTTCACACTAAATTTTAGTTCTTTTCAGGTAGGATATATAATGTCTGCTAAGTAGTTATATCCTTAAACGTAAAATAAACTACATTTGAGTGCTTGAATTCTCTTCATCAAATCAGTTGTGTTCATTAAAGTGTTAATATTCTGAATTTCTTAAAAATCTGACATTTATATACTTTGTAGTTTCTATACTTTTTTGCCATTTGTGTTTTCACTTGTTCTCTGCGATGATGTAATGTGGCAGATGTATTTTTTTTATCGTTTTTATATTGTTGATGTGGAAACTGTTGTGTAAGAAGACTGTGATCCTCAGTACAACACCACAAGTACCTCTGAGATCCTGCTTAGCTATGAATGAACGAAGGTCTTCAGCCCTCTCTTCAGAAAACAAACACAGGCCATCTTCACTTCTAAACTTGCTGCTATTAGCACCTGCCTATTGTCAACCAATCATCTGACGTCTCGGAGTCATATCTTCAGCCTTCACAATATCCCACGCCAACGAGGCTGAAGATAGGCACTGTCCTCACACTGGTTATCACTCCACTCGAATTCCACAAGTGTCAGCACCAGAATTCTGATTCTGCCCCAATCTTCTGAATGATCATTTGATTGACATAGCACTTCCCAAGTCTGAGGCACCCTTCAGAGGTCATGGAGAGATGGAGCTGCATCTAAACATCTAAATGTACATTTATTTCAACACAAGAGATAACTGCTCATCAAATTTTATTTCATACAGTGCTATAGTTTGAGAGTTATGTCAAGCAAATCTCCTTTGAGAACTGATCTCCCTCTCCCCCCTCTCTCCCCATCTATTTTTAGTGGTTTGCATGGGAATGGCTCCAAAGTTTTATATATTTGTATGCTTAGTGCTCAGTTGGGGAACATTTGGGAAGGATTAGGAGGTGTGGCCTTCAGGGAGGAGGTGTGTCACTGATCTTTGGCATTGAAGATTCAAAAGCCTACTCCAGCCCCAGTGCCTTTCTCTCTCTGCCTGTTGCGTGCAGATCAGGATTTAAAGCTCTCAGATACTGATTCAGTGCACACCTTTTTTGCTTCCTGTCATGATGATCATGGACTAACCCTCCAAAACTGTAAGAAAGTCCCCAATTAAATATTTTCTTTTGTAGGAGTCACATTGTTAACGGTGTCTCTTCATAGCAAGAGAACAGTTGCTAAGATACTATGTATGTATATATGTATGTATCTATACGTTAGAAATTTCCAAAAATAAATATCTTGTTGAAATGGGATTTTTAAAGTAGTTCTGAACTGTAAATATCCAACATTCTGAAAGATTTTTACTTTGTATATGGTTATTCCTAGCATTTCTAGGGAATTTATGACACATACCTTCAAGTGTACTGAGGTCACATGGAATTTATGCTCTAGAAACTTCTGAGTTTATATGTTTGACTCCCCAGTCCACCACTGACCTTCAGGAACAACCCTATGCTTCATTATCTCTCCTTGTTAAATGGGAATAAAGGAACTATCTACTCCATAGGTATTATAATAACATCACTTCTTATTTTCATTATCTGTGATGATGTGTCTAAAAGGTGGCATAGTGTCTGGCATAGGTCAAATGTCTATTATAGTTGCTGTGGGGAGAAAGAAATAATAGGGGATTTAGAATTTCAAGAGACTCAGTTCCCTCCTGGACATTTCATCTCACCCTTTACAAAATCTCCAGGAAATGTGTTTTACTGGCCTTCTAATTTATTGACAAGGACATCTGACCCAAACAATGGCTGATTGGGAGGTCTTCTTCATATGCTATTATTTTCTACAGGTGACATTAACAATGACAGTATTCTACAGCTAATCACGTACTAGAGGCTTTCTCAATCCTTGTCTTTAAAAGGGACATGTGTTTTTCAACCTTCCAACCTTCTTGAGTTATTTGTAAGGTCATGAAAAAAACTATAGAAATGAGGATATCTCTTTCTTTTCCTGACCTCTGGACAGATCCTGAAGACCTGGGAGTTACAAAGCTTGCTTTGAAATTATCATCAACCATTGGCATCCCATTACTTTATCTCTGCTTCTCTCTGAGCTTTAACAGGTTGAAACTGATTGGCATAGCAATGTCTATCTGCCTGCCGCTTCAGGGCATAACCCATGGGGTAAAATCAAGATGCAGACACAAGCAACTGCAGCAGAGTGATACAATTTAAACAACAACTCAGAGCAGACAGTCTATACATTCTAGCAAATTGCCTGGGCTCTTACATCTGGGAAGAGAAACCTCGAAACTACAGTGTACAATCTCAGTGGACGTGGAGAGTGAAATGCCTCCTGCAAATGAAACTCACATTCAAAATATGTGGCAAACTGACAATGGATGCTTCTGCAGAATCATTTCTGAATATTAGCTACAATCTATGCATCTCGTAGGCAGCATAGGTGATTTGGGTTTTGAGGGTTGAAGCATTAATATTCATTACAGATAATAAGATTTGATAGCCAGGGAAGAGATATCAGCAAATCTTTGGCAATAACAGCAAGTTATCTTCACAATGTTTGGGAAGCACTTTGCTCTCATTTCTCATGTTACAGTTGACACCCAAAGTTATGTTCTTTTCTTCTATAAATGTTCTCTTCTCATAGTCTGATTGTCTTGTTTTTATTTTAGAGATTTCCATGTAATTGATGCTAGCCAAATGCGTATTGTGGATATTATTATTGCTAGCCAGAGGGTTTTCTAAACCAGGACACTTTCCAATGAGATTGAGGAGTCAAGGGAATAGTGTTGCAAAATCACTTTTATTAGCTTCTTTCTACGTCGGAAGTGATACAGACTGCATTTTCCATTTTTCTGAATCCATGCTCCAGTGGGTTATATCAGGTTTCACCTTTAACATCAGCCAAATAGATTTGAGAGGAGATAAATTGAGATTCAAAGGATAATATAGTTTTTGAAGATATAATAAAGCCGACTAACATGAATTGAATAGCACCTTGGAGCAAGTGTAAAAAAATGTTTAATACTTGGAATTGGTGTCTGCTAGAACCACTTATTTAAAGTTCTTCCCATATTTTATTGGAAAGTGATACTTAAAAGGATTTATATCATGGCTAAAGAATCTTTTAAAGCTGGCCTTCTGTGCATGCAAACATTCAATTTTAACTCACTTTCTTTTATACCATAAAAAGGATTGATAGCATTTCCCCTTAAATAATCATTTACAAAAACAAGCAACCTTCTGCACTTACAATGCCTGCACTACTTTGTTTTTTTTTTTCTTTTTCACTCCCCTTATGAAGGCAAAGAAGCACTTTCTAAGAGTATCTATTAAGTGGGTAGTTTGGACAGAAATGAGACTATGGGATAAATTAGCTATTTTCTTTTCTACATGCGTTATTATAAGGAATAGCCATAGCTTCAAAAGGCAGTAAAAATATTAGCCTTCATATTCCTATCTTCTGTCTTTATCACTGATTTTCTATGACTGTGACCTTGGGCAAGAATCAGCTTTCTGCTGCATCATTGTGGTTTACGAAAACGAAGCCAGATAACTCTTCTGCAAAGCACCAAGGCTCTTCCAGACAGGTCTGGGAAGGCGGAGTAGAAACTGTTTTCTTTGTCGCCACAGGCTTCCTACATGCCACGCTGCTGATTCCCTCGGGTGGTCTCTGTCTCTGTGGCTATGGGCCCAGGTGCATCTTGAACGATAAGAAAGATTCCTGCTGAACTCAGTCGCCCTTTGCTGGAACATCTGTCCCCCATAGCTTGGTGTCAGAAATTTTATTATGAGGAATTTTGGCTTAACAGCAATTATGTATTTTATGTGAAAAATATTCTCAAATCCCTCCTTCCGTTTACATTAGCATGCTTATGAAAAGGGCAAGGAGAGACCAGTTCCTTTACCTTGCTTCTACTCCAAATCCCATTTTCTCCATGTTTCATGATTGTCCATGCTTGTGGTCTGTCCCAAGTTCCATCTTCTATTTGACCTTGCTCAGGTATGTATGGAAGCTAACAGCTTAAAGCTGCAAAATGAAGCAAGGCTGTTGACAAACGTTTCTGTATTACCCCATGAAAACATGATATTTGGAGGGTTCTAGGTGGGACTTGATTCACTGATATGATAAATATTACTGCCATTCCCTGACCAAGTAAAAAGAATAGTGTGACTGTCACTTGCAGTACACAGGAGAAAGAACGTGCAGTATCCGCTTAGGTAGGGAAACAGTGGATTGTTAACCAGTCTGGTTAGTGTAGCCAGTCAAACTGGTAGCTATATATCAATGTAATTTCCAAGGTACTTCCTAGGAAGCAAAATAACATAGGAATTGGGATTGCATTAATACATGGGAAACTATACAGTGTGATTTTTGTTATATAGACAGATATCTATCTATCTAGACAGCAAGCTCAGGAAGTGCAGTAGCCTGGAGATCATTGAGATCATTCACCCTTTACCACAATCAACTTCTTGAATGGTGTTATCTCATTTTGGGTAACACAGGTTCTCTTGGTAGAAAGATGGACCAAGCTAAGAGCCCTCAAATTGTGAGTTCTAGATTGTAAGCTTTCACATCTCCTGGAGTCTACTTGAAATGAGAAACAGACAGAGGGATGGAGTAATGCAGAATTAATACAGAGAGGTATACAGGGCCATGATGTAGAGTATATAGACTATTTTTTTACAAAAGGAGAAAGTGTACTAATGCAAAATGCTAACATAAAACTTCCAGAAAGAAAAGAAAACAGAAAAGGCCCCAAATAGCAGGCCCTAGTCATGGAATGAGAACATCTGCTGCTTTGTCTGGCCCAGGAGACAAATAGCCACACACAGATTCTCTATCCTCTGGAAAGCATGTTAATAGGGTGGAGGCTGATAAAACACCGGAGGAATGACAAAACCAAACTGAAAAACTGGCAACCAAACCAGGCAACAACCAAACTTGAAAGAGACACGAATATAGTAGGAGTGTGGGTAGGAGCAGTGGATGATTGCCAGGAGAGTGGACAGGAAGGCTCACACATTCTAAAATAGAGCCCATTCCAGGTACCAGCTTCTCCAAACAGAACATTTTAAAATTAGTCCTCTGGTTGAAGCATCTCCATCTTCTGGAATAGTTTTTAAGAGCAAATAAATTTGGTCGGGATAACACAGTCAATCAACAACGACCAGTATGCAGATATCAAAGGGGATAGGCTACAGTATCTTGCCACATAAAATTTATTTTTAATATACCACAAAAGATTTTAGAAGCATTCTTATATGTCTTTATAATGGTAATAAGTCCATGTTATAAATCCCATAACACTGTCCCAGTGTTAATCAAATGTGATTTCCAGAGCTTTCATTCTACATAATTCTCCTTGAATAATAGGTAATAAAATACATTTTGGAAATATGGTCTATTTTATATTCATGGTATATTATGATAGATAGATATAAAGAATGGTTTTAAAAGCTCCACTTAACTGATTTAACCCCATATTATTTGTCCAAGAGATTTTTAACCCTCATTATATTCTTTATAAGGCTGGGTCACAATTTTATAAATAGGGCCCTAGCAATATAATTCTTCAAAAAATCTCTTTACTTTCATTAAATTTTTTTTTTCTTGATCACATCTTTGAGAAGCAAAGATAATTCTAGGATTTCAGAGTTTATAAAAACTATATGGAAACACAGCAAAACATAGTTGTATAGTAGTGTTTATCTGTTCAATGACACCATGAGCACAGTCAATATCAGTTTAGGGCCTTGTAATCACAAAGCAGAGAAGTAGTTCATTCAGTAGAAAGTTACTGAAGACTGACTTTGACCTGGAATTTCTATAGAGCCTGGGAATTCTGAGGCAAAGAGCAAAAATCCTTTAGGCAGCTTATGTTCTAGAGAGATGAATCATAAAATAAGAATAAGTAAGACAGCAATTTTAAGTTCTGGGAAGAGAAATCATGAAAGAGAATAGGAGGCACTGGGGAAACAGAAAGGCATTGAGTTGAAATTATACATAAGGAAGTTGAGGGAAATGTAAAGGAGCTAGAGATTGAAAGGGATGAAGAAAGACCCATTTAAATACGCAAGGAGGAAAGAATCCCAGGATGAAGAAAGAGCAGAATCAGGTGGGCTGCCGCACAAACCGAAAAGGGAGCTAGGCAAGGCTAGTCAGCAAGGAGAAGCTTAGAAGCCGTCAAGGCCAGAGAAATGCCCGGGAACCAAAACCTTAGCATCTCACTGGCCACTGTGATTCTCTTTGCCTTTTACTAGGAAGAAGCTGTGAAATCACTGGAGATCTGCCTCCGAAGCGTGTCATGGCCTCCTCTACATTTTAATCTTTGAGCAATTTCACTGAAGCACAGTTAAAAGGACTTCACTGTCAGCACTAACCAACTAGTTAGCAGACTACCCCATTCCTTAGGACAATAGCGAGAGCAGTACAGACCCAGCAAAGACAGTGTGGAGTTGGCTCTCCATTTTAAAGTTGAGGTCACCAAAATCTCTTGATGGAGTGAAGATGCAGAGACAATGCCTACATGCTTCCATATTTTGAAGTTTGACTCGTTGGATGAATATAATTGCCACCAGCCAAGAAGGGGAGTGGCTGTTTTCCTGAGTTTGTGATGCCCACATCAAGTACCAGTATCTGAGCAAAGTCTACAGTGTGCAGACTTATTCAAAGTTGTAAGGAGAAGGGAGGTTACATGTCTTTGGTTGTGAGCAAATGAATAAATACATAGTGACTAATCAGACAACCATGCTTGGGAAATTACTCTCTAACACAAAATTCATAGCATGGTCTCTAAGGTTACTCACAGTCTAAAGTTCTGTAATTAGTTTTACACTGTAGCCAGTAGCATAATTTAAAGCGAAAGACCCCAAATAACTAGGCAATTGCCTTTTAATTCCACCCTGACTTCTTTCTTTAGCTACTTTCCACGAGCTTCTTGCCTCACACACCCTCCGAGCTTCCAGCCTCCGCTATCCAAGCTTGTAATTAGCTGCACTTTACACAGGGTTCATTAATCCTTTCTAATATTTCTCTCCTATCGGCTTTGGATTCTAAATGTTTTTACTTGGCCTCTTTTTAGGCTCGTCCATTTCTTCTGTTGTCTAGAGCTCAAAACCTTTGTCTAGACTAAATGGCTGAAGGACTTTTCAAATGAGTTTCCCTCTGTCGCATTCATGGCTAATTCTAGCTATTCCCTACAGGCTTCTGTGTAGTGAACTCTACACTGGACCACCTGTTTCTTCAATAATTCAGTTCATTTTCTCTTCTAAGAGAGATAAAGTGCAGCATATTTTTCCACAAAGGTAAATTGTTTCTTTTTCTTAAATGCTTCATATCCTGATTTCTCAGCATCAAATCAGTAAAAAACAAAACCAAACAAAACAAAAACCCGCCCCTATTCATAAATGGCCATTTGTTGGGGGAGGCTGTTTTTCAGACTCCTGAAACAATCACACAGAAACTATATTATTTAAATCACTTAAGTGTATTGCTAGAGAGCTCTTATATCTTTGGTTAACCCATTTCTATTATTTTATATTTTACCACGTGGCTCATGGTTTAGCGGCAAGGTTGCGGCATGACTGTCTCTGGTGGTGGCTGCATGGCTTCTCGCGACTCTTCCTTCTTTTTCACTGCGTTCAGTTTAGTTTCTCCTCCTGCCCCCCTGTCCCCACCTAGCTCTATTCTGTCCTATCACAGACTAAGGCTTCTTCTTTATTCCTTAAAAGCAATGCACACACAGAAGGGCTTCCCACACCAGCCATTTTTTACCAAGCACCTCCTAAAGTGGCAGTACTACAAAGGGAGGGGGGCAGGGACAAGGCATGTGGGCAGAGTCTTTCTTGAAGTTCCTCCTGGAAGGGTCTGCATCAGGACAGGAAAACTTCTAATGGTCTTTTCCTATATCACAGCAGCAAGCTTTTGTAGCATTTTTGGGTGGAAAGGACAGTCAGAAAGATAATAACTTTCAGAATCTTCTGATGCTTCTTCAGGGAAATAGGGACAGAATAAGGAATGCAAAGGAATGGTCACCATGTCCACTTTGCCTATTTCTCTGCCTGCAGATTCTGAAATGAGTGGTATCACCATGATGACGGGTCTGTGCTGGAGCAGCAGCTCAGCTCAGTCCTTCTCATACCCCTTCCATGTCAAAGTAAGCCCCAGGTTAAAACCAAAGGGCTTCCCAACTGATTTGGGGTAAACACTTCAGTCTTAATTGCCTGTCAGTGAAAACTACTTCATAACCATTCAAAATTGAGAGTTAGGGTTGAAAAACAGAAAAAAAAATAATAGAAGATAGTTCTAACAGTTTATATTCATCAAGAGAAAGACAGCAAGATTCTTCGTTCTAGGATGCTTGCAGTCAGAGGGTTTTTTGCTTTAGCTGCAGGCTTTCCCACAAATAGTCCCTGAAGTTAGTCTTCAGGAACTTCCAAAACTAAGGGCTGTAGAAGCATTGACCATATAATAATTAGGAAGGAAGAAAGTCGTTAAAGATGATTAAGGTTTAGTACTTTACCAGTGCTTAATAGTCCCCTTAGAAGCAAAAGTTTGAAACGGTCATGATCAAGTGAAAAAGAGTCCTTCTTCATCCTGCACATTCTTTCTCTCCTGCCCTGCCCCCCATTCTCACCCCCTCTGTGTCTCACCCTCTGCCTTTCTGACACCCAATCCCTGTGTATAGGAGTGAGGTGGGAAGATATGCTGTGGACATAAGGGAGGCAGACATGGATTGGGAGAGAGGGTAAAGATTAGAAAGGGAGACAAGCCAAAGACCCAAGATGCTTTTCCCTTCTATGGTGCATGAATGAGTCCCTACAGAGATGGGTTATTATAGTCTGGAGTTCATGGATTAAGGCAGTCCTCACACAATTACAAATTGTTCAAAGTCTTAGCAACATGGACATTCTGAAGCAGTGTGACCAAGGAAAATAGGTTTTCAGTGGTCTCAGCTCCACCGTGATTGTGACGACAGGCTGTCTTGCTCCTGATCCCTAACCTCCTCACCTGACTTGTCCATTAATTGGCTTTAATGAATTGAGGTACCCCATAAAGTGTAAAAATTATTGAACTTTCCACACTGAGAGGGGATCCATCGGTCATGCAGAATTTCACAAAGATCTATAATCTCTATAATATATTTTTAAAAATACTGCGTGGCAATTGCAAATGAAAGTACCACCAAACAAAAGGACAAAAACAACAACAAAAAACAACCTTTGCAAGGCTGATTAACTACTTAGAAAGAACTTCAAAGATTGATGACAGGTTGGAATGTTGAGTCCAGAGTATGATTATAATTTTCCTTGGTTGTCTGTAGCTCCTTAATAGCCATTCATGACGCATCTCTGTGTTTGGGAGAACATATTAGTGACTAGAAACTCAAACCTATTGTAATGTATTAACTTACCAGATGTAATGTATTAGCTTCTCCAGGTAAAAAGATAAAGGTGTAGTTAGAAGGGCTGAAGAGAGGGCTCAGTGGGTAAGAGAACTTGCTGTTGTCCCAGAGTTAACTTCCCATTACCCAGGCTAGGAATCTCCTAACTGCCTATAAATCCATCCCCAGGATATTGGCGACCTTCTGCTGGCTTCAGTGGGTACTAACACACATGTGGTATACCTACATTAACAAAAGTATTAAAATACATTTTCTTTTAAAAGGTGTTATCAGATAGCATCTGAATCCCACAACTTTTCCCACTTTAATTAACCTACCTAATATTTCCACTAATGTATTTGAAAAATACCTTTATTTATGATTTTCAGTGTTCTAAAACTATAAAAATGTCATCAAATGCTTTCCAAATTTGGGAGAGCATGAACCTGTGATTCTGCAGGCACTGATCACTTATAGTTGGCTCCAGAGAAACTATCTCTTCTTCCTCTTGAGACAAGCGTTGTTGTATTCTTAAAGTTGACACAAAAGACTGAGTGACAGTGCCCCCTTTAAAGTCCATGTGATGAATGCTCAATCAAATTGTGACAGTTCTAAGACACACGTTCTTCTGAAGTTGGCCAGATCATGAGAGTAGAGCCCCCGTGAAAGGGTTACTGTCCTTATAAAAGAGACTTTACACTTCTCAAGTCTCCTGGCAGTTGAGAGGGGACACAGCAAAAGGACTTCCATTTAGGAAGCACAAAGGGGTCTCTCCTAGAACACCAAATTTCTCAGCAGCTTGATTTTGAACTTCACAGCCTCCACAAATTTAAGAAATGAGTTTCTATTATTTATAAAGTACCAATCTGCAGGTATTACATCAAGTAGAGCAATCTAAGCCTTTGACAGCTGTGACTGTCTTGTTATCCAGCATGCAGGTGTCAAGGTAGAAATTGACTAAGGGTTTGAAAAGGACAAACCACAAGGCAGAATCAACTAACAAGCTGAAAGCTGAATTTCAAATATGGGATTAGAGAGTTATGAGAGTTTAAAAGCTAATATATCAAATGTCTGTTCTCTTGCTTTTCCCTGTAGTGACCAAATCCGATGTAATTTCCTAAGTGCAGAAAGGGACTGATGTTGCTCTGGGTGCCAATTCGCATGTTAGAGGCAATGTGTCTTTAGTATCAAAGCAACTGCTTAGTCACTGCTTGTTTCTTAACTCTCCTAAAAATATGGCCACTCCCAAATCAGAACCCCCAAAAAAGAGTTAAAAAGAAATCTTGAAAAAGGTCTATGGCAAGGTTTGCCCCATGCATGCAGTCAGTGCTTTCCTTCCAAGAAATGTTCCTGGGTAAACAGACAATGAAAGGAAAAGATGCTGGTCACAGTACTGAAGATTCAATTCCTACTTTTCTCCACGGAGCTGGTTACTTCCAGGAGGCTTGTGCGCACTATTCTAGCAAACTGAGAGGTCAAGTGTCTACCTGCCTCTAGCTCAGATCCCCTAGATCTGTTGCTAAGAGCCTGGATCCCACGTCTGCCACCTGTGAGCTCATTCTGTGTCATGCATCTTTCACGAAACAACTCAGCTCATTGATCAGACATTCCTTCCTTCTTGATTTTTAAAAATTTCTTCCCTTCCTTTATCGCACTCTCTTTTCTAGCTTTTCAGAAACACTTGCTGAGTGTAGAAACGTAAGAGGAACACAGGAAACGTCCATGGGATGTGCAAAAGCTACTAACAGACTCAACAAGAAACTGATCAATAATGTCCCAATTCTAATTTCCTTTTACCTCCACAGACCCTAAATATTTAATCTCTCCTTCTTTTAGAAAGCACAGCCATTTCCGGGTTGTTTTGTACAGAAAGCAACTTCTTCGTCTCCTTTGGACTCACTGACTCTTCTGATCTCTTTTGAGGAGAAAGAATTCTCCACTTGACAAGTCCATGTTATCTCTTCCATCTTATTTGTTACCTTGAGACCTCTTCCATTCCTAAGTATTTAAATAAAATACCTTTAGAGATGATTCCAAAATTTATATAACCACCTTTGATTTCTCCATTGAAAAATGGCTCGCATATCCAATAGCTCACTCCATGTTTAGATATAAACTTCTAAAATAAATCTTAGTTTTACATAAGCCAAACCAAAAGTCTTCTTGATTCACCCTCCTCATGTGTCTTCTTAAAATTTTGCTCCTTGGCCGGGCGATGGTGGCGCACGCCTTT
This sequence comes from Microtus ochrogaster, assembly GCF_000317375.1. Taxonomy (NCBI): domain Eukaryota; kingdom Metazoa; phylum Chordata; class Mammalia; order Rodentia; family Cricetidae; genus Microtus; species Microtus ochrogaster. Next base: position 33,540,265 of record NC_022031.1, read on the forward strand.
AATCCCAGCACTCGGGAGGCAGAGACAGGCGGATCTCTGTGAGTTCGAGACCAGCCTGGTCTACAG